>NW_026067961.1:7084892-7526072 GCF_014885135.2 Alexandromys fortis | reverse complement strand
ATTATATATTAAAGTGAGTCAGGCCTCCCACCCCTGAGTTTGGTTTGTCCTGACTGTGAAATGTGTGACTCTTTCTCCTAATCATACACAATACAATTGCAAAACAATAACTCTTCTATGTAGATCACAGGTATCATGGCACAGTACTAGGCTCCAAAGGTCGAAAACTTAAGTCTCTTCTCTTTTATTTTCATTCTCCATGGGGCAAACAGTGATCAGTCTCCTAACTAGCCCAGCTAGCTAGCCAAGTGGTCCATCTCCAGGCTCTGGCACAGCGAACCCCTCCCCCCGCCATGCACACACAAGCCTTGTGCTTCTCATACATAATCCCTCCTGTGAACCTCTTCCTGTCTACAGTCTATAGTCTGTGTGGCACCCATATCCATGGATTTCTCCTTCTGTGCCAGCCCTCCCTACCTCAGCACCTGGATGCTTCCTGAACACATGGTTCCCACCCTCTTCTTTGCTGTGTCATGGGGCCCCTGAAGACCAAAGTCTTGGCTTTCTCCCCCAGTGTGTCCTTGGTACCTGGCACAAAGCCTGGTGCTTCTAGCTAGCTGTCTACTCACAGCTGTGAGCTAGAGGAAAGGCCTAAAATACAGCAAAACTGCTTACGTGCTAACGCTTTGCACAGCTCTGTATTTAGTTAGGTCTGTGTAGAGCTAGAACAAGGCTCAGGTGCCCTGACTAAGAGTCTGAAGTTCTGGGCTGCATGCTTCATCCTGGATATAGGGCAACAGCATCCACAAAAGCACTCCCATGCAAGAGGAAACTACAGGAAATGTGCTGAGTACTCTGTGCACCTCCTTGAGCCCAGCACCAACCGTGGTTGACCCCACAAACAAGATACCTAGAGGGGAGCCCAGCAGGGAAGCCTGTGACAGTGCATCATCCATAAGAGGGCCAAAAGTATGGGTGGGAGTCAGGCAGCCTTGCTTCCTGGCCTCACTCTTTCCCCAATCTTGAGCAAGTTAACTAATATCTGAGTGACTCTTTTGTAAAAGGAGCAGCTAGGAGGATGATGCTGAGGAACAGACAGATTAGACAGGCTGGTGAGGTGGCTCAGAGGGTAAGAAGCAAGCCTCGGAACTCATGGTGTTAGGGAAGAACCCAAGGCCCTCCACACATGGATGCTCATGCTCACCCACAATAATAAATATTTTTAAAAACCAGATTAGTTTGTGTAAGAGGCATCATTGTGCACAGCACACAGTAGACATTAAATGCCAGCTACTACCTTAAAACAAAACAAGACAAAACAGCACTGTTTAGGCTTGAACCCAGTGCTTCAAACATGCCAGGCCAGCACTGAACATGGAGCTACATCCCCAGCTCAGCCTGTACTATTTGACAGATGCCCATTCAATTACTCGGTTAAACACGAAGCTACCTAACACGGGTATAGTGGGTGCTGGTAGCTACCCCACGTCTTCTGTTGCTACACTGAGGAATAAAGGGAAATGAACTTCACAGATGACAGCATTCCATGCGGTCTGGCTCCTTTCTGCACTGTGACCACACAGTCCACAAACAGCATGCAGGTGGACAAGCTGCCTGCTCATTTTGGCAACAAATTATGAGAGACAAAAGCCAAGGAAATACAAAATTAACATTGTTGTCCTCCTTATCAGAGCATACAGAGCCAGACGTGGCCACAGTCCTGGATGAAGAAAACGGGCTTCTGGCTTTTGCCTGTAATCTCTGGGACTGTTATCAGTAGTGCAGAACGAAGTTAAATGTTTCTTTGCACAGTTATGAGAAATGGATCAGACACAGTAAGGAAGGCTTCTGTGAGAACAAAACTGCTTTTAAAAAGTATATCATCACAGGGAAGATTAGGAAAACCCAAGTCCATAAATACAGCTAACTGTTTACTGGAAATGAAGGGAAGATATAGGCTAAGTAAATACAGAGATGAGCAGGAAAATCAAACGTTTGCAGGTGTCATGCGTTTTCTGAAGCAGCTGTGTGGAGTGCATGGGGTTATAGTAGAACTGTGTGGTACTCTCCAGAATGTTCTCTGGCATTCAACCCCAGTGCCATGCTGCTGCATCTCTGCCACCAGCATGGGAGAGCATGTGTGGACTTAGTTACTCAGAGCCCCCGTGACGCCTTCTCCAGAGGGCGGATGATTTTTCCAAGCAAAGGGGAGCAATCTGGATCATCCCCCACTACACATTTGTTGCTGGATATGCAAGTCATAAGTGGAGGAGACTGGAGCTGTTGGCCTGCAGGTTTTCAAAGAGAGTCAATGCACTGTGGTGAGCTCCTGGTAGTACAGGAATTCCACGAAAAGGGCAGCTAGAACCAATAAATACAGTTCCAGGCAGAAGGAACAACAGTTTTAGATTAGACATGTCCAAACCCACAGACTTTGTTTTCTTGTTTGGAAGAATTAAGAATGTGCTGGAAATTTGGGGAATGTACTCTGAATCTTTCTTCCTCCTTCTATACCCCCCTCTTACCCTCCTTTCTCTTTCCCGTCTCCCCCCTACCCCCACCCCACCGCCTTTATTAGCTCCCATGCTACCCTCGCAGCCTGGCCAGGCTAACACTCCCTGACACTGGCCTGCTGGCCCTCAGTGGGTCCCAGGGGCAGGCCTGACTAGAGATCCCTTGAGCCCCTATGGCTCTTATCTGCACAGCGCCTGAGGAGTTTGGTATCTTCTCTCCACGCCCTCCTGGGAAGCAGGCCCAGCAGGTGCCCATTGGCAATAGTTTTGTGTTACAGGCCTGAATGAACGATCCCCACAGGAGCTGCCGACCTGTTTGCACAGACACAGAGGCAGTCAAAAGTCCACCGCGTGAACTTGGGATGACCCCAGCTGCAGAGTCACTGGCGGGTTCATCCGGAGGGCAGGCACGCTTTATTAAACAACTAATACTCTTCACAGATAACTTTGAGAAAAAGCAAAAGTGTTAACTCTTTGCAATCTTGCTCTGACAAAACACCTCAGCTGTGAAGAGACTCTGATGGAGGGGGCATGCAGGTCTGAACCAAAACACCGAGACAGACAGGGCACAAGCAGGAACAGTGCTCATCTGTCCCAGGGAGGGGGCAGGACTCAGCCACCATTTGGTCTGCTGGTTTGGCAAAGAATTCTAGATTAATGTAAAAAGCACAAAATGTTAAGATTTCATGTGCTGACTCCAGTGAGGACTCTGGCTGGGAGTGGCCTGACAGTGACAGCCCTCGGTCAGGCAGAAACTATGAAGTCTGGGACAAACACGTATGCAGCTCACCCTGCGTTGCTTGGCTTTGCCCTGACTCCTGGCACCCACAGAGACCTAGGAGTGCCATCCAGAGCTTCCTGTGCCAAAAGGAGAGCGCGGCAAGACAAGTAAACACCCAGCACCAGCACTTGGCTTCCAGCAGCACACGGAGTTCCTTCCAGAAGGGGAGAGAGGCTCAGAAAAGGTCTGTGGTTCATAGAGCCATATTCTCACCGAGCACACAGCCTTTACGGTCTCTGGGCCTGCTGCACAACCCAGGCCACTCCTAGATTCTCTTTATGTAGACTTTAAAAGGAACTGGTGACAACAATTGCTAATAGCAAGCCACAGATCAACCATTTCGAGAACGCATGTGACAAGCACTTACATTAATTTGGGCACAGAAGACTATATGCCTATTAAAGTTCCCTTCTGCCTCAGCTCACCAGCCGTCCTCTAAACCTGGGTATGGAAGGGCTTCCTACTTGGCTTATTTATAGGGGAGGTGCAGTTTTGCCTGGGTTTACTGGCTGGATGAGATCCTGTTGAAAGACTAGCTAGGCAAGGTGCTTCAAAGGAGTCCCGCCTCTCTCCCCACGCAGGTGAACAAATGGGTCAGGGCAACAACCCAAGGACATTATCCACGCTGTACCCAGCACAGCCCTAAAAACATAAGAGGAAACTATTTAGATCCTTGTCCTCCTTAGTCTGTAGTGGAAGGCAGTCATGGAAACACATAAAATCCATAGAGAGAACAAGGTGCTGGAGAAATGGAGAGGTGGGTAAGGTTTGTTGCGCAAACTTAAGGACTTGAGTTCAAAGTCAGGCATAGCATGTAAGTGGGGATGGATTCTGGGGTTCACTGGCCTGCCAGTCTAGCTCAAGCAGGTGAGCTCTAGGTTCAATAAAAGAGTCTGTCTCAAAATGGAAAAAAATAATAAGGTGGAGAACAATAAAGACACCTGATGTCAACCTCTGACCTCTGCGTGTGCATGCACAGGCACCACACATGTACAGACACATAGGTGTTTACCACACACACACACACACACAAAGATTAAATTTTTTTAAAAAAGGAGGTCCCAAACAAATATCTATAACCCCAGGGCTCTGACCCACTACTTTTCTCTCCTTCCCTTCTACAAGATAAAAAGCAGGCAGCCACGAGCTGCCCTCCCAAGGGCAAGGTCTGCATCTGAAAGCTGGCCCTGTGACCCCTCCTGGGATCCTGGTCTCTTCACAATGGTCTGTGAGTGCTCAGTGCCAATCTTGATGTTCTTTCCCACGTCTGCTGTCCTCAGTGTGTCTCCATGTACATATAGGAAAGCCTGACTCTCCACATCCATATCCAGCAGGCACAAGCAAGCATCTGGCCTGAGAGTTCTTAGGAATACAAGATGCGCTTACGAAAGTCAGAGGCTCCAGTCTGCTACCATGTATGGTATTTCCACAACAGGGTTTGTCACGGACCTCAGGTTGGTGACACAAGGACTAAGGCAGCAAATTAGTCCTGCACTTTGTCCCAAGAACTTTTATTGTTTATTCAGAGACCTGGGAATTCATCTTGACTGCTGATTAATTTAACTTGATTAGTCTCTCCTGACAGTTACTCTGTAGCAGTCTAAAATTTTCACCTGCCCAGGCCATGAGACACTAATCAAACTCACTAATGCCACTAGAAATAGGCTGCTAGAATCTAGAGGAAACTGCCTGTTTCCCCGTGGCTGCGTGACTGCAGCCCTGTGACAACCTGGAATTTTAGAGGCCACCCTTCACAGCAGGATGGCAGTGAAGAGAGAGGCCTCTTTGGAAGCTGTGTGTGCTCCTAGGGGCTATCTTCTGAGTTCCCTGGGGTAGCTCAGTCCAGAGGTCAGAGAGGGGTTGGCAACCTGGCTCAAGACTGACTGCCCCATTTCACACTGGTGACTGACTTTCCCACCACTCAGAGGAAAGTGATGACAGACTGGCCTGCTGGCCCCATAGGGATGTCGGCAAGCCTAGTGAGCCAACAGACATGAAAGTGTTCCTGCTCCTGAGGAGGAAGCAGCAGCGCCTGCTAGGGGAACAGCCTGAGGCTGCAGGAGCCAAGGGTCCTGTCCTTTTCTGCAAGCTCCATTTGACCCTCCAGAAGCTAATTACCTGTACTGTGACTCAACGTTTTCATCTGTCAAATGGGAATAATCCTTGACATTTAATGTCTAAGTGTGTAAAGATCGGAAGGCAACAGGAGTGTGCTACAAAGGTTAAATGTCTATAAAACTCCATGGAGCCGCTGCACCTTCTTTGGTGACTGCCCTAACCTTGTACATTTCCCAGTTACCAATAAAGAGGAAATCACTTTACTGACTACAATACCCAGTTTTGACCATCACAAAGGAAACAGAATTGAAGCAATGGTTTGGCTCTGACAGCACATTCTGCTCAACAATGTCTTCAGCAAAGACACTAGAAGTCTAACACCTCCAAACTAAGATTTTATTACATAACTATAATTGACTTAAGCATTTCCCTGCTAAGAAGTAAACAGCTCTTTCTACCCACACTTTTATTCACTTGATAAAGAGGAGCTGGGTTTGTTTCCCCTTTCTCCAATAGTCCACCAAGGCTTCCTGCCATCTTGGGTGGAGCCAGGGTCTGCCAGAACCCTGAGTGATAAGTCTTTGCTGTGGACTGTGCAATGTAAGACTGAGGGCTAACAAGGCTGGTGAGATAGTACATTCTCCAAGTCAATGTCCCTGATAAAGAGTCTTGCTCTCGATCCAAGATTGGTCTTGAATTTGTGGTCATGCAGCCAGCCCATGGATGCCCTTTTCTATTTTGGTTAGCTGCAAACTTCAGATATGTTTGGGACACACTTGTAAATCAACCGTTCTAGAGTTTCTGTTTATTTTACATTAAAAACTAAACAACAGATAATAAAAAGCAGGCCAGTGTTTTATTTCATAACTTTGCTGAATATACACAATGCAAAAAAAAAAATGCCAAACCAAATAAGAGACACCCCATACAGAGCAACCTGGCTCATTTCCATTTTTCCTACAGCAAATATTTATGGCTGGTCATAAGGAATATCAGCCAAAAATGTTGTCAGATAAGATCTTTGCCCTCAGACAAGTCTACTCAAGGATGCAAGCAATAAGCAGACATCCACATTCCATAATTCCATAGGCCCTGAACCTCACTCATCCTTGAGGAGAACAGGGAGCTCTTGCCCTATGGCCCCCACAGCACTTTCCCATGTGAGTGCTTTCATTCTGCATAGATCCCACTGCAACCTCCACTCTTCTGTAAAGAGCCCTACTCCACATCTGCACTCCCCCTCCCTCCCTCATCATCATCATCATCATCATCATCATCATCATCATCATCATCATCATCATCCTTCTTCAGTAGCTTCCACAGTATCTGCAACTAACACAATGGCAAGTGTCTGCATATACTGGGAGAATATGCACCAAAGCCTATAATGCAAGGAAGCACACTTGCTGCTATAACAGAAGTACAAAGTGCCAGGGGAACCTCTGCTGGGGAAAGAGCACTTTCTGGGTGGTATTTGGGCTCAGCCTTAAAAATACACAGCCTCTGGCTTGAGGTACAAGAAAAGCATCACAAACACAGGTAAGATGCTGAAAAGAAGAGCAGGGAGAACGACATGCAGGGGTGACTGGGACAGCCAGCTTCGTTGTCGTCTAGTCATTACCTGAGTCTCCAGGACCTCCTAATGTTTGGCTTACAACCACTTTCCTCATGCTTAATCAAGACATTTCCTTCTTAGAAACGCTCAGGAGGTCTTCCCTGTTGGAGCTGAACAGAAAAGGGAAGGACGTGCAAGTTTCCCACATGCTGCTGAGTGAGTGTGGTGTCCCTCTGCTCTCCTGTGGCCATGTTGGGGTGCCCTTGGTTCCCAATGAGCTAGGCCTGAGCACATTATCATCTGGCTACGAGGCGAGGCAAAGAAAAGGCCCGTCTGTTAGCTTTCTGGAAGTCCCTTTTCCTTCCATGGTCTTTCCTCCCCAAGGCCATAGAGATTACTTTAAGTAATGCCTTGACAGAAGCTTCAATTACTTTAGCCCCTCCGTTCACAAAGATTCTGCTCCAACCTGTTTTTATGTCCACTTGGCTTTTTGTGACTTCTCATATAGCTCACACAAATAACACCATGGTTCATGTGTGATTCCTAAGTCTCTAAGAAGAAAAGTCATTTTCCTTTACGTCTGGTCTCTGAAAGTCCTCGGCAAGAGAGACGACTTGCTGCAAGGCTCCCAGAGGACACTGATGGGGGAAACTCCAATACCTGATCATGCTTGTTTCTGTAGTACAAGGGAAGACTCCAGAAACAGTCACCAGCAAAGTACTAAGAGCTAGAGGGCCCGGGGGAAATCCAGAGTACACCAGCTTCTGTCAGGCCACCTTGGGGGAGTTACTTCTAGGTCCCTATTTCTTCATCTGTAAAGTAGTGGGGGCAACACCTCCCTACCCGCAGATGTCATCAATGATAAGTGATGACAAACACGGACTAGTGTCAATGAGTAAGATTTTTTTTTTACTTTCCTCCAAGAAGCAAACTGCAGAACAGGCCAACAGAACTAAGTATAGGCTTCTCAAAATGACACATTGCCCCCAGTGTTCCCCACCTGGCCTTTTAACTCAATTGCTAAGCATCTGAAAGTCATATGCTTACAGAACTCAGGGACAGGATGTCTCTACAGAGTTTCAAAGTCTCTGGGAGAGATCGAGGGGAGGAAAGAAAGAAGAGAGTCACTGCGAAAAACAAATCAACATTCTGCTGTTAACTGACAGTAGGTAATACAATGTTTTCTAGTTTTAGGCATTCTGAGCTGAAGTTAAATATTATTTTCTTAGATTATTTCTAATTTTGTGTGTATGTGTATGCATGCACATGAGTGCAGGAGTCCACAGAGGCCACAAGAGGGTGTCAGATCCCCTGATGTTCAAATTATAGATGATTGTGAGGTACCATGTACGTGTTGGGAACTGAACTCAAGTCCTCTGCAAAAGCAGTAAGTGCTCTTAACTGCCAAGTCGCCTCTCCAAGCCCTTAAACATTACTATTTTAAAATGACATCCTAGCTGCCTGGAAATGCTGAAGTAGTCAAGCACCACAGAGGTTACAATTCAGCTCCCAGGATGAAGGCACCAGAAGAGAGGTTTGAAGACCACAGCCAGGTTACACACTGGGACTCTAACTACGATACTGACCAAAATGGCACTTCTTATAATAGGTGGAAACCTCAGCCATGACAATCATAAAGGAGAAAGAACTTAAGGAAAATGAAATCTTCCAGACACAGTGATCCTTATCTTCCACTGTCAAAAATCAGTTGATTTGTCCTTCAGAAATTCATAAAAATTAGCTGGGCATGGTGGCCACACCTGTAATCCCAGCACTCAGGAGGCAGAGGCAAGTGGATCTCTGTGAGTCTGAGGTCAGCCTGATCTACAAAGCAAGTTCCAGGACAGCTAGGGCTGCTATACAGAGAAACTTTGTCTCAAAAAACCAAAATAAATAAAGAAATTAATAATAATAAAGAAATTTGTAAAACTTGAGTGTAGTTCATTTCAACTTATTTGGCACAATACTCGGGGCACATCAGACACTGGTGTGAAGGACAGGAAGGGCTGTACTAAGCCTGATTAAGCTACATTTCTTTTCTTCTTTTTTTAAATATTTATTTATTTATTTATTATGTATACAATATTCTGTCTGTGTGTATGCCTGCAGGCCAGAAGAGGGTACCAGACCTCATTACAGATGGTTGTGAGCTACCATGTGGTTGCTGGGAATTGAACTCAGGACCTTTGGAAGAGCAGGCAATGCTCTTAACCTCTAAGCCATCCCTCCAGCCCCCTAAGCTACATTTCTTGCAGTAACCATCTTTGCACTTAGAAAAACTGCTTCTTAGGCTGGGCGGTGGTGGTGTACACCTTTAATCCCAGCAGTGACAAATCTCTGTGAGTTCAAGGCCAGCTTGGTCTACAAGTGCCAGTTCCAAGAGAAACCCCGTGGGGGGGGCGGGGGGGGGGGGACAGGGGAGGAAGAAACAAACAAAAAACAAAAAAAGAAAACCTGCTTCTTTGGAGTAGACAGGCTTTTTTATTTTTGATCTTTCAGCTTTACTCCCTTCCACCACACAGCTGCAGCCCTAGGAAACGAGGGGAAGGCCTCTGAAATGTGTGCTGCTCACTGCTAAGACAACTTCAGGAGCCCACTCTTGACGGGATGACACTAGCAAGTGTAGGGGTTGTCATTTGCTTTCTGCTGGCTGGGGAGCTGCCTCCTTGGCTGAAGGAGAGGAACGCCAAAGCTGTGCTTGGGAACCTCGGTCACTTGGGATTCTCATGCCACCACTCCACTGCCCGGTGCCAAACAGGCTGCTGACCACCCTGATGTTTAAGATTTGCCTGAGCTAGGAAGGGTCAGTCAGCATCAGAAAGCTGCCTCTGACTACACAGAATTTACTTTTAGCCTTCAAGGTTATTAGAGGAAAATTAAACAAAACCTCTGATGCCAGTAAACATGTAAGTAATTCTTCCACATGTGACAGCCTGAATACACCCCATCTTGAGGCAGAAAAGGAATCCTTCAGGTGACTTGGGATCAAAGGGTTTCTGAAAACAGAAAATCCTACATTCTCTGAGGGGTAGATCACTGTCTGAAGCAAATTTCACTCAACTTAAAACTATGCCAACTTAAACACAGTAAAACCCAACGCTTACGAGAAGCCATCCACCTACTTCTCGCTTATAGGTACATGGAAAAGCTATTATGGGGATAATCAACTCGACAATAAAATGGAACAATCACATAATGACAAAAACAGACATAGTCATAAATTGTCGTTCCCCTTCAGAATCCACACAGAACATTCTTTTGTGCAAAGATCTAACTTTCTCCTTGAATAAACAGTGTGTTAGTCTCGTCTGAGCCCTATAAATATACTGCCTGCAAAACAAACACAAACAAATGCTAGTTCCTAAACAAAAGGCAGCTGGGCTGCCCTGCCTGCTACAAGGCCACAGCAGAAGACGTGGGCGATGAGGTGGGCAATGAGGAAGGCACTGGGGCACGGCCTGTCAGAGAAGAAGCTCTGGAGTAGCAAAGTCCACTGAGCACTGAGCTGTCCCAGATCTGGTTTCCTGGGACAAAGGGTCAGCGGAAGGGAAATGGCTCAACTGCACACTTCCGCCCCAAACAGAAGTGGGAGAAAACCTCATCTGAGGTCCTAGCTGGCCTCTGCAGAAGTCACTCAAGGTCAGCCTCGATCTCTACCTGCCCACATTGATCTCCAAGTGTTGCAAAAACCCCTGACAATTCATGCTCGCAAACAGGACTTTGGTATGGTTTGGTTTCTGAGACAGCATCTCACTCAGCAGCCTCTGCTGGCCTCAAACTCAAGATCCTCCTGCCTCAGTCTCCTGAGTGCTAGACTTTAATTGAACTCTGGGGGTTACTAATAACAACAACAATGGTGGTGACAGAGTTGGGAGGGAGACAAAGTGAGGCCACTGGGCAGAGTGGGAAGAGGAAGAGGTGGATGGATACACCATGGTCAAAATACATTGTAGGAACACAATGAGTTTCCACAAGGAAGTAAAAAAGAGTAAAAAAGAGTGATCCAGGAAAGGAAAGCTTCTGCAGCTGTCTGCTAACTGTGGTCAGCCCTTATCTGAGCTTCAGTCCCTTCTCGGAAACACTAGCAATGCTTAACCTGACTGGGTTACCTAGGCAGCCAATGTCACCAGACCAAAGGCACATTTGCAAGCACCTAACTCTGCAGGTAGAGAGGGTGACCACAGGCTACCATTCCCCAGGCCTGCTGGTGAGAGGACAAAAGGAGATAGGACAGCAGCAGACTTACCAGCTAACAAAGCAAGGCCTGCGTCCAGGACAAGCTTCCAGTAGGAAGCTAGCAATTGTGAATAGTTTGCATTCTCTAAAGTGCCTGAGAAAGGACCTTAGTTAGACACACAAGGGAAGATAGCTATTGCTGGTGGGGGAGTGTTAGAATGAGCTGGACAACCCTGTTAGATCTAGTACAACCCTGTCATTTTTAGTCACTTGACCTTGAAAATGTGTCCAAGTCCTTTAAGCCTGGCTTCCTGATTTGCAGGGTAGAGATTAACGCCAGCAGGGCAGTGTGTGACAAGGGCCTTCTGTCACAGGCCTGACAGACAAAAGGCATTCAGTAAGTGTTTGCAAAGGAAAGTGTGTGCCACATGGCGCTGCTGCGCTCTGTCCCTGTACCAGCACCTTTCCGTTACTGTTGCTGGCATCAAGAAAGCCACAGAACTACCAGCACTTGGTCCAAATCACAACAAACAATCTGATTTCAACATCAGAGCAAAGCCAGGTGGCTGGCAGTAGCTCAGTGAGGGGCGGGGTCACCTTCTGCCCTCCTCCTCACTGGAACTCAGCACTCTAAATACTACCCCATGGCCCAAGCTTGATTCTTGTGTCCTCTGCATTTCCTTAAACCCCCTCATGAATGCAGAGAAGCAGACAAAACAGCTCAACAAGGCAACCCTGAAGGTCTGCTTTCAACTCCCCAGAACCACTGGAGGATGGAAAGCTTTAGCCCAGCCACACATACAGCCGCACCAAAGATGGTCTGGCCTGGTGTCAGCAGCCAGACCAGCCCTTGTGAAGAGGGAGCTTTCCTGTCTTGCAGCAAGATGGACTCAAGTGTTTAGTAACAAATTCAGGGTTTATTAAAATAAATTTGAGAACAATTTCCCTCAGTAACCTGTGACTTCAATACTGTTCAGCTTACTGGAGACAAGATGAACTCATGAAATATGCTGACACAGTTAACAAGGTTTGCAGTCAAGGGACTTGGCCCTGGAAAGCCCCTTACGTAAAAGCAGTGACACTATAAAGCACGACAATCAATCAAGTTGAATCAAAAGCTTTAAGGAGAGTGTTTACAACAGAATATTGCAGGGTATCTGCTGACATGGAGTCCAGGCGCTAAATGAAGAACTTGGAAGTCAAGCAGCAATGTACTGTAACATACATGGCTGGGGGCAACGTAAGGAAGACTTCCGAAGAGATGGGGGCCGCCTTTCAGACCCTGCCCTGACTTTACCTACTTCCAAGTTGTATTCTAAGAAATTCTCTTTCTTCTTCTTCTGAAAGCAAGATTTCTCTGTGTTGAATCACAAGGCATACCCTTCTGCTATGACCCAGGACCATCACAGCCTCAGAAACACTGATCCAAGGAAGACTGTCCTCCCTGGTGACACTCTTGAAAAAGACATCCATTCCAGCACAGAAAAGCTAGTCAGCTGCACCTCTTTACTCGACAGCATGGGGTGAGGTAGAGCGGAGGGGTGGGGTGCCCTGCCAGAGCCATTTTTCTTCCCAGCAGCCCTGGGCCTCACAGGAGTCAGGCCCATAGGAAGAAGCAGCAAACACCCATAAGTGTTTCCATGGGTTTCTTTCATGAATGACAGGACAGTGTCCACATGGGTAACATTTCTTAGGAGGCCCCCAACATTTCCACAGAGAGGAACAGGAAGGAGGCAAGCTCTCTGGGAACAAGATGGGCTCTCAGACAACTTGCATCCACCACGGAACAGCTGCTGCACTCGGCCACCTCCACACATAGAGCCACTGCTGGGTACCAATAGTGGACCATCATAATGCCCACCAAGCAAGATGCCAGGGAACCATGAGGTCATAAAACAGCCCCATTGTCCTCCCACAGCTAGATTCACATGGCTTGCTGGGCCACTGTATTATTGGACCCCATGGAATTGTGGGGATTTGTTGGCAAATCTCAGGCAGAAGGCATAGTTCAGTTCATACTGTTTGGTTTGGGGGTTTTCTTTTGTACTAAGGATGACACCTGAGACCTTGGGCATGCTAGGTTAGGTGTCCTACCACTGAGCCACATCCTCAACCCCTCAAATTCATGTTTACAAAAAGCTAGTTCATTCTGTAGGTGTGGGGAAGGATACACAAAGCCCAGGGGTCATGTGACTACTGTTCTGACCAGGCAAGCTGCAGAGCCAGGGTAGGGGAAAGATACATGCTTTGGAGCATGCTCCCTGGCCCTGCTGGCAGACCTCTGCAGCAGAGGAAGGCAAACCACTGCAGCAAGGAGAGGGGGTGAGTGCTGCTTCTCTGGGCCAGCTAACCACCAATGAAACTCAGTGACACAGAGGCCTCTTGAGGCTAATCCCATGAGCTCATCAGCATTCCCTTACCTTGGCAGCAGAATTCGACACTCCATGGGTAACATTTCTTATGAGGCCCCCGACATTTCCATACTTTATCAGTCCAGTGACCCCTTCAGAAACATCATTCAAAAGGCCCATGGGATTGCCGAGGAAGTCTACTGATCCTAGAATCCGTGCTGCCTGACTGAGGAGTTCCTGTGGGATGGAACGGGGGAGGAAAGGTACATCAGCACCAGTGTCCCCAAGAAGAGGTCAGGGATCTATCTCATCCCCTAGTCCTGTCAATGATGGCTTTCTCAATCTTTGTCACCCCCCAATGACCTCCTTTCCTCTCATGAATGACCCTAAACCTCACCCAACATACACACTGGGGGACTGTTTTCAATACAGTTACAAATATGCTCCCAGGCCACTTAGGAGAATGGAAGCAGCTGTGAGACTGGAAAGAGTCTTTGGGGATTTTTATGAACAAGCATCAGACTTTCCCGCCAGGCCCACTAGGAGAATCAGGCAGGAGCAAGGAGGGGTGATTCTGGAGTATGTGCTCAGCAGGAGCAGATGAGGAGAGAAGGTCCCCGACTTGGCAAGCAAACCCCCACCAGGCCCTTTGTGTCTGATGCCTGATTCCAGGAGTACCTGCTTGTGCACGTCCCTGCAGGGGGTGGTGGTGGTGTGTGTATCTCCAGTTAGGGGAGGAAATGAGTAAGCTCTGACTGTGGAAACTAACAGATTCTACATGATATGATGATCCACTCAAGGCTCTATATTTGGAATTGTGCAGTCTAGATTAAAAAATACAAAATGGAAACTGTCCAGCTTGATTAAAAAAAAAAAAAAAAACCAAGTCAAGTTCAACTCAAGGTCAAGATCTCAGAGGCGCTAAGAACAGTGGTGTGGTTGTTGAAAGCAGCCATGCCTGGTGCATAAAGAGTTCACAGTACCCTGTGCTGTTCCTGAAGCACCAACTAAACAGCTAGGAGCTGTGACTAACCCAGGGAAGGAAGCCCAGGGACCGGCCCTGAGGAACAAGACAAACAGTGCATAAGTTAGTCTTGGGATTCTCAGAATATCTATGGGGGTGGGGTGGGGAGGGAGGCAAGACCTGACTCACACAGCACAGCAGAGCTGTGACATCTTAGATTCCCAACACCCAGAACCAAGGTGCTGCCTGGCCCTGGCTGCCCCTGCCTCACTCCACCCTTCCCTGTCTGCATGCACACACACCTCTTGGAAGTGCTTAAGGATGTCATTGATGATGAACTCTTTGGTCTCATAGGGGTGCACCCGAGTGAATGGGTCCAGATTGATCACAGCATCTTCAAAGCGAATAAGTGGGAATCCCAGGGTGCTTTTCAGGGCCTAGTTAGGGAAGAAAAAAGGTACAGACTTAAGACACAAGGTGATTTTCTGGGGTGCTATAATTCTAGAACCCACGACAAATGATGAGTCATAGATTAATGTTTAAACATAAGGATTGCCCCTATAATTACAAAGGTAAAATGTCACAGAAAAAAGATGTACAAATCTATTACCGGAAGCCACACACATCTCAGCATTCCAGCAGCAAACATGTCAGCCTCACGGCAGAAGCCCTTCTGGTCTGCTAGACCCTTGTCTGCCAAGATCTCCTTTTTCTCTAATGCACACTGCACAGGGACAGAGCAGCTGCACACACATTTACTTTGTTTTCTTTTTTTAAAAAAATATTTATTTATTTATTATGTATACAATATTCTGTCTGTGTGTGTGTCTGCAGGCCAGAAGAGGGCATCAGACCTCATTACAGATGGTTGTGAGCCACCATGTAGTTGCTGGGAATTGAATTCAGGACCTTTGGAAGAGGAGGCAATGCTCTTAACCTCTGAGCCATCTCTCCAGCCCATTATTGTTTCTGCCTCTTATCTTCACTTGCATGTTCCTGTGTGATGTGCATGCATGTGAGTGTGTGCATGGTTACTGCACAAGGGTATACACATGTGTGAGCATGTATGAGCTGATATCGGAATCTTTCTCTGATGGAGGTGGGTCATTTGTCTACCTGTTGCTTTCATTAGTTAATTAATAAAGAAACTGATTGGCCTTTGATAGGACAGAAAATTAGGTAGGCAGAGTAGACAGAACAGAATGCTGGGAGAAAGAAGCAGAGTAAAGCAGTCGCCATGATTCTCCCACCCGACACAGGCGCAGGTTAAGATCTTCCCTGGTAAGCCACCTCGTGGTGCTACACACATTATTAAAAATGGATTAAAGCAAGATGTGAGAGTTGGCCAGTGAGAGCCTAGAGCTAATCGGCCAAGCAGTGTTTAAAAGAATACAGTTTCCATGTAATTATTTCGGGTAAAGCTAGCTGGGCGGCGGGACACAGCCCTGCCACTCCATACTACAGAGTGGCACCCAACGTGGTAACTAAATCCACTTTAAAACCTGCAACTTTTATGTAGACCAAGCTGGTCTCAGACTCACAGAGAACCTCTTGTCTTTGGCTACAGAATGCTAGGAACAAGGTGTGCATTGCCACATCCAGCCATTGAAAATCTCTAACGGTTAGCAGTGAAGAAGTTATGACATTCACAGACATGCATTTTGGGTGAATCTGTAGGCATCCTATTTATTTATTTATTTATTTATTTATTTATTTATTTATTTATTTATTTTAGGTGTATATCTAGCTGCTGGCCCATAAAAGGTGAGCACATCGACCCTCAGTATACATGCCTGCTTCATTTGTCACACTCACATGGCGACATCGAAAGCTTGGTTCTTATGTGACCTGAGATCCACGCACACCTTTCCAGACAGTATCTTCCCAAGCAGTACTGAGCACACAATGACAGTCACATGACTGCTCCTGCTCCCTTTTGTTCTGTCCCGAACAACGCTGCCATTTTTAACTGCTGTGACCCTGTAACGAACTGTGAGTGGTTTGGATTCCCTTTTTCCTTGAGAACTATCTTGGGTACTGGCCACAATAAATTTTTGAGGGAAAAAAAGCTCACCCAGAAAATTTTAGAATTGTCCTCAGGATTATGACCCATAAGTCAACTGAGGAAAGGGAAGCTTCACATCATCACCCAGTGTTCCGCTGTAGTAACAAGGCTTACCCTAATGTAGAGGGGCTTTTAACATCACCAACAACGTCTCCATTTTTCTATGTGAACATCGTGTACGCCTTCTGTTCAGTGTGTCCCGTTATAGATTGAAATGATCACAGTTCTTTGTATCTTCAATGGATCTATTTTGGTGTATTTACCATAAGTCTTCCTTTCACCAGAATCTTTAATAACTGCTGTCATTTGCTTCAGAATTAAGACCATGTGATCAGTGAGCCCCAGCCTCGAGAGATCTGCAGGCCCCTACACTGTTGTTTCTGATGATGCCACAGTGTGGGGAAGCTAAGATTGCCATCCTTAAAGATATGGGTTCATGCTGGATGGTGGTGGTGCATGCCTTTAATCTCAGGACTCGGAAGGCAGAGGCAGGTGGCTCTGTGAATTCAAGGCCAGCATGGCCTACAAAGCAAGTTCTAGGACAGCCCGTGCTGTTACACAGAGAAACCCTGTCTCAAAAAATAAACAAAAAATAAGATATGGGCTCCCTAGAAAGTTTCTGCTGACAGTTAGCTCCACCCATGTGAGAGAGAACAGAAAACTCGTTGTGAAATTTCATCTAGAAATATCAGAGAAGCTACATTCCATGATGTTTTATCCACATCTAAATAAGATCTAAACAATAATAATACCAATAGGCATGCTACCACGGTATAGAGCTGCAGTCTAGGAAAGAACTATAGGCAACTAAGGATGCGGAGAGCAGGAGACATGGTCCTCCACAGGGAAGACACCCCCCACACACCCGCAGCCTCCAATAGGTAATCCAATACCAACGGTCAGTCCTGAAATCAAGTACATACAAGTAACTTTATATGGACTGAGCAGATTATATTTATGTATTTAGGAACATGCACACAACAACAATGAAGTAGGGGGCATGAATTTGAGAGATGGTGGGTGGGGTGCACAGGAAGAGTCAGAGAGAGGCAAGGGGGACATGATGTAAGTATACTTTGATTTCAAAAGCCTTTCCATCCCATTAAGGCTCCCATCATGTTTGACTCTCTGACTCTCTCTCTCTCTCTCTCTCTCTCTCTCTCTCTCTCTCTCTCACACACACACACACACACACACACACACACACACATGGCATGGTGGTTAATACTTGTAATTCCAGCACTAGGGAGCTGGGAAGGCAGAAAAGGCAGACCCCTGGGACATGCTGGCCATCCAGTTTACCCTAGTCAGCAAGACCGGGGCAGGGAGACATTATCTCAAAACACAGGTACAGCTCTTAAGGAACGACAATTATGGTTGTCTTCTGACCTCTACACACACGGACATGAACACACAAGCCAAATAAAAATTAATCCCTTGAAAACGCCTGTTACTTCGATCAAGATAGGACTTTCATGAAGAGTTTGTAAAATGAGAAGAGATAAAAGACCAATAACCTTTTCCGATCCACCATCTGTGGTGGCAGCGCGGCCAGGATGCAGATTTTCGTGAAACCCTTATGGGGAAAACCATCACGCTCGAGGTTGAACCCTCGGACACTATAGAAAATGTCAAGGCCAAGATCCAGGATAAGGAAGGAATTCCTCCTGATCAGCAGAGGCTGATCTTCGCTGGCAAGCAGCTGGAAGATGGCCGTACTTTGTCTGACTACAACATCCAAAAGGAGTCCACCCTTCATCTGGTGTTGAGACTTCGTGATGGTGCTAAGAAAAGGAAGAAGAAGTCTTACACGACCCCCAAGAAGAACAAGTATAAGAGGAAGAAGGTGAAGCTGGCTGTACTCAAGTACTATAAGGTGGATGAAAATGGCAAAATTAGCCGTCTTCGTCGGAAGTGTCCTTCTGATGAATGTGGTGCTGGAGTTTTCATGGCCAGCCACTTTGACAGACATTATTGTGGCAAGTGCTGTCTGACTTACTGCTTCAACAAGCCAGAAGACAAGTAGTTGTGTATGAATAAATAAAAAGACAGGAATTGAAAAAAAAAAAAAAAAGACCAATAACCTGACAGACACCTGGCCGGCTGCTAGGATCAGACAATTCCAGCAGAACAAAAACAAAAACAGCTACAAAAAGAGCCCAAGAGGCAAGAGTAGAGGCAGGAGGGCCAGAAGAGACATGGCACAAACACAGAGGACGAGACAGAGACAGAAATAAGGAAAGAACACTGGTCTGGGACCACGGGATGGCACTGGTAATATCAAAAGGAAAAATTTTAGGAACTAAGAACATCCTTAAGATGCCAGTGTGGGGGCCACACCTCCACTTCTAGCACATGGGAGGCTGAGGCAGGAAGTTCGCCAAGTTCAAAACTAGTCTGGGATTCAGACCTAATTCAAGGTCAGCCTAACCCCTCCCTCCCACCCAAACTGAAGATGTGCTAAGTGTGCAACCTAAAGTCACAAGACTGGCCATGAGCAGATCCCAAACTAGAATGTGCTGTTTTTAACAACAGCTACTTATTTGGTAGAAAGCACAGAGGCCAGAGAGGGCCACTATTTCTTCTCAAACTCATTCGGCCATGCCTCCCACCAAAGAGTAAGTAGGCACAAAGGGACTGTATTGAAGTTTCCCCCATTTCACTGACAAAGAAAACAGACAGTTAGCTTAACTCCTTCATTACCAGCTTCAGGCCAAGGTCAGGGACTAACACGTGGGCACACCGTCTCACTGATGCTGTGAGTGTGATGGGGACTGACGCTGGGCACACGGTCTCACCGATGCTGTGAGTTTTACTTTCTTCTCAGAGATGGGGAAGCCTTAAACAAAAGCTTAAGGTAGAAAGCTTAGAAACAAAGCAAGAAGTGAAACTTCCTCATTGAGACCTAACATTAAAAAAGACTGGTACTCTGCTACAGGTCCCTTTGACCTCTACCAAGCTGCCAAGGCCTCACAACAGGTACCATCCATCCTGGAATCAGGGAAGTGGAATGAAACTGTCTTCACTTAGTCATTTACTGCCTGGGTCCCTTGTTTGCAAAAGCACAGGGCCAGCCTGTTGGTATAATTGCTCCCTCGAAAGGGACCCAGTGACTGGTCACATACAGTAGGACGTGGCACGGACACTTAGTTACTCAAGTAGCAGTTTCCTGTTGTAAAATGGATTCTGGAGAAGGCAACCCTGTGCTCATAAGTTCTTAATAAAATAGAAAACTGCCCACTCCCACCTCCCAGACAAAACGGCTGAAGCCTTCCAGAGACGGGCGCCAAGTTGAAAGAAGAAATACCTGTCCACTAGGCCTCAGATCACAGCTAGGCCCTGGGCCTTGTCCTTTCCTTTCTTAGTTTATCCCACACTAAACAAAACTGTCTGGAATTCATTCTCTAAAGGTTTATTTATGGCACATTGAGACTGTTTATGTGAAGCAGGGTATTTGCCGATTTCCCTTTGGGGACAGTGTTTAAAGCTATGGGGCTACTTCCCTCTCTGGCACTTTCTGAAACACAATTAACAATACTGGATCTTTTTCCTTTTAACAAATCTGGTTTTTATTTAGGGAGGGGAGGGAAAAAGTAAAGGGTCTGAAGTTTCCCAACAAATTATTTCAAGCCTTTCAGAAGACAGTTTTAGGCTTTTTAAATAGTGTCTTTGTTTGAAATCCCCCCTTACCCCCACCCGCTCTCTCTCTGACCATTAAAGTGTGGGTTTTCTTCCAAACTAGATTGCTCAATTAAGGTCCTTCTTTTGTTATACCCCAATGCTCTAAATGGGAAAAGCCTGCTGTAGGCACGGTCTGAAAACTTTTAAAGACCCCCCTGGTATCTTTTGATCTTTAACAGAGTTGGGGGAAACCCCCATATAAAAGCTACCTGGTTTTTCAAATGACCACGATATCACTAACATACAAACTCCATACAAAGCACGAAGAGAAAGGAGGAGAAGCCGTGTTCTTGACTCCATGAAATGGAATACTAGCTTCCCTTCTTGTCAGTCATGAATCCAACGAAGATAGCAGATGTAGACAGGTCTGAGTCACCAGACAGACACTGTATCTAGCAACAATGTCCCTCAGTGTAAACCTGGAAAGGCCCCCCCTCTGAGATTTCTGACAGCCTCACTCCTGCCTGGGAATCCAGAGAATGGAGGCAATTGTTCCTTCAGTTCTAAGACAGGCTTACCTTTGAGTCAGACCCCTGTGGCTGCTCTTCATAGAGAAGGGCTTCATTTCCTAAGCACGTGTGTTTAGTGATTCCATATTCATCAGAAAGAGCATACTGCCCTTCCTAAGAGCTCCTAATAAAGGGCTGTTACTCTGTTAGAAGACTGAATAAATGGTATTATCTTAGGAGTCCCAAACTCCAGGAAGAACTCTCAAGGTATGGTAACAACGGTGACTTCTACAAGTCCAGAGCTCAACTCCCAATCCCAACACCCTGCCTGAAACACAGGTATGCCATGGTGTCTGCATAATAGTACTCTGAAAACAGTCCTCTAATAGAATGCCAAGAAGACAGTCAACATGAAGGGCTGAGCTCACCTCAGCAGAGCACACATAGCACCTGTAGAGCTGCAGAGCATACATGGCATTGGAACCCCAGGACTGCAGAGGAGGCATGGCATCGGAACCCCAGGACTGCAGAGAACGCATGGCATCGGAACCCCAGGACTGCAGTGCATACACGGCAAGAGGACCACAAGACTGCAGAGGCACATGACAACACTACCCAGGACTGCAGAGAACGCATGGCAACAGAACCACAAGGGTGCAGAGCACACATGGCATCGGTACCACAGGTCTGGGGACCAGGCACTCTGCTGGGAGCACTCTGAAAGGAATGCTGGGGGTCTGTGCTCTTTAACGAGACGATTTTAAATCAAGAAGTCTTCCACTTGCAGGAAATGCTTAGCATTGGTTTGCTGGGTGAGAGCCAAGTGTTCTGGGGGAACAGACTTTATCAAACAAACCCATTCCAAGGGTCACAAAAGTCAAGTGGATACTTGTGGATATTAGCAAGACAGTAGTTTTCCCATGGTTTTCCCCTCGCTCCCTGGCTAATTATAAGCATCTCCAGCCTCCTGGGAAACACTTTGGGGCAGATTAAGCAGCGGGGCAGTGAGAGGAGAAGGGTACTGTGCCACTATTCCCAGGACGCTGCCCCTGAACTGGGCTGGCCCTTCCCTGCCTGAATTTGCTGAAGGCATCACCCTATCCCAGCCTCTTCTAGAATCTGAGGCTGAGCAGACAGCTGCCTCATCACCTGCAGGTCTGTCTATTTTAGAAGCTGGGAGTTGGCAGGCTGTGGCACATGAGGCCCACACATGTGTTCTGTCAGGCCCACGAGGCTTTTTGTTGTTATTTATTTAAATGTGAACTGACTGCCAACATTTAAAAACCAAAAATGCAAATTTCAAGCTTCTCCTTAAAAACCTGAGCATTGGGCAGTGCTGGGCTCACAATCCCCAGCCACAGTGGTGACGGCTGCAGTGGGCCGTGCTGCCCCTCCTCATGGAACTGTGCTCTGGGTTGAAGGCCCCTTGCACTACCAGGCAGAGCCTGCAGCCTAACCTGCATGGGCATCTGAACCCAACACTGCAGGCTTACAACTTTTTCAGCTATCTAGATGTTCCTCTGTGGAGACACTGCAGCCGTCATGCATCTCCTGAGAGAAGCAGCACAGACCAACGTGGCCACTGACGCACAGTGGAGGGAGGGAGGCTTGGACAACCATCTTCAAGGGCATCACAAGGAAGAACCAGAAGCAATGGCTGCCAACCTGAGCAGGCAGATTCAGCATCAAAAAAAGGAAAGGCATTTTAACAGTACCTGCCCCATTCCTGTATAGTAGTAAGCATCACCTTACTACTATACAGGATGAAGAAACAAAACAGAGAACTTCAGCTTCCCGACTTACTAAGCAAAGGTACCACTGAGGAGACACAGTCTAACAACATCCTCGTCTAGGTCCCAGGGGGTCAGTACAGTGCAGTGGGGAACTCAGACATGATGTAGACTTGGATTTGAATGTCAGCCCACTACTTTCCTTCAAATATGCTTTGCCACTAAAAATGAAGGTGGCGTTGAGGCTGTAACCATCAGCTATGGATCAAGACGGTTGGTAGGAGGATTATGTCCTGAAGCTGTACAAGGCCACGGCCCAGCAGGCTGATAGCTAAGTCTCCCTTGAAGATGGCTGACCTTCCATCTGACGGCCATCACAGTAGAAATAGATGCTTAGAAAAAAGCAAGAGAGACCTGGGCGATGGGTCAAGAGAAAGACGGTCTTGGTCACAGTTACAACTTGGACCAAGCCCAAGGACGAAGTTTCTACTGCTCTGAGGTAAGCTTAGAGCTTTACAAAGGGCAGATGAGTGTTAGATCTTCCTGCTTCATCCTTTCAGTAATGCCTTCATTTTCAGCAACATTATATGCAAACATCAGGCAAAATGATTCTTACCCCAGTTAATGAACACCTGTAAAGGAAAGGTACAAAACGAGTGCCAGGGATGCTAATTCCAGACAAGGAAAGTGACCGGTCAACACGCACTCCTCCGAGAGTGCACCAGCATTGGCTCACCTTAAGGTCCAGCGGCAGCTTGTTGGAAGTGAACACACTCAGCTTGATCTGGGGGATGCTGATCTTAAGATTCTCGAAGTAGTATCGAGTTGGGGTTCCCCCCTGCTCCACTGTCTTTTCATGGAGGTTTTCATCATATTTTTCAACCTCTGGTCCAAAGGAAAAAGGAAAAAACAAAACCAAAAGCTGTTGGCATCATGACTCAAACCTGTGTGACCTCACATAAAAGCCCACACAAACAGCCACCATCTCACTTTCCTAGTTTTTTTGGGCTCTGCATCGCAAACAGTATCCAGTTGCTATTTCTATATATAAAAGCAGGTTGTATATGGGTTATCGAATGTAAATTTGATTAGGTTAGCTTCATCTGTTAACCTATGATTCTGTGCCACCTAGCACACAGGATCTTGAAAAGTCAAAGGTCACAGGTTCATTTGCTGGCCATGGACTTTCCAGAATTATTGTCATTACTAGTACTTATGATCCAAGCCATATAAATCTAGAGTGCAGAGTAGCTGAACCAAAGAGGACACTCTCAACAGAAGCAATGCTATGAAGAAAACATTCCTGACAAGATGCTGGGACAGCTGCCTCCACAGTAGCATCCTCCCCAGCAGTGCAAGCCTCGGGAGCAGGATAGTCAAGGCAGAATTTTATTGGTCAGCCCCTGAGTATGAGGGAGGAACATGGGCTGGAACCGCAAGGCACTCTTTGCATGGGAGGATGCAGAGCACCCACTCAGGCAGCAGGGTTCCCTCGGCTTCCTGTGTCTCCAGAGGCAAACCAGAGAAAATGCTCACAGCTACTCAGCACATTTCCAGTCAAAGCTGCCATCACTCTACTCAAAGCCGAAGGATGTTCCAAAGGACACCTGCCTTCCACACCCAGGAAACAGAACTGGTTACTGAAAATGGAGGACAAGCAATGGAAGGCTGGTAAGGTCTTTACAAAAGCCTGAGTCCTCTGTGCAGTGCTGTAGGAGAGTTCCAAGAGGAACTTACAAGAACACAAGAAAAGTGTGACTCATGAAACCTGAAGTGAATTTTCCTGGGAAGGAACCAGATAGAATGCTGCCTGCTTGCCTGGCTGCTGGGCACATAGGGGGATATGGGACTCCTAACAAACTGGGCTCAGACCAAAGCTGAAAGCACAGCACTAGACAGACGGGGCCTTGTTCTTCCTCTGAAATGCTTGTCTCTGTCTTTACTTTATTTCTTTTTGAGGCCCAAGGACTCAGCACAGTGCCTCATACAAGCTACCTACATGTTGTACCACTGAGTAAAATCCCTAGACCAATTAAATATTCTTAAAGCTTCATTCTATTTATTTGTGGTGCTGAAGATTTAAAGCTGATCTCTAAATCTAGAATAAAAATAGAAAAATACTGTTGTCACATTTTGGGTCTGTATGTACATGTTCCCTCTAGCCAACATGGCAGACAAAGACAAGAACAAAAGCCTCTTTACCATCATTTCTTCAGTTTAAGTTTTAAAAGGTGAAGGCATGGGAGATTGTGAGCTTGAGCATGAACTACAGAGACAGACTATCTCAAAACAAACAGAATAAAAGCTGGCCAAATGGCTGGAAAGATGATTTAACAGTTGAGAGAGCTTGCTGCTTTTCTAGAGGACCTGAGTTCACTTCCCAGCAGCCATATTGGTCAGATCACAAGGACCTATGACTCTAGTTTCAGGGGATCTGAGCCCCTCTTCTGGCCTCCACAGGCATCTGCACACACAGGGTAGGCAAACGTGTGCACGGGCACACACGCATGCACACGCGCACACACACACACACACACACACACACACACACAGTCTTTTGAAAAGTATGCACCATTGGCTCCTTTCTCAGCTGTAGCCCTAAGGAAAGGCAGGAGAAAGAGGTGACAAGCGCTGAACTCTCCCAGCTCTGCAGGAAATGTCCTCTTTCTGATAGTGATCTGACCCCTTTCCAAAGACCAGAGGACAGCAACAAGAAACCTTTGTAATAGCATTAAGGCACAGGGGTGCAGATGTCAAAAGCCAACAAGTGAGGTTAGCCAGTTTTTGTTTTTCAAACTAAACCAAAGCCACCGCCAAAAAGTCATTTCTGAACCTTGGCCCTGAGCTGGTTTCATAAACCAAGTGGCCCGCTAAATGACTGTCATCATTCTGTTATGAGAGAGCCGAGGAACAGAACCTGCAAGTGCAGAGGAGGGTGTACTGCTTCCTAGCCAGCTGCTAGACACTCCAGGAAACCCTGACCCCCTCGGGGATCCTATGACTCCCTCGGGGCTGCCTAGTTTGTGGACCTAACTCGGCGATCCTCAGACACAAGCAGTTTTGGAAGGGAGCTGCAGAACTGCAAATCTGAGCCTGCTAGCTCAGGCTAGGAGGCAGCCAGTGTGGTAGGCGGAGACAATCTCAGGCAAAAGTGTAGAGTGTACAGCTTTACCTGATTCTGCCTGGTCGTAGCCAAAGAAACTCAGTAGCTTGAGCAGCAGTTTCTCCTCGATTTGTACTGTGAACCTCTGGGCTGTGACCATGAGATGCTAAAGAGGAAGAAAGTCTGGTTTTAGGCAAGAGCTAAAGCAGCTTTTCTTTGAGTCAGTAAGCAGATCCAGTGTGGCAGGCACAGTGACAACACAGTGCCAGCTACTAAGGCAGGCTGAGGTTTGCTTGAGCTCAGGAGTTGCAGATCAGCTTGGACAGCAAATCAAGATCCTGGCTCATGGCTTCTTTACCTGTGTGAGTTAATGACAAACCACATGTAGCTCACCTCTCTTTGTCTTGTTACAGTGAACAGAAGTCTGGTGTTCAGTGGATACTTTGCCACCTTTATGCTTGGTCCCATCAGCCCTGGTGACAAAGGACCAGAAAGAGGGCTCCTACTTTTGCAGCTTTCTGCTATCACAGCTGGCCTCTGCCTAGCTCAGAGAGAGCTCTTCTTTTTACCTCTCTGCGCAAGTCCAAGCATAGCAGTTTATATGGCATGCTGCCTGTTCCAAGGTCAGACCTCTCACACTGCTTCGGAAGTACCTCCAGACTACTCGGTCCCTGATCGCAGTGGCCTACAAGGCACTGCTTCCCTTAGGAATGGAGACCCTGGCCTCAGCGGGTTCAGTATGACCCAAGGTTCAGCTCCAAGGGCACTGAAACCACGACTAAGTTATCGATAAAGAGTGCCATGAAAAGGTGCTCCTAACATTTTCCTCGTGGCTCGGCCCTGAGAGCCACCTTTGTGCACACACTGTGCTGTGGCTTGCCCTGTAACCTCGCTGTGAGACAGCAAGTGTGCCTCTACATGCCATCGCCCCCAGCCTCCCTGCCAGCCCACCTTGTAGATGTTGGTCAGCGCACTCTTACTGGGGAACTTCACCGCATTGACTTGCACAGCAGGGCCTGTCTCAATGACCTCATTCTCATTGCTCAGGGGGGTCACATAGAGCATGAAGGGCTGAGTAGTACCAATGAGTTGGTTGTCCACCTGGGGCAGAAAAGGCCAGCAAAACAAAAACAAGACAAGCTGCTTAGTTGTCACTTGTTCCCTTGGGCTGGTGTCTATACTATGTAGGCTACTCAGAGTCTCCTGGCCAATCTGCCACCTCACAGCAACAGCACACACACATTCTCATCCAAGACCAGTGGTGATGATGATGGGCAATATGGTACATACCCATAATCCCAGCTCTAGGAAAGGGGAGGCAAGAGAACCGAGAACACAGTGAACCCGTCTCAAAAATAATATGTCCAGAGAGATGGCTCAGCAGATAGCTGTTTGCTGACTTACGTTTAATCTCCAGTATCTACACACACACACACACTGTGCCATACACACATATAAATGCACAAAATAAATAAAAATTTTGTTGACAATAACACAATAAGAATAGAAATAACAAAGGGAATTAATATTTTTTAGGTGGGTGAAGACAAAGAAGTTAGCTCAATATAGCTACTGTATAATATATAAATATTTAAAACTTCATATTTGACACAATAAATAAATACAATTTATTTGACAATTAAAAAGAAATTTCAAAATTAAAAAAAAATTCTTAATGCATCAGGTGAATAGACCTGTCATATCCAAAACTAGTCACCACAATGTATTACAACCTGCAGTGCCTACCACTATCCTGGTCACCATAGCCATGACTCCTAGGTGCAGGCCTCAGCACACTGTCCCTAGCTTATTGGTGGAGAAGTGAAGAGCAGCCAGTACTCAAGCTGACCAAGGCCAGAATGATGCACTATTGATGTTTCTCCCTCATTCCAAACTCCTTGAAGACAGGAGAGAGCAGAGACCTTGCTCCTCTGCAAGTTCTGAAGGCTGAGCTGTCTCTCCAGCCCTCAAAGACAATGTTTGATTTTACTAATTTTTTTCTACCATTATCATAGATTCTAGTTCATGTATTTCAATCATTTAGTGTTTTTTCCCCTTGCTGTTTATATTTACTGCATTCCTTCAATTTTTTTTAAACCTTGTGCCTGTGTATGTATGTAGGTGTGTATGGTATATTTGTGTGGTCGTATGTGTGGAGGTCAGGGAATAGCCTGGGGCGGGGGGAGCGGTCAGTTCATGCCTTGTTTGAGACAGGTCTCTTGTTCACCACTGCATACACCAGACTGAGTACACAACTAATTGGCGTGTATGTGTATGTAGGTCAGAGACACCTCGTGGAAGTCTGTTCTCAATAGCAAACATCTTTATCGACCAAGTCATCTCCCAAGCTCTTGTCTACTTATTTTATAGTTCTAATCAGGTGTCCAATCCTCAGATTCTGAGCCATGTACAGCCCAGAACAGCTGCAAACGCAGCACGACATGAAACTGTAGACTTATGAAAACGTTCTGCAATTTCTCTTTTTCCTTTTTGCGGTTTCTTTCTCTGTAACTCAACAGCACAGTTCTCAGTGAGGCTCTGGAGATGACATGGTGTCACAATGTCAGAAGGCTGGAGTCTGTGATTAGGCAGATCAGTGTGCACATGTGTCATGTCCTCCTGATTAATTAATTCTCCTATCATTAGGAAATTACCTTCTTTATCTCTGCTAATCTTCTTTGTTCTGACATTAATCAGTGTGACTCCAATTTCCTTCCTTGAGACTAGTTAAAAGTGTAGTGCTCCCCCTCCCTTAGGTCCTTTTAACCTATTTGTGTCTTTCTAATGAACAGGTGGGGATGGGGGTTGGCCACAGGGTCTCACTGCTAGCACATGCTGACCCTGAACACACAATCCTCCTGCCTCAGCCTCTGTGTTGATTATAGGTCGTACTATTGTATGTTTCTTGTGGGTGGCAATTGGATCTTGCATTTTTATGCAATCTGACTATCTCTGATTTGATTGCACTGACAATAAATTGGCAACATTAAGCTTTTGTCTGCCATCATGCTATGGCTTGCTATCCATCCCACATGTTATCTTCCCTATTTCTGCTTTCTCTTATTTCCACTAAGCAATTATTTCACTTTATTGATTACATGCAACTATTATTATTTTGGGAGGTTTGCAGTATTTAAGTCAGTGTGTTGGTCCACCACTTGTACTAAAGTGCTGCACCGCCATCTCTTCCCTGCAGACTTCACCACTGCTGTTAAACATTCTACACTGATATGTGATATAGACAGCAACTAGAGATAGATGTAGTTGAAGCCACTACACCTCCTTAGGAGACTACCTTGAGAAGCCTAGTTTGCCATGTTTTTCATGTCACCATTTGAGGTTTTCTCCTCTAGTTGGTGTTGATTCAAATCCCATCAGCACCTATTTCTGTCTGCTGAGTAATGTGCTCTGATGCATTTGGAGGTTGTGGTTGGTGATAAACCCTTCACTGTTTCTATGTCTAAGAGCATCTTCACTTCACCCTTTGAGCTGGTTAGGATGAAAATGATCCCCATAGGTCCTTGCCTAGGGAAGGGTTAGGAGGTGTGGCCTTGTTGGAGGAGGTGTGTCACTGAGGATGGGTTTTGTGGTTTTAAAAGCCCACCCAGGCCCAGTCTCACTATCTGCCTGATGCCTGAGGATCAGGATATAAAACCCTCGACTACTTCTCCACTGTCATATCTGCCTGTGTGTCACATGATGGCAATGACTGCCCCAAGCAAATGCTTTCTTCCATGGACGCTGCTGCAGTCATGCTCTCCTCACTGGCACAGAACACTGCCGGAGGCACCCTGATTTTTGAAAGCTACTTCTTCGGGGAGGAGGTTTCTAGAATGACAGCTTTTTGCCCCCTTTTCAATACTTCAAGACATTGCTGACCATCTTTTCACTTGCATTTTTCTCAGCAAGAAATTTGTTGTTATTATCTTTGTCATTTTCTGTTTGTTGTTTTTCAAGGCAGGGTTTCTCTGTAGCTTTGGAGCCTGTCCTGGGATTCACTCAGTAGACCAGGCTGGCCTCGAACTGACAGAGAATCACCTGCCTCTGCTTCTCAAGTGCTCAGATTAAAGGTGTGCACCACTACCACCCAGCTGTCATCTTATCTTTGTTCCTTTGTATATAATATTTTTAGCCATGATTCACTTTACTACTGGCTTTGCATAACCTGACTATGATGTCTCATAGTGGCAGGGAGTTGGTCCCAAGATGCCCTGTATGCTAAAACCATGAATGCTCTATCCTATAAAGCAGTGTGGTATTTTCACACAGCTACACACAGCCTCCTGCATTCTTTACAGTCTGTAAATGGCTTGCAGTGCCTCATACAATGTAAGTGGTATGGAATCAGTTGTTATTCTTTGTTTAGGAAACACTGATATGGAGAAAAACCTGTATAAGTTTAGCACAGATAAGGAGCCCATGGGCATGGAAGGTCACATGGAGTCCCCATCCAGCTTGTGTGTTATATACATCCATTGAAATTTTCACTTCTTAAAGTCAAGTTTTTGTTTTCTGGGTCGCTACTGGATTTTCCGAAGTTCCCATAAGAGTTTTACTATGTTCCAATGACTGTGCTAGTGCTGGGTCCACCCTGAAAGCACGCTCACCCTCAGTGTGCTGCTCTGCTCAGCGACACACACGGCAGCTGCTGACAGGATGTGAGCCTGTCAGCTTTGCCTTGTTGAGTGATGGACATGTTTGCACTCCAATACATCATAAGGCTTGCTGGGGACATAGTCAACTTCCTGGGATCCGTCCAGATTTTCCACTCATGATTTTCAAGACCGGGTCAGAGTAGCATTCAATAGGGGGCCAATAGACCATGGAGAGTTGAGACTGTTCTGGGGTTTCCAGTGCAGTTCTCACTCTGCTCCCTCAGATCTTCCTGGATGAGAGACTGGCACTCTGCGAAACCTCAGCCCTCTCCACACAGGTACACCACTGTCTACTGAGCTGTCAGTCCCTGTGGATGCTCAGCTGTCTTCTCTATGCTTCCACACTGCTGGCCTGTTCTTGCCTCCTTTCTCAGCACCACAGCCTGGAAAGTTCTCAAGCTGATTCAGTCATAAGGTTCACCTCTCTTATTTTCCATCTTTCATGGGTTACTGTCCATTGTGGTCTGATTTTCAGTGTCCTGAAGCTGCTGTTATTTTATGTGGACTTAGGGCTTATCTCGAAGCCAGTCTCAGTTATTCCATCTTGCCTGGAAGTAGAAGTCAGACCGTGTTGTTGATCCCTACGATGACCCCCATCTCCTCCAGGAGATGGCTACATGACTCTGTCCCTTTTTTCCAATATGATAAGGGAAACCTGAGGCTGGTCACATGGCCCGACAATGCAAGTTCAAGTCCTGGAGTCCAGGTAAAGGAGGGAGGAGGGAACTGACTTTGTCCCGACCTACACATATACACTGTGCAAGCACCTCCCACCCCAATCAGTCTCTAGATTATTTATAGGTCAGCAGCTAGAATATCTGGAATTCGTCTGTATTTGTGTCACCAGGCATAATGGCCATGCCTTTGAAGATGGCACTCACGAGGCAGAGGCAGACAGCTCTTTGTGAGCTCCAGGCCAGCCTGGACCTACACAGTAAGAGCCCATCTCAAAAACAAAGAGAGTTTGTGAGACACTCTGAGGTGGAAGCTGTTTCCCAGAACGAGTCTCGTGAAGACCACAAGCTACTTCTTCCAGGGGCTGGAGAGGTGGCACAGTAGTTGCTTGCTGCTCTTGCAAAGGACCTGGCTGTGCTTTCCAGCACCCATATTGAATGGTTCACAATTGGCTCTAACTTCAGATTTTAGGGCAGTTTTGTCTTCCCTTGGCACTAGCACTCAGGTGTCCATATTCACATACAGACACACACATAATTGAAAGTAATTACACTTGATCTGAGCACTCCATCCTGGTACCTGCACGTCCTGTATGCTGAGCTCAAGCATGTGACTAGCTGCCAGCTGGGTGTAGTGGATGTTGATTCCTGTAAGGCTTGCAAAGACCAATTCTTCTGGGACTTTGTTAATCAAAGAGACACCAATTCCACCTTCTAACCGCACAACCACCTGAAAGGAAATGATAGGAGCGCTCACAGCCAGAGAACACAGACAGGGCTGGTTTTCAATCCCTGCTCTTTACCTCTGAAGAGCATAAAAGCACTAAAGAGCCTCACTAGGCACCTGGCTCAAATGACCTCATCTCCCCGGAAGCCTTCCACTGTAGTATTCCTCAGCCAGGTCAGAATGGCAGAGGGACGTGAGGAGCCCTCACCCAGCACACATAGATGCTGTGCAGTACAGCAGAGTGACTGTTTTAGACTCTCTCCCAGTTTGGAATGTGAACTCCTCAGGCTACTCTGTACACTTCTACAGCACCCAACATGGCTCAACTCAGCACAGGCATTTGATTAAACACCATCAACACCATCAAATAGGAATGCTTCCTCACGCTCGTCTCATCTTGGTTTCAAACTTACCAATCTCCTCCCAAAATGCAAACAAAGAGAAAGGAATAGGGACTTGAGTGAGATGGTGGGAAATCCAGATTCCCTTTCTCTAAATACTATGAAAATCTGGACCATGTAGTAACAAGGACTTGAGTGAGATGGCGGGAAATCCGAATTCCCTTTCTCTAAATACTATGAAAATCTGGACCATGTAGCTTCCTTTTTGTCATCTCACATGAGCAACATCTGTTATTCTGTGATTCCATGTAAGCTCCAGACATCACTCACATGACATAAACACACGTGTTTAACAGTAAACACATGAAACAGCATCCCACACTCACACTCAGTGTTCACACAATCACAGAGCAAATTCTCAGAACTGATGACCAAGAAAATTTATCTGCAACCATTTTAAAAACTTGCTGGTTGAAGAGGCAAGGTGGTTCAGTAGGTAAGGTGGAAGGAGAGAACTGCTCCTACGAGCTGCCCACTGACCTCACACATGCTGTGGCATCATGCCCACACACATGCACATAGGGCTAAACAAACTGGGAAGCTTACTTCCAGCTCCTGCTGTGTGTCTGGATTCCTCAGTTTCCGCAGCTCCTGCTCTGTAACAGGAAGTTCCTCCACTTCATATGATGAGCGCTCACTTTTCCGCTGGCAGAAGTCTGCTATCTGAAATCAAAACAGAACAAGAAGAGAGCTCACACTTCCATATCAACTATAGGTCAAGAGTCACTCACTATATGCCTAGGAAACCTATGGAAAGCTAATGACTCCTCAGGTTGCTAGGCAAAGATTTGGGCAATAATTAAGCAGGTACAATTCTGAATCTAGATAACACTCTATTCAGCTAAACACCTTGGGTGCTTCAGAGAGCAAGGACAGGCCTCACAGAGCACGGGCAGGCCCCACAGAGCACAGGCAGGCCCCACAGAGAACAGGCAGGCCCCACAGAGTACAAGTAGGCCCCACAGAGTACAAGTAGGCCCCACAGAGCAAGGACAGGCCTCACAGAGAACAAGCAGGCCTCACAGAGTGCGGGAAGGCCTCGGTGTGCACAGGCAGGTCTCTGCAGTGTGCCTGCTTTGCCATGAGTACCCTTCTGTAAAGCAGTACTACAGATCGTGGTGTGGAGCATGATGCGTTGTATCAGAATGCTCACACAGCACTCGCTGTCTTATTTCCCTCAGCTCCCTATTACTCTGACTGATGACTCTGTATTTCCAGCATACATCTTGCCTTAAGTCTCAGAGCAGAAGTCCCAATGGCTTTGGGCATCATCATATAGAATCATGAGGCTACCTAAGCTCAGCAAGTGCCAATATAACTTGTTTTCTTCAAGTCTACTCTGCATTTGGCTTAGTGGTATGGACCCTTGTCCTCCCTGCTACCTAGAACAGATACCTGGAGGCCAGGTTGCCTCAAGCCTCATCCCACACTCAGTCACTGACCAATCAGCTTCCTTTGCATTAGCTTTTCTCCTTCCCCCTCACACGCTCACCCTGACCTAAGGCACCATCTCCGATCATCACGCCTCTGGAGGCTCTTAGCTAGACTTTCTCTGCCTCCAGTCTTTCCAACACTGTAGCCAATGCACTTATTACAGCTAAATCCTCCTCATACTAACTCCTGACTCCTGCCTGCCTTGAACAAAACATCCCAGCTTCAATATGAATCTCAGGTCCTAATCCTGTCTCTAGTCTTATTTCTACCATATGCCACGGGCCAGTCTGTTCCCTAATCAGCTTCCCAAATACTATATGACTGTGATGGCAAATATTGGTTGTCAAATTGAGTACATCTGGAATTAACTAAAACCTAAGTATTGGGGCACACCTGATTTCCTACTCAATCATTTAAGGTGGGAGTCCCACCCTAAATCTGGGCCACACCTGGTGGCAGCCTATATGAAAGGACATGGGCTAAGGAAAGTTTTTCTTTTGGCCTTGCCCTCACTCTTGCTGGCAAGTTCATCTATCCTACTGCTGAGGCATTCTTTCGCTGGTGTTAGACCCTACTTCTTCAGGATTACAATGTAGATTGAATGCATACAGTCTCATGGCTGAACAATTATCAGACTTGGTCTTCTCAGCAGGAGGCAACTACTATTGGATTATCAGGCCATGGCCTATAAGATACTCGAATAAACCCCTTGTAATATCTATACATATAGCCAGGCAGTGGTGGCACATACCTTTAATCTCAGTTCTCAGGTAGCAGAGGCAGGAAGATCTCTGGGTTAAAGGCCAGCCTGGTCGAAGAGTATGTTTCAGGATAACTGAAGCTACACAGAGAAACCCTGTCTCAAAAAAAAAAAAAAAAAAAAACAACCAAAAAACAGAAACCAGACCGCTCACTGCCACGTGCTCAGCAGATGAAATGCTGACTAGTTCCAATAGCTGCTCAGCAAATCCCCTCTGTGGGAGCATGCCCATCAGAGCAAAGCTCCTCTGCCTTGCCCTCTGCCCAGGTTCACTCTTTTGACTAATGTAGTGCTCAGCTTGAGTATTCTGTCCTGTAGGAAGCTCCATCAGCCTCAGACCCCCAGTCCCTCCTACATCCCCTCACCCCTCGCTCCATGACACAGCACTGTACTTGTTTGTTTGGCTAGGAAAGCTCCCATCTTCTCATGAGGGGTCACACACCAATTATTCAAAATATTAGTATAATAGTTAACTATATTGAGAATACCACTATGTATTTTTCTTATCTATTTAAATTCTTATAGTTTGGTGTCGATTGCGTTGGGTGGGTTACTCAGTCTAGGGGTTTGTAACCCACCCTGCAATCAGTTATTCCAGGGTCTCGGAGGGGCGCTACCTGGAAGGGAATGAGCTAAGAGAGAAGAAGGAGGCCAAGCAGATTTGTCAAAGCCTCCCTTTATTAGGGTCATGGTTGCTGCTTATATAGCCCCTGAAGGGTAGGGAAACTGGACTCTTGCCGCATGTTCCAGGTCACGTAGGCTAGGTTACATTTGGACAGGTAGGCCAGGAAGTCACAAGTTGCCACACCTGGTTCCCTGGATAGCTGGAATGTGAGGCGGGTTCCTCTAACAGATTAGCAGTTAATTGGGTGTGGGGCAGGTTCTGTCAATAGAACATAATTATGGGTGTGAGGTTCCCTGCAGACTCCCCTGTAATGATTTTTAGGGGGGAAATGGCTCGTGACATATTCCCCCTCTCTTATATAAAGGCAAGCAGTTATTAAGTGGAGGGCACCAAGTCAGAGTCAACCCTGGTGTCAGATTTAAAAGAGAAGGGACTGAGACAAGTAGAAACCCTCCTCTCGAATGGTGAAGCAATTTACCTCTCCTGGGAACAGAGGGGTGCCCGATGATTAGCATTAGTTCCTTGGAGCTTCTCAAATAAAAGGTATCTAGCAGGATTAAAGTAAGCAGACCACAGGGCACCCTGTCTTAGGCCATGTGGAGAGTGTTCCTCGTACCTGGCACCATGCCCTGTTGAGCCGGCCTTTACAGCCTCTGTATGGTGTGCTATTCAGGTGAGGATCCACACTAACTCCCGTCATTGGGCCCCTGCATCTATCATTAATGAAAAAACTGTGAGGAGCTCCTCAAACAAAAGATATAATGATCCAGGTCACATAGGCCGGGAGGTAGGCCAAGAAGTCACGAGTTGCCACACCTAGTTCCCTGGATAGCTGGAATGTGAGGCGGGTTCCGCTAACAGATTAGCAGTTAATTGGGTGTGAGGCAGGTTCTCAATAGAACATAATTATGGGTGTGGGGTTCTCTGCAGACTCCCCAGGGTGATGGTTTCTGTAATGATTTTTAGGGGGGGAAATGGCTCGTGACAGTTTGGAGATAAAGTTCTTCTGTGATGTGAGATTCCCCTCTGTATGCTTTGAATATCATTGGTTAATTTAAAAAACTGTCTTGGGCCTGCGCAGAGCAGAATAGAGGTAGTTGGGGAGGGGGCGGGCACTAAACAATGCTGAGAGAAAGGAGGCAGAGTGAGAGAGAGGCCATGGAGCTGCAGTCAAAGATAAAGATCTGGAACCTTGCCGGTAGGGCACAAACCTCATGGTAAAATATAAAATAATAAAAGGGTTAAGTTAAGATGTGAGAACTAGCCAATAAAAAGTTAGAGCTAATAGGCCAAGCAGTGATTTAATTAATACAGTTTCTGTGTGGTTATTTCAGGAGTCTAGGCGGCCAAAAAAAGAAGGCTACACTTCTGATGTAGCCTAGGCTGGCCTTGAACTCAAGTGGTCCTGCTGCCTCAGTCTCGTGAATGCTGAGTATGAGAAGTCACCTCCATGCCTGGTTAATTCCTAAGCCTTTTCAGACTTTGTTTATCCTTCTATCTCCATTCACTTCCACTTCAGCTCCCACACAACTCTGGTATGGAGACCCAGGCCTTTCTTACAAAGGAGGACAGCACAGCCCACATCCAGCATGAGGACACTTAATAAATATTTAACCATGAGGTTGGGAAGAAAAAGACACGGCTTTCTCAGTCCTTCTAATTCTTACCTGGAGTGCTCGAGTTGGTCCATCTGGGATGACTCTGATGGATAACATTCCAGAACCAGGCCTCATCTTTTGGTTAACAAACTGTTGTTCTGGTGGAACTGGTCCTAACAGCTCAACAGATGAGTCAGGACCAAGAACAACTTCAGCTCCATCAAACAATCCGGAAAGTCCTCCTTTGGCCTAAAAGACATTAAAGTAAAGAGGTATAAGAAAAGGTCATAGCAGAGACTTGGACAATTCAACATAGTACCCGGAGACAAATGAATTGGAATTCTCCTTTGGGAAGTCAGTTTGTTAGTCTAACAGATTAAAAAAGTGGTAGGACTGTGTAAAATGGCAAGGTACATTTACTACATTAATGTGGCAGGTTACACACACATACAGTAGGAGGTAACCCCACAAACAAAGTGGATTGCTTTTACTCTACCTTATAATAAATCTCAGTCACTGAAAATAAGTTTATTAAGTAGCCCAAATCAGTTTTGTTTCTTTGAGTATTATCATTGAGGGTTGCCAAAAAAAAAACCTTAAATATTATAAATTGATCACTAATCACTCAGCTTTCCAATTAAAATGCCAGCTCCAGAGCTAAAGTTTCCCAGGCTGATGACCAAACAGCCAAGTCGGTGCCACATCTCAACTGTCATATGGCACTGGGACACATTTAGCAAAAGTCATAATCCTGCTGCGTTCCCCGTAAACATGCAGGTTGACAGGGTGAGGCCCGTGGGGACACACTATAGCTAGAGAGAAGAAATATTCCAATTCTTTCTCTTTGTTTTGTTTTAGTATTCAGAACAGGGCCTTGCTCTGTTGCCTGAGCAGCCTCAAACTCATCATCTCCTGACAGGGTTGTAGGTACCACCAGGCCCACCCTTCTTCGTTCATTCTAAGTACCGAGTAATAAAAAGGCATATAGGACAGGCTTCAATACAAGGAAAGCCTTTCTTAAGGGTTAGTTTAGAAAGTATATACATAACCTGGAAAGGGTAGGTCAAAAACTATTTGCAAGCCTTCTATCGCTGTATTTAGCATAGGAATGAAACAAACCCAGTTCCCTAACTAAAACACATTCACAGCAAAGACGTGGTGGGCAGATACAGGAAGCAACAAACATTAAAAAGGGATTTGGGCGGGAGGAAAATGCTCCACGAAAATTGGAATTACATGGGCTTTTAAAAAAAACTAGAAGTAAAGTCAGGGTCAGACCCGGAACCCACCAATTATAGCAAGCCTTCTTTTGCCTCTAGAAGTCTGAATTGTATTGCTAATTGAAAATCCCAAATCCACTCCAGATGTGAGCTTCACATAAGTAAGCAGCTGGCCTTTGATGAGAAAAGCTCAGGGCCACAGAGGTAAAGAAAATAAATCTCAGCAAACAGAAGAGGCTTCTTAGGGCTGTACACACCACCATATGAGAGGACAGCCTGACTCCACCAGGGAGAGAAACACTCGCTGTTGAGGACCTGCTGCTGCACTGTGGATCTCTGAGTGAGTCCCACGGTGGACAGACCTGCACACACAGTCACTGTGGTGCTCTCCCTCCCACCTGCGCACCTCAGATGCAGGGGCCCATACCCAACCCAAAGAAAGAAAGGGCAGAAATCTCAATCCCTGATAAAGTCCCTGGAAATTTATTAAGCCACAGACTGGCTGATTTGAGGACAAATAAAAACGTCTAGCAGTCTAGACTGCTAGTTGCTACAACAAAATACTAACTTTGATACCACTAAGAATATAGCAATAAGCAAAATCAAAAACATGTATACATACCAATTGGTTATATAATACCAAAATGGTCAGTCTTGAAAACATATACATACAAGTAACACACACAAGCATGGACTCACATATTTAACAGGCGTGAATTTGAAAGAGAGCACGGGGAAGATATGGGAGGTTTAAAGGATGAAAATGGTAAAGTGATGCAATTACAATAGAGGAGGAGGGGAAGAGGACCACAACGATGAGTAGGATGATGATGCACAGCTCATGATGAGCTCCCACGCTTTACCCATCTAAGTACCCATCTTAGCATTAGACCTTTAACAGATACTTTTTTTATAACCTTCTTTTAAAAAGTACATAGGTAATTTATGTTACCAGGGAAAAACAGTTCAGAATCACCAAGAACAGAAGAAGAAAAAAGTCATCACTCAGGACATCTGCTTCTAACACACTCAGTCTATCACCTTCAAGAACACATCCTATAGAGCAGGAGGGACAGTTCAGTGGTTAAAAAAGTTTGCTGCTCTTGCCGAGGATCCAAGTTCAATTCCCAGCACTCACGCTGAGTACCATTCAAGCACCTATAGCTCCAGTTCCCAGGAACCTGACAGACTCTTCTGACTCTGCAGGTGCCTGCATTCTGGTGTACACATACCCACACACAGATATGCACAGATACACACAGTTAAAATAAAATAAATTTTGAGCCATGGATGAAGGAGCTGTGGGAGCAGAAGATATAAGAATTATAAGAGCCATGAATCCTACTGTGAAAATCTTAGAAATGGCTGCTTAAACAGGACAGGAACAGGGCATGCCAACACGGAAGGGGGCAAGTTTTTTATGAGGGTCCCACCCCTAGACAAAGAATTTTAGGCAACAAATGACTGCAGGGAGGAGAACTGGTCACTCCAGGGATGAGACACCTATATCAGTTATTCAGTGCAGAGTGGTCAGCGCTAAAAGGAATGCACACAAAGAACCAAAATGGACTCAGTGGGCTGCATTTATATACACTTGTGGGCATACATATGTGTATATACATGTAACAATAATCAGAGAAAAAATCGACTTGAAAGTTGGGGGAGCATGAGAGGGATTTAAGGGAAGGAGCTGGGGCAGAGAAAGGGAAGGAGAAAGTGATGTGAATCTATTTCAATTAGGAAAATATCTAAAAATAAATCTTTTAAAAGAAAAAAAGAAAAGACTATTTCCCATGTAGCAACACAAAGATGCACAACCAAAGTTTCTTGACTACCCTTAACAAAAATGCAGTATGCTCTCTGGTTACTTCTTCCCCGTGGATAAATCATCATGTATAACATAGGGGAGACTCTGTTTTGAAGAAAGTACAACCCTTGGGCGCTGTGACTGACAGTGTCAAAAGCAACTGACCTGAACAACCAGCCCATGCAAGCCACAGGTCAATTTTCCTTCCCGGAAGCTCCATGTCTGTGTTGTGCTGCGCCTGCGGTCTGGCTTTCTCAGCATCAGCGGCTCGTACCTGGAAGGAGACAAACAGTGAATCCTCTGGGTCAAAGCCTAAGGAGGAACTGAGGCTCAGCCCCTCTGCCTTCGGGCATCCCGCCACGTAATCTGATGGGCATCCTAGTTGAGCCTCACATGAGGAAAGCCAAAAGACCAGGATGGGGAGCCACAACCCAGGTGTGGGAGTCTCACGGGAGAAGCCATCTTGCAGCTGGGAGCAGCTATCTGCCGAACAGTTAAATCAACTACTGTCTCTACTGTCCTATTTTTAAATACTCTGGGTCTTAACTTACACATTTGTGGAAATTTATAAAGTACCAAATGAAAACAAACACACTGATATTATGGAGAAACTAATACGTGGTAAATGAAGTAACGTATTTAAACTAATGTAACTCATGCAAACTGTCCAGAGAGTTACTCATAAAAACATGTCTCTAGAGTATTGTTTTGGTTTGTTTGTTTGCTTGGTTGGTTGGGTTTTTTGGTTTTGTTTTTATTTTTTTGGAGTTTTGAGACAGGGTTTCTCTGTATAGCCTTGGGATGTCCTGGAATAAACTCTGTAGACAAATTAATTCTTCTCGAAAGACAACAAATTATTAGAAATACTTAAGAATAGAAACTTCAGTTCTACGAAGCAAGGATAGACTGGAATTCCCAGGAAAGTAGATATTCATTTTCTATCAAAGATCTTATTATTTGATCTTTAACACCTGTATGGATATTGTCACAATAATTTTTAAAATTAAATAATGTCTGAGAATTTGACAGGCATTAGCCATTAAAGAAAAAAATACAAAATAAAAAACAAATTCTCAGGAGGGTTTACAGAACTCTACTTTTGAGGGGGAAATTTCTTGGGTCTGAATTTGAAGGCAATCAGCTTGACTAGTGAGTTACCCATCGGATTACCTGTTGTCTGTCACAGCGGCCAGGCCAGCGATATCCAGGATGGCGGATCCCTCGATGGAGCGTGTGGCTGAGGGCTTGTTGGGGTTGTGAGGAACTGCAGAGCCCTCGTGGGCCAGCATTCCCGACCCTGTCATCCTCCAGAGCTGAGAGCGCTTTCCTGGTTCCTGACAGACAGACACACAGATGTGACCACAGCTAGCCCTGTCCATCAATCACAAGCCCCCTCTAAGGGCCAAAGATGTTCTCCATTGGAACTGGGCTTAGATGTTTTCCATATCATAGAAAGACCCAACTAAAGAATTCATTATTGTGAATTTCTAATTAACCTTAAGTAAAGCATACTAAACTCTTTTTCATCTTTTATTTTATTTTGGTGTGCACATGTATGTGTGTATTGAATGTTCCACTGTGTGGAAATCTGAGGATAAATCTCAGGAGTTGGTTCTCTCCTTCCATCATGAGATCCGGAGCTCAAACTCAGGTTAGCAGAGTTATGTGACAAACCCTGGGCCATCTTACTGCCCATTTGCTAAAGTCCGAACACGCAACCAACATTTGTGAGTGGTGTAGATTTCTTAAGAAGTCTTCTTTGGGGGTTGGAGAGATGGCTCAGAGGTTAAGATCACCGACTGCTCTTCCAGAGGTCCTGAGTTCAATTCCCAGCAACCACATGGTGGCTCACAGCCATCTGTAATGAGATCTGGTGCCCTCTTCTGGCATGCAAGCATGCACAGAAGAAATGTGTACATAATAAATAAATAAATCTTTAAAAAAAAAAAAGAAGTCTTCTTTGGGCTGAAGAGACGGCTCCATGGTTAAGAGCTTTGTGCTCTTGGAGAGGACCAGGTTCACTCCTAGCACCCACATCAGGGAGTGATTGACAGCTGCTTGTAACTCCAGTTCCAGGCAGGCAGCTAGTGACCTTTTCTGGATTCCACAGGCAAAGTACAGATAAGTGCACATACCCACACACAGACATGCACATGTAGGAATAATTAAAAGAAATTCTTATAATGTATGCACCTATTAGTTTTCCTTTAAAAAAAAAAGTCAATGACTGGGCAATCTCCTCCCTAGCTATACTGCCTTGAATTCCACTGTTCCATATGATGACTTCAGGTGTCTTTAGTTCAGAGGAGAGTTTAACTATGCCAAGAATATGTGCAAGCCAGCACCCTGTCTCTGGCATTCCTGTAAACTGCCAGAGCAGGGACAGCAGCAGCCCTCACTACTTCCAGTGCTTACCATCTCAATATTTATGAGTTGATTATAATCAATTATTAACTTGCTTGCATTTAAAGGTTATTTTCAGTTGACTGCTTCTGATTTTCAATGCATTTTCTTTGCTAGAATACTTAAATACTGCAATTAGGCTTCCGGGTCAGATAAGGTCAGTCAAAGATGTTTACCTAGTCCATTATATACTACAGGTGATAACACTTATTGAGACCCTGCTGCTGGTCAGGCCTGGGTACAGTAACTCATTCAACCTTAAAAACAATCCAACAAGGTGCATGCTGTTGCTGTCCTTACAGATGAGGAAGTTAGGGTTTGGTGAGAAAAGTTAATTTCCCCATGCTGTCACAACTAGTGACCAGAGGGACTACTTGGACCTGTCCGATGCCAAAGCCCACTTAACTGTTCTATAATGCCTCTCCACTGCAGGGACACCTCTCCCAAGCTGCAACTCTCGGGGTCACACACTCACAGCATGTAGGAGCTTCACTGCCACCCACTAACTCAGTCACAAGTTACACACATGCCAGAAAGATCGTTTTTCAGCATTCTACAATTTTTTAGAGGCTAGGAATTGAGTCTAGGGCTAGGCAGAGTTCCTCTGCGGAGCTATATTCCCGGCCCTGCAGTCTACATCCTACAGAGTAGTGACCTGAGATCAGCTGCACAGTCACAAGGTGAGCTAGTTCACAACCCGAGTGATGTGGATGAGGCAGCTAAGCTCACGGAGCCTGCTTTCTGACTTGTCAAGAAGGCAAACTAAGCGACCTCTTCAGTTCTTATAGTAAATGTAAAAACCCAGCCTGGAGAGCTGTGGCTTCATAACTGTATGCTGTGCTACTATCCCCACAACTCTGACACAGCACTACATGAACATTGTCTTAGATCATAGGTTCTCAACCCACGGGTTATGACTCCTTGGGGGTGGGGATGGGAGTCAAAGGACACTTTCACAAGGGTTGCATAGCAGATATCCTGCATATCAGATCACATTTACATTACGGTAAGAATTGCAAAATTAGTTTTGAAGTAGCAACAAAATAATTTTATGGTTGGAGGGTCACCACAACTATACTAAAGGGAAGCAGCATTAGGAAGATTGAGAACCACTGTCCTAGATGTTTCCTTTATTCCTCCCAGGAAGTCAGTAAAAAAAAAATGTAGCTCGGAAGAAGGGGGAAAGCCAGTCTCAAACTACACCAGCACCCGCTTCTTCCTGCTGGAACTGCTGACTGCTCCTGTAAGATCAAAGTCAGCCTCAACTCCAAATGCAGCCTCCCACAGTCTCATCTATGCTCACATCTGCCCACAGCACCAGCCCGCTCAGCACAGGAAGCTCCTCAGATGCCTCAGGCTGAGTCACCCAGTCGCACAGTGAGGGAAGCTGGCCTGCAGGAACGTACTTATACCAGAACTCCCTCTTAAAAATATGGAGATCTTTCCTGGGAGCCCTTTTCCTCTTCCCTAACAATTTAACCCTAAACATTGAGATGTGACTGAGGAAGGAAGAATGTGCCCAGAATGCCCTTGACTGTTAGAAACCTGTCTGGATCTGCAGATGTTTGCCCAGATGACAAACTTGGCACTTAAGCCACAGGTGGTGACATGTTAGTGCAAATGCAGACCTCCATCAGGGCTCTCCAGGTCCATGTGCTCCAGATGACAACTTCATGGTCTTCTTCCCTGGTTGCCGCTGCATCTCCATGATCCCGAACTTCTGCCATCTTTCATTTTCAACTATTTGCTATCACTCTTCCTGCCACTTATTACTATCTTTGACCAAATTTTACTGCTTTCCCCTCCAAATCTAGGTCAGCTAACCGGAATATTTTCCTATACTCACAGGCGTGCCTTGCTCTTCTTACGCTAACTCATCAGAGGACATGAAAAGGGGTACTTGCCAGTGGGACATTTTCCTTTAGTTCAGTTTGAGATAAAAGAAGCAACAGGCAAGAAAAAAAAAAATAGAAATCACAATTCACAGCTTCAGGACTGTCCTCTCTCCAGAAGGACCTGGGAGTGAGATGGCTGGAACCCGGAAGCCAGCACGATCACAGTGAACACAGCAGGAGCACAAGCCCAGAGCCTCCAGGGCTCCCGGCCCAGTTCCTGCAGGGCCAGAGACTCTGGACTAGATGAGCCTGAGCCCCCCAACTCTTGTCGCCCACGTCTGAGCCTTTACCTTCTTTTTTAGGATGACCCTTTGCGTCTTTGGGGACACATCCAAGACGAGTTCTGCACAAGTAACTGCCTTGTGGGAAGCCACGGGCCTTCCTTTGCCCTCCTGCAAACTAAGATGAAATAAATGAGTGCACACACACACACACACACACACACACACAAGCAATGCATAAACCTCTATTAACAAACAAAAAAGTTGACTGCTGCCGGTCATCTCAGTACTTAGCAAACTGAAGGAAGAAGAGAACCCAAGCTATACAGAAGAAACTCTGTCTCAAAACAAACAAACCAACAGAAACCATGAAGAAAAAGCCTGACAGGACACAGGAGTAGAGCCACTCTTAACCCCTGCACAAGTTAGGACTCACTGGTGAACACAAAACTCTGGCATTTTCCCTCTCCTCATAATTTCAGTGGCACAAAATCAAGACATGAAACAACAGCCATGAATCTTTGGTGGGGGGGGGCAGGGAAAACCTAAGGCAGGTGTCCAAGGGCACAGCCACGCTCTGCTCTGCCAAACAGAGCATCAGCATCACCGTACTCCCAAGTCTTGGCAAGAAATGGAATCCTTTTAGGAGGAAAAGAATCCAGAGGGCCAATAGTCACCTTCCCCCAATTCAAGCCTGTGGTGCTTCCCTGTGGCTTAAAAATCCCAAGCGTTATGGATTGCTGGCGCAGCTTGGGTGTTTATTATAATATTATTATTTGTGTGGGATGTTGTGGGTTGTACGTAAATGGTCGGGTAAATGCAACTGTATACGTGCATTGGAGGCCCAGAGAGCAACATTGGGTGTCTGCCTCTACCACTCGGCTTCTCATTATTTGAGACAGGGTCACCACTGGACTTGGGACTCACTGTTTCAGTTAGGTTAGCTGGCCGGCAAGACCTAGAACATGCCCAACTCTGCCCACAGTGCTGGGGTTACGAGCACCGGCCAACACACTTAGCTTCCCATCTGAGAGCCAGAATCCAAACTCAGGAACTTACGCTTGTGAACTTACGCTGTGCCCACTGAGCCCTTCTCAGCTTCTCACTTTAGAATACATGCATAATGCTCGAATGATGTCTAATTTAGATCACTTGCCTGTTTGCATCAACCCTTAACATTACAAAAGTACTGATGAGTTCGGTTAATAATTAGTCATCTGGACATCAAAAGCATATGTGACAAAAGCAAAACAAAATTCAACAAATTAGATTTCACTGAAATTTAAAAAAAATTGTCCTTTAAATAATACCTTCAAAAAAAAAAAAAAGCCACAGTCAACCCATAGCATGGGAAATCAAACTGCAAGGCTAAGATGCCTGCTGACTGACTGACAGACAGACAGACAGACAGACACACAGGCAGCAAGTACACAGCACAGAGCATTTCTTAGACTCATGCAGACTGAACACGTTTTATAAAAGCAGGGTCACAAAAATGTGGCTGAACCCAAAACATGACACTAAGTGAAAGATGCCAGCCAAAGAAGGTTACCAGGTTGACCCAGACTCAGGGACTACCCAGTTAGCCAAGCCTACAGGAACAGAAAGGAGATTAGAGGTCACTGAGGTCAGGGTGGAGGAGTGGAAGATAGTGCCAGGGGAGGCTCTTTTAGGAACAGCAAAATGACAATCATGATGACAACGGCATCCACGGTGTACTAAATGCCACTACCTATTCAGTTTGAAATGGTTACTTTTCTGTGACATGAATCTGACCTCAATAAAAATAAAAATTAAAGAAAAAAAACTGTACTTTCTTCCGAGAATGCACACCAATAGCATTCGGTAGACCCCAAAACTGGTTCCAAGTCCTAGCACCCAAACAGGGCCTGGGCTTCCAAGAGCTTCTCTCCTTCCCTGCTCCCAACCCTCACCCTCTCAGGCCACCATAGGACTCTCCCTTCAGAGCTCAGCGGCTGATGGAACTTACAGAAACCAGAGCAAGTAGGGCTTACAATCAGACAGAACTGGTTTCTCAGGCACTAATCCTTAAGAAGGTTACATTGATCAGTGCCATAGGACCAGCCCACAAACAAACCTTATTAGCCAATGTCAAGACAAACACCACAGGAATTCAAGATCCAGGAAGAGACTTATCAATTGTTCAGGCTAGGCTCAGTCCCTGCGGGGCCCTTAAAGGAAAAGTTGCTGCTACCCTACAGGGGTGGGGGTAGGGAAGGCAGAGGCAGGCAGATCTCTGAGTTTGAGGCCAGCCTGGTCTACAGAGCAAATTCTAGGACACCCAGGACTGTTACACAAAGATACCCTCTCGGAGACAGGGGTGGGGGTGGGGGAGGTGAGGGAATGGGGGGGTGGGGTGTTTACAGATGAGAATGTGGACTAGACTCTCAAGGGAAAACCTGGGCTTGGAGTTTAGTAAAGAAAGCATTGGCTGTGACTTGTCTCCTCAGAAACTATTTAAACTTTATGATTTAGAGTTGATCAGGACACAATGCTTTATTCTGTGTACATTGAACCATTGGGTATCTTTGTATTAATTGCTGTCTCCTGAAAGGAGAAGTTTCTCTGATCAAAAGTAAGAGATTTATGTTCTATGAATATAGTAGTAAGTCATTAGGAATCATTTTAACACTATGCCCGTTAGTCTATTAGAGTAATAGATTTGACCACCAATTCTTAGACACATAACAGTGACAGATATGGGTCTTATGTAACATGATGGGTCTTAGACCCAATCTGTGCTTATATCCAAACAAAATTCTTTGTCCTTGAATTAAATAAACCTATTCAGTCTTAATGCATTAATTACTAAATTTTCTCTTATTTTGAAAAGTAACATATCCTTGCATGTGTATCCCACAATTCTTCTCTATCCATCCATCAGTCCGCTGATGACTTCTGGACTGATTATCTCAGCTGTTCTGAGAAACAGCAGGAAACAGACACAAATGTACACGTGCCTTTCTTATGCTAGTCAAACTTTAACAAACACAAATGTACACGTGCCTTTCTTATGCTAGTCAAACTTTAACAAACAAATGTACACGTGCCTTTTCTTATGCTAGTTAAACTTTAACAAACACAAATGTACAAGTGCCTTTCTTATGCTAGTCAAACTTTAAAACCAGTGAAGAGTTAAAAGATTCTGCTTTGCATGAACTATAATTAAGTCCAGAATTACCCGGAGAACGTGTACGTGGCAGCAATGTAAATGAAATTTTCGTAGTACAACTGTCGGTTATTCTGGAAGTCATTCATGTTGCAGCTGATCTCCGAGGAGCCTGCCCCCTTAACAGTCAATGTGATGAAGGGTGGGAGGGTGGGCTCATCCCAGGCGTAATCCAGTGATGTCATGGGCTTCACTTCAGTCCGCAGCCTGGGTTCAGCTACGCCATGCTGAGTGAAGACAACAGGAACCTAGAGGGCAGAGGACTTTGTTCAGGGCAGTTTCCTGGAAAGTGAGCCAGCCAGACCAAGGTGGACGCTCCCATCATCCCAGATGAACACTCTACGGGGAATAGTGACCAGTGACGGGACAAGGCAAGGACCACAGGCAACCGGAAACAGAGTGCCTGGCAGCTTAAACTGTGACTGCAGCTCCAGGAAAAGCCATATGTGAACTTTGTAGGTGCCGATACATAATACACGCACATAAATAAAAATGCAAAAACAATCCATCTTAAGACACTTTGCCAAAATATCCAAGGCAGCAATTCCATTGCTCCGATGCTGTCTTTACTACCCTTGCTCCCTGTGAATGTCTGAATACAGAAAGAATGGGGATCTGGACACTGGTTCTAAAAAGTCTTATATTCTAAGACACATAACTTGAAGGAGTAATTTAAAATGAATCTTATGGGTCAGGGAGTTGCTCAGCAGATAAAGGTACATGTTGCTAAGCTTAATGGCCTGAGTTTGATCCCCCAGGACCCACATACTGGAAGAAAACCAACACCTGAACCATGGTCTTTGGTCTTAACATGTCTGTGGCACTCACACACACACAAAATAAAAGACAGAATCTCATAATTTCCACTTAACATTTAGGATTATAAAAATGTGCCGGGCTATGGTAGCACCCACCTTTAATCCCAGCACTCTAGAGGTAGAGGCAGGCAGGATCTCTGAGTTCGAGGCCGACCTTATCTACAAAAGCTAATTCTAGAACAGGCTTCAAAGCTACAGAGAAACCCTGTCCTGAAAAACAAAAAAACAAAACGAAACAACAACAACAAAATGCTAGCTGTAATTGAGCAACAGCAGTGGACCCACTCCGCTCTTCCTGAGCAGCCTGATCCCTTTCTCTGCCTGCACAGCATGTCTACAGGGAGCACCGTGTCTTAGTCAAAAAGAAGTTTTGGGGGCAGAAAATTTACTTCAACCTGGATGAGGCAGCTTAGTGGCCATCATAATCGGTAGACGTGGCTGGAAAGATAGTTCAGTGGTTAAAGCACTTGTTCTTCCAGAGGACCTGGGATCGATTCCCAGTACTCACATGGCGACTCACAATCATCTATAACTCCAGTTCCAGGGGAATCTAATGCCCTCTTCTCTCTCTGAAGATACCAGGCATACTTGGTGCATACATGTACATGCAGACAAAATGCTCAGACACATGAAATAAATTAGGACATCTAAAAAAATAATAATACCAGTTGAAACACCTCTTCAGAGTTGGGGCTTCAGGGTCACAGAGCTCTAGTGAGTGTCACGTGTGCACCGTAACACAGTCTTCCACCCTGCCCCACGTGAGCAGCCAGCCCTCCTCAGGAGTGCGCAGTACCTTGGAAAAGTTGTCAATTCTGAAAGGAGGCGGTAACTGGTCTGTGTCACTAAAGGAGATCCTGTATGTAGCTCCTCGGAGAGTAATTTCCACTCGGAGGAAGAAGCATTTCCCCAGGGTGTCCCTGCAGGACAAGGAGCAAAGGCCACATTAAAAGGAGACAGGCTGAAGAGATGGCTAGGTGGAGAGAGCTGCAACTCTGGTTCCAGGAGCATCTGATGTCTTCTGAGTTCCAAGGGCACCAGGAACCCATTCAATACATAAATATGCATGCACTCAAACACACATGCACATAAAACAAAAATAAATCTTAAAAAAAAAGCGGGGGGACAGACTGTGGTCCCTTGGCTCCTCATTTACAACATTGTGCACACATATACAAGGATGCTGGCAGCTGCAGCCCACTGCATGGTCCCTGAGCAAACTTAGGAAGTAGGAGGACTAGAGAGACGGCTCGGCAGGTAGGAAACATATGGCTCGTGAAAAAACAGAGCTAAGTCCCAACACCTACATTAAGAGGCTCACAACCACCTATAACTCCAGGTCCAGGGGATCTAATGACTACTTTGGGTCTCCTCAGACACAAGCACTCACACCACACATACCCACACGCATGCATGCACATAATAAAGCTTTAATTTAGAAAGTAGAAACTGTTAACAGCAAAAAGTGGTGATTTCCTAATCATCTCTTCAGATGATATTCTTTTACGAAGACCTGTGAAAGGAAAAGATATAGTTCAGACATTCAAGGTCATTCTCAAGTACACACTGAGTTCTAGGCCAGCCTGGGCTACATGAGACCCTGGGGAAAGAAGTACACGTGTTCTATTTTGTGTTTACGAGCACTGTATTTAGATATATTAACTAGAGGAAAGAAGAACCTAGTTTTACAGAAAATATCAATTAACAAATGAAGAAAATTTTAAAGATCACCATTTCAAATCCCTTACATAACAATTTCAGTTTTGTAAACAGTTTGGGGACACAGACTATTGGACTGCCAATGCTGCCTCAACAGGTTAGTCCTCTTCATGAAGATGGAAAGGAGATTTTTGCAGCAGAGAGAGAAGGTGGGCACCACAAAAGCCAAATGATGATCAAACCAAACCAGTAACAAGATCAATGTGCCACAGCCCTTCTGATGCGACTCTAAAGGAACTATTCACACAAAGGGCTGACCTGACCTACACACAGGACACTGGCATCCAAATGCAGAAAAGAGCACATCCTACAAGACCACAGCAGCAACTGGCAAACAAACACCACTGGCTCACAGCCAAGAAGAGAGAGCTGGGTCGACTCTCCACTGCAGCACATAAAAGCATCTGCAGCTGCATTGGACAAGTGACCACTGACGGGATCCCAGCTCAGAGAGAGTGGACTGCAGTGAAGGAGAGCATGCCAATTCGCCCAGGCTGTGACAGAGACTGCACGGTGCTCTACTACATTCCTTGTGAGTGTATTGATGGTATCGTAGTTATGGTATTACTATTGGTTTTAAAAACAAAGGTATTTCCCTAGATACATATGATACCATTGTTTGTGGTGGGTGCTGGATTTAATACAGCTCAAGTATCACGATGACCTGGACTTTCTTTCCAATGGTTCAGCAAAGTGCACTCACATATGTGCTCAACCCCCAGAGCAGGTGTGGGAAAGGGGAGGGACACAAGTAGGGAGGTGAGAGATGGAAGAGTTCCCTGTACTGCTCCTGGGACTTCTCATTCAAATTGTTTCCAGATGAAAGATTGGGGAAAGGAAAAGCAATGGGTGGCACCGGTCACTCGGTAGCTTAGATTACACACTGAAGCCATTTTTAAAGGATTAACACTAGGCATACAGTCACCACTTTCCCTTTTACCCCACCCTCACCTTTATAAAGTAATCAGCTTTAATCTCAGCCTAATGAATGGCTCCCAACAGCATGTTTATTTTAGCAGAAATAGAAAAAAAAAACACATAATTCCTATGGATCTCAAGAATTCTGAACAAAAGAGCCACCAAAACGAAACTGAAGGTCTCCCACGGCCTCACTTCAACAGGTACTATGAAGCCACAGCAACCAATACTAGTACTAGGCACGCAGACAGGCCAGTGAGTAAACAGGAACCCCAGAAACAAACCCTTGTGTGTACGGCCAAATGCCTTCCAACAACCAATGCCGCTGGAGAAGCAGAACATCAACATGCCAAGAAGTGGCTCCTCCCAGTTATACCACACACAAGGGTTAACTCAAAGCAGACCAGACCCATAAGAGTTGAGATTATAAAACCCTTAAGCAAACAAAGGAAAACAGCCTCATGGCACTGGATTTGACAACTGTTTCTGCAATGCATTATCAAAAGCAACCAAAGAAGCAATAAACTGGATTCAACAACAAAGAGATTATCATAGAAGGCAATCAGCAGCATGTAAAGGCAGAAGAGCAGATGTGCAAATCACATACCTGGTTGGGGCTAACATCCAAAAGGAACAACAACCAGCTCAAATAACCCAATACAAAAGTGGGCAAGGATCCGATGAAGACAAACAGGCTCATGAAATGATCATTAGAGAACTGTGAGCCCGTGCCATAGTGAGGGCAGGGGCTGAGCTCAGGAGCAAAGTACCTGCTGCCATTTATGAGAACTTGGCGTCTCAATACCCAGTAGCCCAGAGACAGCCCACAGTGAGATTCCCTGCTCACTGCTATTGAAATAGCTACTACAGACATCACCAACAGCAAATGCTAAGCATTGGTAAAGCTGTGGAGAAACTGCAGCCCCCAGGCACAGCTCACAGGAAAATAAAATGCTATAATCCTAACAAAACACAGCATAGCACACTCTGGAAAGATTAAAAATGATAAAGCCAATGACCTATACCTGTGACCTATGTCTACAATCCTGGCCACTGAGGAGGCTGAAGTGGGGAGACTGTTGGAGTTCTCAGTTCAAGACTAGACTAAACAACACAGTAAGACCTTGTATTAAAGAAAAAAATTAGAAATAAAACAGCTGACATGGTGGCACACACCTTTAATTCAAGAACTCAGAAGGCAGAGGGGCAAACAGATCTCCATGAGCTCAAGGTCAGCCTAGACTATATATCAAATTTCAGGCCAGCCAAGGCTGCAGAGAAGACCCTATCTCAAAAAAACAAATAAATTTTTAAAAATCATATTATCCAACCATTATATTCCTGGATCTACACACTAAAGAATTGAAACCAGGGTCTGGAGTGCACATGCGCACACCTGTGTTCACAGTAGGAACCAAAAGGTGGAAGCATCATTAGGTGGACAAACAAAATGGGAACAGACATGAGATGCTATTCAGCCTTAAAAAGGAAGGAAATGCTAATAACCCATGCCACATGGATAAACATAAAGGATATTATCCTAAGTAAAATAAGATAGTCATGAGAAGATAAGTATTGTACATCTCCACTCATATATTGTCGAGTAATCAAATTTCTAGATACACCATGTAGAATGGGTACTGCCAAGGCTGGGGCAAGGGAAACAGTAATTTAATTGGCGTAGAGTCTGAGTTTTACAGGACATGCTCTAGGCTCTATGTGCATGGATATGAATGTGCACTGGCTGCTCAAGAGTGTGCAGCAATGTGTGCACTGGCTAGTCAAGACAGGGTGGCAGAGGAGAGTCACAAAGGTCCCCGTGTTCACAGAAAAGCACAAGGGAAACCAGGAATGTTAAACATAGAGGGTTGTTCCTTCAAAGGAGGGATGCATAACTTGTTATCTACCTTAAAAAGCTGGGGGCTGATAGTAGCCTGGTGACCTTTGTACTATCTGTGAGGCTGAGATCACACTGGATCCCCCACCTCAGATCCTTATCGTGAGCTTGCCAATCTACAGAACCCATCTTTATGGAAGGTGTCACATGTTCTTTATAGAATTTCAATATAGTCATATATTAAGTTTTATTGTCCAAATGGACTGAGTTAATTATCACCAGGAAAATTTTCAAGAAATTATGCTATGGTTAAATATGCCTAAAATAAACTACTTGGAAATAGTCTGAACTAACACCAGCTAAGTCATATTGAACAGAACAACCTTCTTGCCTCCCACTCTGCTGGTTTAGGGGTTGCAGAGACCCCTGCATGTGTGCAGCAATGAGAATATGCACTGATTGTTCAAGGGCACAATCAAAAAAGGTGATCACTGTAGCCAAGAAGTTTAAAGTCAAGCTGGACAATCAAGCAAAAAATAACCTTCAGTCTCAAGAAAACAAAACCCTAAAAATGGTTATTGATGATGGGGCTAAGAATGTGTTCAATGGCAGTAACTGCTTAGCATGTACAAAGCCCAAGGTTCAACCGCAAAAAAAAATATAACAATAACAATAAAGCATTTGATGAAACAGGAAGGAAATTAAGTCATCCTAAGCTAGCTGAGGCTGAATTTGGTTGATTTTTCTAACAAGGACCCGAGGTTCACTGGATTGAGCAAAGAAGATGTGTTTACATTTGTCAACTTGACACAAACAAAAATAACCTGGAAAGAAAGTTTGATTGATGGATTGTCTCATATCAAGTTGGTCTGTGGCTCTGTCAGGGACTGTCTTAATTTAGTTAATCAATATGAGAAGACCTAATCTATGGTGGTAGCACCATTCCCTAGGCAAAGTATCCTGAGCTGTATGACACTGGGGAAATGGATTAAAGTACATCTAATAAACAAGTGAGCATGCATGCATCCATTTCTTTCTCTCTGCTCATACGTGACTAGCTGTTTGGGGTGTCAGCCTTGACTCCTCCACTATGTTGGATTATAAACTAAAAGCACAAACTGAAATAAACCCTTTTCTCCCCCAAGTTGAGATTTTTTTTTCTTTTAATTTCTTTCTTTTTCTTTTTCTTTTTTTTTTTTTGGTGGTTGTGGGGGGTATCAGGATATTTTTATCATGGTAACAGAAATGAAACAAGACAGAAGAACATTCAAATGCAAAAGAATAAACAGGATAGTTACCACCAGTAGCACCACCTGAACACAAACAGCAATAGAGTTACAGGCAGTCACTCTGGACTTCACACGTCATAAGACCAGAGAACTGTATTCATCACTTAAAGCTGCTAACATCTTCTATAACTCATCTGATCAAAATGCTGCCGTTTCCTTGAGCTCGATCAAGCCTCAAACTCACCTCATGTTGATATGGAAGGAATTATTCTTGTTGACTTCAAAGCCTCCAGACCAAATGCAATTGGGAACGTCCATCAGCCTGACACACAACAGCTGGTCGTAGTCATTGCGTGGCCAGTGGAACACCACACTGGAACCAGGCAAGGTGGAAATGTAGCCATTGGGATTGGATGTTCCCTAAAACACACAGATCGGGGCTTTAGTCACATTACTCAAAACCTGAGCAAGTCACATACAATTCTTGCTGAGTTCCTACTCTCAGCCTTATCCTACACAAGAGCTGCTGGGTCACTCACATCATAAAACACAGTCTTGATGAGAAGCGAGCCTCAATTTTAAAAACAAGCTCTGGCCATTCTTTTTTTTTTTTTTTTTTTCTTTTCGAGACAGGGTTTCTCTGTGGCTTTGGAGCCTGTCCTGGAACTAGCTCTTGTAGACCAGGCTGGCCTCGAACTCACAGAGATCCGCCTGTCTCTGCCTCCTGAGTGCTGGGATTAAAGGCATGCGCCACCACCACCCGGCTGGCCATTCTTCAAAGCAAACTGCTTACCTGTCCCCGGGCAAATTCCCTTTGTGCAAATGCAAGCTTGTGAGATGATTTATTATCCAACAGGTAACGGGGGGCAAAGATGACCATACAAGTGTCAATATAGCGACCTCGGCCTTTCTTGACATCAATACCTACAAATGACAAGAACCATTTCATTGATTAATTATGACTGAAAATTCTTATTCTGACAAAAATAAGTAACCTTCATAATTCCTTAGTTCCTGTGAGCAAACACATATGTCATCTGGAGTGGGTATGAAGCCCTTCGAGAATGGAATGGAAATATTAGCTCCTCACAATGTTTAATTCCTTTTAGAAAGCCCTGGGGGTGGGTGGCGAGATGGCTCAGTGGGTAAAGACAACCTGATTTTGATCCCTCAAACCCACATTGCTCACTCCTATTAGTAGTTGTTGTCCCCTGACCTCTACACAATGTACCATGGCATATATACATCCATACAAAAAATAAGGAAATGTTTGAAAAATCTCAGGGTTTCCCCTGTATACACCACTATAATAACAGCTAAGACACATGGATGTTTTGGTTGCAAATAGCTTAGTTTTCTGTTTATGAAACTAATCATTCAGACAACTCCACGCTACAATGATGCTTATACTTGGGACCCAAACTCCCCCCACTAAGAGATCTGCCTTTGATAAATGGAATCCTCCGACTACTTAGTTGGATTCTACACCACTCTGAACTCAATTAAGTACTCTATCTAGAATCTTCTCTAGTAATTTTAGTCTACTATTCAATAATCCAACTCATACGCAATGCTAGGATTTATTTATTCATTAAAAAATAGGTCTTCCCCACTTACTACAAACTGGAAACATTTTTTACATTCATAAAACACCCAGTGAGAAAGAAATCTCAAACCAACTAGTTTCACATAAAGACAAATGAAGTCACACTGAGTCACCTTGTAAAATCTGATGACAATTTAAAAACAACAACACTCAGCAGGGTGACTCACTCATTCGCTATGACAATAAATAGAAGAAATAAGTTCAAAGCTCTGTGCTGAGTTCTGGATATACAATAATTAAAAATACTTATACCCAAAGTAATAAAAATAGCAGTCCTAATGCTTATCGACCCCTTCATATAAGTTAGGCCCTCTGTGTGGCTTTATACTTAATTTTCACAACATCCTTCTGGAATAAGGGTATTAGTCACTTCTGCTGCACTAAGGCATGGGAAGTGGAGTCACGTGATCTAGGTCATGCAGCTACAGACAAGGCTAGGAGGTCAGCCTAGGCACCTAGTGAGCGTCAGCACCCCTCCCAGTTACAGGTACCAACCTAAGGACCCCTAGCGTGCTTCAATTGGTCTGAGAGGTCAGCTGAGATAAAAAGACTGAGCAGTCTCTAGAGACTGTCTCTGGAATTCTTACCTAAGATACCACATGTCTCAAGAGTGATGGGAAACCCCCACACACTTTTCTTCTGGGACAAGAAGAAAAGCTTAAGTTGCCAGAAACCAACAGTGTCAGCGTCAGCAGATCTTACTAATAAGAAATCCACTTCAAAAGCTGGGCTTAATTTGGAAGCACACAGAGTGGCCCAGAGCAGCACAGACACCCTGCTTCTGGGAAAAGGTGAACTTTCTATTTCCCTTCTATCCTAGTTTACACCCTGGCAGACCCTGATTAATTGAGCTGAGATCAAAATGCACAAAATCCTTCTTTTTCAAGGTGCATATCCCGGCTTTTCTGCTGGGGATTGCCTTGACAACACACACACAAATGTCACAAAGCCGAGGACTTTTAAGATCCTATCTTGGCTCATTCCTTTTGTCCCTTCACTTGGAAGAAGGACAGAATTCAGATGACAGGCCTATAAGGAACACAGGTTTACAGACACTGCCAGGTTACACATGCGTTCACAATTTACACCTGCATCCACGACTACACACGCATGTACATTACACATGTGCTCAGTGCTCTACTTGCTTGTCTGCCACAACTCTGTGGCTCTCAGCAAGAGTTGTGCTAAAAGAAGTAACTTTGAGCCCAGTGGTGGTGGTGCATGTCTTTAATCCCAGAACTCGGGAGGCAGAGGCAGGTGGATCTCTGTGAGTTCGAAGTCAGCCTGGTCTACAGGAGCTAGTTCCAGGACAGGCTCCAAAGCTACAGAGAAACCCTGTCTTGAAAAACAAAAAACAACAACAACAAAGGAGGAGGAGGAGGAGGAGGAGGAGGAGGAGAAAGAGGAAGAAGAAAAGAAGAAGAAGAAGAAGAAGAAGAAGAAGAAGAAGAAGAAGAAGAAGAAGAAGAAGAAGAAGAAGAAGAAGAAGAAGAAGAAGAAACAACTTTGTTTCTCCCTTCCCTATTCTGTCCGAAATACAGATTCCAGTTAACCTGGGTAGCTGGTTTTGAAAAATAATTTATGCACAAGCCGGGCCACCAGAAGGCCCCACCCACTCGAGGGGTGGAGAAGACAAATGTGAGTAGAATCCTCTCTTAGCTCAAATAAAGCTGGTTCCTTTGAGAAATTTTTATGTCCACTGTAAGGAAGAAGTTTTAATGTGAGTATGAACACAAACCCAGGATGGGAGCATGAAACAAATTCAGGTTAAATTAACTGAAAAGGAAACTATGCTTGAACAATTCTCCTGTTAAGAAATCCTCAAGCAAGCCAGGTGGTGGTGGCGCACGCCTTTAATCCCAGCACTTGGGAGGCAGAGGCAGGCGGATGGATCTCTGTGAGTTCGAGGCCAGCCTGGGCTACAAGAGCTAGTTCCAGGACAGGAACCAAAAGAAATCCTCAAGCAGGGCAGCCAAGCTGACTCAGCAGCTAAAGGCGCTTGCCTCCAAGACTGATAACCTCAGTTCAATTTCTGTGATGCGCATGATGAAAGGAAAGAATCAGCTCCGGCACACTGTCCTCTGATGTGCATACCTGTGCACAACACATGTCTACATACACATGCACATGCACACACATGCACACATTCGCACACATTCACACACATTCACACACACACACAAAATAATTGAATATTTTTTAAAAAGAACTCAGGACTAAGCTACCCCATTCTCTGTAGGATTCTGGGTAAATTTGTACCATCATGGTTCTTCCTCCTACAACATGACTGTCTAGACCAACACCAACACTTGTACAACATTCCAGCAAATCCTGCAACCTCTTCTGGCCTCCTTGGGCAGGACCCAGAACCAGGTAGTTTTAGGCTAAACATGGCTGTAAAGTCCCTGGAAATGATTTACTACAAGGTCACACTGCTAACATACAAAACATGGGGAATACTTAAATCTAATTGACCCTGAGCCTTTAGGAAATGCTTCACTCAACTGGGTATAGAATCCTCCCTGACACACCCACGAAGACGAGTAGGGGGCATGGCATCCCCAAGTACATTTTACTGTATTTTTTGCCTCTGATTCACACAGTGCTGTCCTCCCACATCTGCCCCAGGCCTCCTGTCCACATCTGGACTGTCACTCAGCGTTCTCTTTCAGTCCCAGGTGAAGTGTTCTTACCTGCTTGCGGTTTCTAAGTTTGAATTAATGTGTGGGAACACCATAGGATGGGAGTGCTCTAAGTGTTTACTATTCCCCTGAAAAAAAGGTGTTTCATAGAACATATCTATAGAGATATTAATCTAGCGTTCAGAGAAGAGATATAGGACCACCGTCAAATCAGAAAACCTGCACTTGCTGCCAGGTCAACATGCATGGCTGGTTTACTCATGCAGGCCTAGGGTCTTTGGCCAATGGTACCAGTCCACCCTCAGTCCCAAACATAACCCACCAATGTTGTAGATGAGCCCCGGGCGGTTTCCTTGCTGGATGACTTTCAAAGCTCGGACACCACTGCCACCATCCAGGGAGAAGCCCTGGCACCAGCCTGGCATGCCTTCTGGATGAATCCCTCTTCCGATTCTCATGGTGCAGCTATGATGGGTAGAAGAGCAAACATATACACATCCATCCACAACAGATTCCGAGTAAGGAAACACGGGGGCTGCAACCCACTTAGGTCTTTCACACTGACTCTCAACGCTATCTCCTGTGGACCCCTAGCACAGTGAGACAGTTCACTCCAAAGGCAGCCACAGCACAGCAGTGGATGAAAAGACTGAGAACTGCAGCTAAGCACTTTGGGAGGAAACACTAGAATTCTCTATAAACCTACCACATGCTACAATCTCTACCATTCCCTTAAAATCCGAAGATTCAAGAAACCCCCTGAGAACACACTGTAAAGCAAGGCAGCTGAGGGAGGTCTTTCTGACAACAAGTATGATCACAACAGTAGAGCACTGGGCGGGGCTTGAGTCTCTCTCTCATCAGGGAACAAAGACTCCAGGGTGTGTGTTCCAGCTCTGCCAGTAAAAAACAATGTGCCTCAGTTTCCTCACAAGATTTAATAGTATTTCCTCCCCTCGCTGAACCACTAGAGGCCAAGGAGAATGCAATGAGATGGTCTACAGGAAACCGTTCAGGAAATGTGACTTCCACATGTAAACCAAACCGTGACAAATGCCAAGTCTTAGACCTCAGTCTGCCTCGAGAGAGAAACGGCTAGATATCCGGCTGCGTCTCCTCCAACAGCCAGAACTCTGAAAAACTGTAACCTTACACAAGACTCAGGCTGGCCGTGATAAACACATCGTATCCATGGGAGAGCACTGGAGCCACCTAACAGTGTTGACTGGAGTGACCTGGGGCTGCCTGGCGGTGTCCACCAGAGTGCCCTGGGGGCCACCTTGTGGTGTCCACCAGAGAACACTGGAGCACATTCCTGAGAGGTTTCAGCAGTGCCCTACAGATGGAGGTGAGAAACATAGGACACGCCCATTTTCTTTAGATTGGGGCTCTAAACACCTGAGGAAAACTGAATGCCAAAAACAACAAAAGTGAATTAATGTCCCTATGTGCCTTAAAAAGACACCTTGCTTAACCTCACAAGTGCTTCCCCACTCCAGACCTCCACGAATTTTAAGACGGAAGAACAGCACACTTGGGGGTCTCAAAACCTCACACAAACAATCTCAGCGGGATTCTAGGACTGCCTAGGACAACCCTTCTCCTCCCTAATCCATTCCTCTCCAGGTCTCAAAACTGCTAGCAGAGAGAAATGGCAGTAAAAAGAGGAGGATGCCCAATCTCTCTTCCCTGGCACAGTTACAAATAAAAGTCCTACTTCAATAAATAAAACTACCTTTCATTGCAAACTCACAAATGGTTTATTCTCAGTATCAAATAACATATAACTTGGGGTTAAAAAAAAATACCATTAAGTCAGGGCTCCACTGCTTCCAAGTCAGGCCTGTGGCCTACAGGACAGTGCTACGTACACAGGTAGATCCCCCACCAGCTCACTGGCCTTCCCATCCATAGTCACACTCACAGGTTTGGCTGCTCTTTGTCAGCATAGCAGAAGAGGAGAGGGCTCAGGCTCCGGGCCAACTCATGCTCCTCAAACTGGCCTGCAGCATCTGTCTTTGCATTGTCCTGTCTGAAGATCAGTGGTAACCCTTTAGGAAGGAGGGAAAAGTTTATAACGTTCCCACCCAGTCTCCCAGGGAAATATGCAAACAGCAAAAGGGGGAAAGCACCTCAAGGGAAGCAGGGAAGGGAGTTCCAGCCCACTGTCTACAGAAACCTACATGGGCAGCTTGACTACAGTCAGACAGACAGTAGGGACTGCTAAGGTAATGTCTGCACTGGCTCCAGTTAGTCAGCTGACAAAGGCATCCAAACGCCCAAGCCAAAGGTCTACCTGGATGGTCTCCGGGTATACCTGTTTTGTTGATGAGCCAATATGGCGCGGAAATGAAGATCTTTAAGGACCCTTCTGCGCGACATGCAATGCGGATGGTAAGGTTGAGCTGCCGCCGGTTGATGTCATAGAGTCGCATTCTGACCATGTAGTTCTGGGTCCCAGGGGGGATGAGCAATTCTTTACAGAGTGGGAAGTTCTCCAGTGATACCCCTAAAGGGACAAGACATCGATTTGCTGGACTTGCACTTGAGTTTGTCAAACACAGCCAATAATAAACTAAACTGGAGTCCTTTATAGAGAAATCACTGAGATCTACGTGGTAGAAACCTCAAGGCCACTTTCATCTCGTTGGATAGGAATAAATATGAAGCAAACCAGAGCCCAAGAGACACATTAGGAAGTCTGTGTTGTAGAATATTATTTTAACTAGGCAAAGGTGTGTTACATTTTGTGGATTGCGTTGGGTGGGTTACTCAGTCTAGGGGTTTGTAACCCACCCTGCAATCAGTTATTCCAGGGTCTCAGAGGGGCACTACCTGGAAGGGAATGAGCTAAGACAGAAGGAGGCCAAGCAGATTTGTCAAAGCCTCCGTTTATTAGGGACAGGTTACAGTTTATATATGGTAAGGAATGGGGGGCAGGGCAACTGGATCTCGCCGCGTGTTCCAGGTCACATAGGCCAGGAGGTAGGCCAAGAAGTCACAAGTTGCCACACCTGGTTCCCTGGATAGCTGGAATGTGAGGCGGGTTCCGCTAACAGATTAGCAGTTAATTGGCTGTGGGGCAGGTTCTCAATCAAACATAATTATGGGTGTGAGGTTCCCTGCAGACTCCCCAGGGTGATGGTTTCTGTAATGATTTTTAGAGGGGAAATGGCTCCTGACAACATTTATGTTGCAGAATATTACTTTAGCTGTGTAAAAGTGTGTTACTTTTGTTTGTGCTGCATTTGTTTAATTATGTAAAGATAATGTTGCACTTTTCCACCTTGCCTGCCTAAGGCACCTGATTGGCCTAATAAAAACCTGAACAGTTAATAGCTAGACAGGAAAAAGGATAGGTGGGGCTGGCAGGCAGACAGAATAAATAGGAGGAGAAATGTAGGCTCAAACAGAAGAGAAGAGGAGGAAGGAAGGGGAGTGGGAAAAAATACATAGTTCAATTAAGAATGAGAGAGAAGGAAACAAAAAGGGACAGGTGCAGGGCAGGAAGCCAGGCAGGTGCCACCAGCCACAGAGAGACAAAGAAAGTAAGATACACAGAAGCGTGTAAAAAGCTCCAAGACAAAAGATACAAAAAGAAAGGTAAGAGCTAGTCAGAAACAAGTTAGGCTGAGATCCACCTGCCTCTATCCTTCCCAAGTGCTGGGATTAAAGGTGTGTGCACCACCTCCTGAAGTTTACTATTCCAATCCTAGAGTTCCTTGAAGGCCCCAAAACAGTTATGGTTAGTGACGTCTGCTTGGTGTTTGAAATGCAGCTGTTCTCTACCCTGACCCTTACAAATTAAAGTTAAGGAGCAATAAACATTGCAACCTCGATCTCTGCATCAATAAAACGGGTCAAATAAGTGCTGCTATAAGGATTACATGAGAGCGCAGGTAAAGAGCCTGACTTCGGACATTTGCCTCTTCCCATTCTACAGCTAGGAATACGCATAGCTGAAAAGATGCAATTACTCCCTACACCCACACACAACAAGGGCTCTGTTGACTACTGCACGGCGAAGTCTTTGGCTCTGAGTCAATTCACTGAGATATCTCATGCAACTTTCTTTCTCCAAGGGGCTCGGAACGCTCACAAAATACTCCTTGGTATTTTTCACGATGTTACTATAAATGTTGCTAGGACAGCCTTACCCAGTTCGATATTCTGGGACGTATCAGCCGTGGGGAGGGCTGCCTCTTTGCCAGGTTTCAGGGTCCCATTAATTGGCATTCCTTTCACATAGAAGTCAAGCTCACAGGGCAGCAAGTTGCAGATGACCACTGTTGGTAGGAGATATATGGTATGCCCAGGCTGTCTGAAAATCTGTTTTGCACTGTCAGAAAATATGTTTGAGGGCATGTAATCTGGATAATTCTCTTTCTTTATGGCTACACAAAACCTGTGAAGACAAAACAGTATGAAAAAAATGTCATCCTGAATTAAGAACTGGAATTTGTTTCTCCTTAGCCAAATAACATTACAACATTTCGGGTCAGCCAGATAGCTGCAACCTTTAATGAAAATACATGGACTGAGATATGACACACAGTAAAATGTATAGGTTTTGAATTCTGGGGATTAATGGGCATTAGCCATTATATGCTCCTGTGTGACCATCATTCCATACAAGCTAAAGACTAACGGGCATCGGCCATTATATGCTCCTGTTACATTCAAAATATTTTCTAATTTCCTTTGTAATTTCTCCTTTGACCCAATGGTTATTATAAGTACAGTTTGATTCCCAAATACACAAGGTTTGTCGAGGCATCTTATTGCTGTTGATTTGATCCAATTCTGTTATCAGGATATGTATTCTGCATGATTTCAATTTTTAAATATTTATTGATCTTAATCTTATGGCCCAAGAGAAGGCCTCTCTTAAAGAATGTTCCACTCATACTTGAAAATAATATAGAATCTGGACTCACTGAGCAAGGCACTCTCTGAGCATATCCCAACTATAACGAGCTGGTTGACAGTGTGACGGGAATCTTAGCTATCTTTCATTTCGCCAATTGTGATTCCACGTGTATGCTCATCTATTTCTCTTTAGTCTCCCTACGACTGGCACATTTAGTCTAAGTGTCTGCTAGAACTCTTCATACTATGTTTGTAGTAACTTTGTAAGTTTAAGCTAAATGAATGCCCATTTTTACTCTACAAAAAGTATAATAGGGAGCTCTTGTCTGGATGGGGCTTAAAGTCTCTGAGAGCTTGAAGGCAGCAATCCACTGTCTCTTCCAACACTGAGCCCAGGAAGATGCCTTCACATACTACAGAGGGAAACACAGGTTTAGATGGTGAGGCAATTTTGTTAATGTGCTCAATAAAGTCAGCATCAGGCATGAATCTTGACTTTGAAATTATTCCTGAGAAAAAGTCCCAGGCCCGGGAGCTCGCTTCCCAATTTAGATTTGTCTTTTCTTCCCTTTCTGTACTCTGTTTGTACAGATGCACAGATATGGCACCTGATCCGATGTGGCTACAACCTCCTGTGGTTGTTCCCCCGAAAAACTTTAACTCAAGAACTTACCAAATGAGAACTCAGGGTGTTAAGCAAACACAGAGGACTTGCTAAGGGTCTGCAGAGGCCCTGCAGAGGAAAAGCCAATGCCCAGGCACCCATCCCAGAAGCATACACACCTGAAGAACCGGCTTTTCTCTGTGTCCATGGAATGGCACTCCCGTTTGCTGCTGCTGACCTCTGCGGTCTTCACTACGTTGGTCCAGTGAATGGGAGCCTTACAGAAAAACACACCCAGTCCTTTGGGTCGGGCCTGAAGCCTCCAAGAAGTGAGGTGTAGAGGCACAGCAAATGAGTCCCCTGGCATGATAGCGGGAAGCACCACTGGTTCTGTCACAGGAATAAGGGATTTAGCAGTTGCAGAAGATGGTCCCCACCTCAAGGCTTACTATGTATACTGACTGCATGGGGACAGACAGTCACAATAACAGTAGAGAAGACCTAGCTCTACACCATCTAAACGTACTGTCAGGAGCTGAGGGACTGTCCAACCGTAGTTCCATTGGTGTCTCCAGTCTGTTCTTTACAATGAGGGCAGATCGAACCGTGATTACTTTCCGTGCACTGCCTTCCATTGTGACAGCAAATACCACCCGCACAGGTGGGAGCGAAGAGAACTGGGAAAGAGAGAAAGAAAATAACTGTGCATCTGGAAACACAGAGTTTGTGAATTCCAGAGTGTAAGAAGTCTGGAGCACTTTGTCACCAAAGCTTTTCAGGAAGTTATTCTCCACCCCAAACCTATTTCACCTCTAAAGTGAACAAGCAGGCCATAAATATTGCTAAACATGAATACTATTATAAAAGAGGCAGGACTGCTTGGTATGGTGGCACATACCTTTAATCCCAGCACTCGGGAGGCAGAGGGCAGGCGGATCTCTGTGAGTTCGAGACCAGCCTGGTCTACAGAGCTAGTTCCAGGACAGGCTCCAAAGCCACAGAGAAACACTGTCTCAAAAAACCAAAAAAATAAAAAAATAAAAAGCCAGAGATAACTCAGTGGTTAAGAGCAGTGGCCACTGTTCCAGAGGAACCAGGTTCAATTCCCAGCACCCACATGGCAGCTCAGATCTGTAACTCCAGTTCTAGGAGAGCTGCCCTCTTCTAGCCTCCTCAGGAACAAGATATTTACATGGCACACTTACATACACACAAGCAAACACACATATAAAATACTTAAAAAAAGAAAATAAATCTTTCTTTAAATCATCAACTTTTAAAATGTCTATAAAATAATCTATACAGATATAACACCACAAAGTATGTCCCAAGAGAAACCACCAAGGCTGGAGGTATCCGGGCTCAGCAGTGGGGTATTTGTGTAGCATGCAGGAGACCCTGGCTTCGATCCTTAGCTCCACAGAGAAAGGGAGGGAGGGTTAGGCCCAAGACTCCAGATATAAAGAACTTCAACTGAAGTAGTACTAATAACCTATTCAACTTTCCAAATTTCCTATGAATTAGTAAAAACAAAAAGAGGCTGCAAGCCCTCATTTAAAAAAAAAAAAAACTGTAGACAAGACTTGTTTTCAGCTATCCTGAGGAAATAAGAACAGTCATCTGAAGCAGCTGAAATCAGAGACACTGAGGTTGGACCCTGCAAGGCACTAAATGGTTTCCCTTGCATGGCATCTCCCTCCCAAAGTGAGGCTGAGAAAGCATTCCCTGAACACTAACAAGGGGCTGGTCCTACCCAGACACACACACAGAGACAGAAAGAAGTCTGCAGAGGCTTCGACCTGTCTGTGAAAAGTACAGTGTGCAGGAAAGTTCTGTGTTTTGGGGACATTCCTCAGCAATGTGTGACTTTTTCTCAGTGAGACTCTCGTGATGACAAAAAACCTAGTATTGTGTTCAAGAACTTTAAAAATAAGCTTCCTTCTTCATCCTAACCCTCCAGGTTCTGCTCCATAACCATGCCGTGGTTTCATCTGTTTTGCTTTTCATGTAGCCCAGGCTGACTTGGAACTTAATATGTACCCAAGGACGGTCTTGAGCTCCTGCCCAGACTCTACTTCCCAAGCACTGAGATTACAGGCATGTCCAACCCTTACAAACAGGATGCTAGATTTAGACTCAGTGTGAGAGGGAAATGGTTCATCATTGCTGTTGGGTTGCATTTGCTGTCCTAAGTTCCTGTATATTCACTTACATACAAAACCGTCTACAACTGCCATACAGAAATATTCATTTAAGGATGACTTCCACATGAGATACGTCGAAGAGGATTTCGAAATCACAGCTCTTAGGACATACTGATGAGGCTTCTTTGCCACAGAAACATATGATAACACAGCCAAATGCTTCATTCTGCCAACCTTATTGTTATTAGAGCAAACTGTATGAGAATCATCCTAGTATCCAAAATAACACAAAGCAGAGTGCTGCAAAGTCCAAGTCACTGACATCAAGCCATCTTTTCTGGTGTATTTTTGGGTTTCTGGTTTGTTTTTACTACTACTTTTATTTATGTGGATATGTGTATCTCAGTGTGAGGAATGCCATGCATACCACCACCTTCAGGAAGCCAGAAGAAGGAACTAAATCCTCAAGGTTGGAGACACAGGCAGCTGTGAGCTGCCTGACATAGTGCTGGGAATTGAACTTAGATTCCCTGAGCATCTCTAGGCCCCTTTCTGGAGTGTTTTTCAGGAGCACAAAGTAATCACAAATCACCATCAAAGCTCAAGCCTTCACTGGTCCAGTCCCCAAGGAACACACACCAGAGCTTCCAGGCCTACCTGAAACTTCAGTGCCTGGGATCCACAGGCACAAGAAATCAAAAAGGAAAGCCTGGAGCATGTCATTCATGTCACTTTGCAATGATAGGCGGTCATCTAACGACTTGTATTTCCTTGCATGGCCTTTGGACCAAGCACAGACAATACACAACTGAACCAGGGAAAACGTCTAGTTCAGGTGAGAAGGAAAGGGAGGCCTTGGAGGCACCATAATTCTCAGCAATGTTCACTAATTTAGAGGAACCACGAGTAGGAAAAGGTAGGATGAGTGCCAGGCACACACAGGCCGCAGAGCCCTTGACCATCGAGAAACACAGCCATGTATAATCTCAGCGTGGTACACACACTCAGTAAGCACAATGATGACAACAGAAAGATCATACTCACATAAACCTGGGGATGTATGATATTTGTTCTGCTGCTTGGGCTGCCAATCTAAGAGAGAGTCGCAGAGTCAGAGCGTCAGCACAGACCCACAACAGCAGGTGCAATTACATTCGGTGACAATCTAACTGCCTTGAGCGGTGCTGAAACTATTTTCAGGCACAGTATGTCTAAAGACAACACGCTACGTCCTGCACAGCGGGGAGAAAACGGAGGTCAGTCTACAAACGCCTAACAGCTGTGAGCTTCCTCCAGCGCCCAGCGATGCAATGGAAGGCATGTACAGGGAGTCGGTCCTTTCACTGCCTGGCATGAATTTAGGCAGAAAAATAAAGAACTGTTTGCTCCCATTGAAGATAGGTGGGGTACCAGAGAGAAAGAGAGAGACCTTAAAAACAAACACCTATGGAATGGTGTGCTCTGAAAGTATCTCTCTACAGTTTCTACCACATCACTGGTGCCCATAAATAGTCATCTGCCCAGCAAAGCATGAATATGGCACCTGTATCACCTGGACACTGGCCTCAGCCTACGCCAGCAACTAAGGAAGCTGTCTGCATCCTTCCCCAATGCCCTGCAGCCCCAGGACCACAGACCAGGGCGAAACTAGGAAAGGACATATGAACTCGCATGATCAGATAAAAAGGAACAATGGTCACCTCTGTACCTCATTGCCACACAGGATTTGGTGCCTCAGAGTTAAAAGGATCACAGAAGAGTACTATAATATGAAACTGTATATAAATTGTAAAACTTTATAATACATCAAAAACAGTCAAGATAGTTCACACCCTCTGACTTAACCACGCCCAGATCATGTGCTGTGTGGTCAGGCTTACGATGGTCACCCTGTACCGAGCATGTACAAATTCTTACCTCATCTCTATCCCCAACACAACACAGTATTAGCAACCATTTCCACAGCACTTATGGTACTAGGTACACCCTAGGTAGTCTAGAGAGAATTTCCAGTTTACTGGAGAATATGCATGACTTGCATGCAAGCACTATGCTACCTAACACAAGGGATTTGAACACCTAAGATTTGGGTATGTGAAGGACAGGTAAAGTCGTGAAACCCATCCCGCAGAGACACTGAGGGATTGCTGTATTCAAGTTTCCAGTCTGTAAGGAGTCAAGAAAGAGATCTACCTACATGAGATAGCACACTACTGACAAATGTCCACCTTGTTTTCTTCTGATGGCAACCACTGCCTGGCTTATCTGCATGTTGATTACCAACCCCTACCCCGAGCCAATAACCCAATGTTCTCTTCTTAGAAATAGTGGAACAAAGCAGTTCCCTGGAGCTGTGTGACAGTCTGGCCTGGCAGGGTATGACATTAACACCACACAGCAGCCACTCACCGTAGAGGAAGAGGAATTTTTGTCTGGTGCTGCATACCGGAAGAAGGTCCCAACCTTGTCCACAGACACTGGACTCACTTGCTCCCAACCATTGACTCGAACTTGCAGCTGATGGATGCGCAGGTCATGAGTATGTCTGTCAATCAGAACAGAAAGGGTCCAGTCTCAAAAAGGAAGGAAATTAGGAGCAGAGACTCCAATCTGATTTATTGTATAATGATGTAAATGCCATCTGGCTAAACCTTCTCAGCACCAGCTAGTGAGCAAGGTCAAGAAGAGGGTTTAACAAGCTTTTTTGCTGGTGGCAAGTAGTGAGAAGTGGCACGCTTGAACCAAGGGGCATCTGCTCTCCTCTCATAAAAACCATGAAATCTTGTATGCTTGCCAGTTCTCTCTCAGAAGCCCCTACCTAGCTTTCATGAGATAATGACGTCAGAGCTATCAGTCGAGTGGGGCAGTCAAAGTATACTAGCCATTGAGTCACGCAACCACACCCTTAGGGATGCATAAGCTTTCTTATTTTGAGTCCTTTGTTGGAAATTCTACTCCTCTCAGGAACACATCCAGTCGTTTGGCTCAGACCCTACATAACCACAAGCAGGCCTGGGAGACAGAGCCCTCGGAGTTACAGAGCACTAGTGCTCAGCTGAAATTGGAGCAGCAGGCAGTGGGCAGAACAGAAGGAATGGGAGGAAATTACACGTTTAATTCTATTTTAGATTTTGCCTAATTCAAGCCAGAAGGCTGAAATGGGGAACTGAACTTGAGGCTGACAGGAAGGGAGGAGGGCGGCATGGGGTACAGTGTGCCAAGGAGAAAATGCCAAAAAAAAAAAAAAAAAAAGGCATTCATTTTGACGAGTTCAAGCAGCACAGTGGGTTACAGAACACAGACGTGACACCAAGGTCAGGCCCTCTCTAAGGCAAGAGGCAAGGCTTATTCAAAGTCACCATCAACAAGAGCCTCATGAAGGACAGGACATTCCGGAAGTCTGTCCAGCATAGTGATTCCACCCCCACCTCTATAAGACCTCCAGAGACCCAGACCTACATATTCAAAACCCTCGCCAGACAGGACTAGCCTGTGCAAACCTGCGCAAGAGTGCTTTGTTGTGAAGGAGGTTTGCACAGAAGCAGGGGACTCAGGCCTGAAACCAGTCTCTTCCACTTCAGCTTGCTCCTGAAATCAGTCCGAGGCTCAAACACTAAACCTTCACCTATTTACATCCATGACAGCCTTCCCATTTAAAAATACAGTGAGATGCCTTGCTGGACATTCTATTAACTTGTAGGAAACAGACTTCCGTATTGTGCCAACTCCAACTCGTCTGGCTGGCTGCTGCAAGAGTAACCAGGCCAGCAGTGCCCCTTGATATTACACTGCATCCGATTGCTGCCTTACTCTTACTGCTCTGTATCCTGAGCCTATCTGCTTTGAGAACCTGTCTAGAATAGCACATGGACACCTGGCCAGGATACAATGAGTGTTAGGATGTAGCTAGTCTTTTCTCAGACTCTGAAATACTTAGTTAATGCTTCACACATAGAATGAATGGGAATAGAAAGAAACGATTTTCCAGATGGCATGACAGGCTATATTTTAAGAGGAAACAATTGACATTCAAAGTATCTTTTCACAATAAAACACTCAAGTCATGAATAAGTGAAAGACAAGACACCAAGGACAAACATTTACATCCATGTCATGTCTTTCACAGAAGGATAAACAGTCAAAGTTTACCTGTGTCTTAACTTTCCTCTGGCTTCAAATTCAAAAGGAATCTCTTCACCCGTGAGGACTTCTCGCCACTCACTGACATTGTGGGCATCGTCCAGAAGCGCTCCACTCCCTTCTGGAGCCACCCCGGGACTCCCGCTGTGAGACAGTGCAGCCCTGGAATCAAGTCAGATGACAGGTCGTGCTCCTGCCTTGCTCTCCCTGCTGCCTCTCCAGTAGCTCTGAGCCAGCGGGAAGAAGTGGGCTTCCTACAACTGACTGGCTGCACTGGCACGACACACCCTGCTTGTTCTTTGTGACCCAAGAAGGTCAGTGACTTCGGCTACTTTGAGGCTCGGTTACAACTTCTCTGACTGCTTGGAAATAGATTAAAGTAACGGTGAGCACAGCAGCACATACTTACCAGCTCAGCTGAGGAATGAGGGTGAACGTAAAGAAGCTTACATGGCGAGCTTTAGGCCAGCCTGGGCTACATAAGTGAAGTCCTGTTTCAATGTCTTCTAATTTAAAGTAAGTTCATTCGTGTATGTGTATGGTGTGTGCATCTGTGTGTTACATTATGCACATGTGTGTATGTGGGGGTCAGAGGTCAACATCAGGTGTCCTCAGTGAATCTCTACCTCGTTATCTGAGACAGGATCTCTCTGTGAACCTGGAGCTCATCAGCCGGCCAACCTGGCTGTCCCTTCAGCTTCAGGGATCCCCGTCTTCACTTCTTCTTTTTTTTAAAAAAAATATTTGTTTGTTTATTTGCTTATTTATTTATTTATTTATTATGTGTATAATATTCTGTCTGTGTATATGTCTGCAGGCCAGAAGAGGGCACCAGACCCCATTACAGATTGTTGTGAGCCACCATGTGGCTGCTGGGAATTGAACTCAGGACCTTTGGAAGAGCAGGCAATGCTCTTAACCACTGAGCCATCTCTCCAGCTCCCCCCACTCTTCACTTCTTAGTGCTGAGACAACAGGTACACTACTATCTATGTTCAGCATCTTACAAGTGTGCTGGATCCAAAACCACGTGCTCATGCTCACACAGGAAGAACTTCACTGGCTGAGCCATCTTCCCAGCCCTACACATCAGGTGTTAAGGTGCTTGCCTCACAAGCACGAGCATGGGAGTTTGATCACCAGAACCCATGGAAGAATCTGGGTGTGGTGGTGCATGGATCCTAGCACTCCTCCTAGGAGCAGGAGACAGGATCCTTAGAGCTGAGTGGCCAGCCAGGCTGGCCTAATCAATAAGCTCCAGGCCAATGGGAGACTCTTTGTCAAGGGAGGTAGATGCATCCCTGAGGATAGCATCCAAGGTTGCTCTCTGCCCCTGCATACACACTCACATACATGCATGAGCACGCACGCGCATACACACATACACACATTCACCCACAGCCACATTCACACACAAGCACCAAAAAGAAAAGAAAGAGACCCGTGAAAGCTGTTAGTATCCAGCCACCTGCTCCAGCAGTGAGTCTGGAACATGTAAACCAAGGCAGGACTTTCTAAGAGACTATGCTGGTGACCAGCAAGAATTTAACTGACATGAACTGGTAAATAGCAAAGTCTTAGCCAAAGTACCCTCATAGCTAGTAGAAGAAGAATGTCATTTCAAATCAGCTGACAGTCACTCAATTCTGCACTTCATGAAGCTGAAAAGCCCCCCACCACCCCGTATTCAGAACATTGAGCCAACATCTAAGCAGGCAAAGCTGTCAGCTAAGCTTTGTATTTAGCTTAGGCGAGTTCTCATGCCCTCCTGAGTCCACCCATGCTATCTGGGCCAAAGTGTGCTCTAGAGACAAAAACAAGAGTTCAGGAGTAGTGTTGGAGGGTATTTCCAAAGCAGGCTCAGAGGAAATATGCCAAATACTTAGTTTTGTGACCATATATAGCTTCTTTAAAGAGTGTGGCACCTAAGGAGACCTGGAATGACTTTTCTCTCACCCTGACTGTGAACCTAACGCACAGCAGGTCAAGATGAGCACAGCTCCACTAGTGCACACTCGGAACTTCTACCACCACTCTCAGGCCATGAGTTACTGACTGAGTCACGTACAAGCCCAGAGGCCTGGAGCAGGGGCCAACCTTGCCCTGCCAGGTAGCTGCACAGAAGCTGCCAGGGATGTAAGCAGCTCCAGAGACAGAAAGAAAGCACCTTACCTGGTGGGTGTAGTAGTCAGGGTGGCAAACCACAGTGTGCATCCCGTGTGGTTCCGCAGAGCGAAGGGGACAAATGGCTGCCGGCGCTTGGGGGTTTTCACCTCTGCTGTGACAAACAAACAAAAAAGACTATTAATATCTACTGTGTCTTCATGACAGAAACCCTCCTCCGCCTGGGGACAGCACCCACAGCTGCCTCCTGTGTGAAGACGGAAGCGAGAAAAGGGACCACAGGTTTGTTGACATGACAAAGATTTGCTGCAAGATTTGCTGGCTACTGTGTGAACCCCCCCCACACACACACAATACCCACAACTCACATGGGTCTTACTGCTGAGAAGATGGTATCAGAACCTGACCTGGTTTAAAAAGAAAACAAGACTGAAAGGCGACTCCTTCCAGTGCATTCTCAGCACTAACCCTGGTGGAAGCCCATTTCCTCTTCTAGTGCTGTCTTCAAGATCATGCTTTCTGAAAGCTTTTAAAATGAAATTTTAGGTCTCTCTTCTTTTTAGTGGGCACTGTGTCTGTGCATGTATGTGCAGGCATGCATGCATAAGTTAGTGCTGATGATCTTTTCCTCTGTCTTTCTTCACTTTATTACTTACTACTTATTTTAAGACAGGGCGTCACATGAATCTGGAGTTCACCGACTGACTGACTGCCGCCTGTCCCCCTCCAACACCAACACTAGGATTATGGAGACATACTACTGAGCACAGTTTTTCCATGTGGGTTCTGGGATCAAACTCAAGTCCTCATGCTTACACAGAGGAGCCAGTCCCCTAACATAGTTCCCTTTTTAACACAGGCAACCAGCTAGATACTATAAGGCAGGCACCAAGGAGGCTGCGAAGGCAGCATTTCACACAGCTGTTTCACAAAACAACCTCTGATTGGGAACCTGCAGAGAAACAACCACTGCCAGAAAATAACATAACCGGATTCTAGGGAGAGGTGAACTGATTCTCAACACTGATAACTGTCAAAAGGCTCTCCAGTATTCTTAGGACCTTTCTGTGGTCCACTCTGACCAAGGGCCTGTCACCTCCAATAACCATACAAACCAAGTGGGAGGAGGCGGCAGGAACTACCGGGCAGTGACAATCCACGGTAGGAAGGCAGCTGGCTGAGGAGCTCATAGCACATGGACACTGATGACCACAGCAGGCCCCATGGTTCAGCCATCACTTTTGTTTATCCTGAAGGCACAAAGACAGCCACAACGTCGGTGGAGGTGATGGGGGACACACCTCAAGGGACAGCAAATGCTAGCAGTGGAGAACCAGTGAGGCTGAAATCATTTTACAGGGCCCCATGCTTCCCACAGACAAGACCAAGAAGATAAACCACATCTGTGGAGCCATGATGAACATGCCCTGTCCAGCCATGGCAATCATCAGCCTATTTATTAAGATTCCATCATATTAAGAGTCCATCACTTTCTCTGGTGCTTGCATTGTGGCAGCTTTACAAAGAGGGTGGGGAGGGAGTGATGACTGCCAAACAGGCAAATGCAGGTTAACACAGGTTCTCTCTGGACAATGGAAACTCAGCAGGCCCTACAACAGTCATCTGCGAACGACGAGAGCAGTCCAGAGCAGTGGTTGTCAACATGTGGGTCAAGACCCACTCTGGAAAACCTCTGTCTCCAAATTATTCACATTAAAATTCATAACAGTAAAAAAACTACAGTCATGAAGTAGCAACAAAATAATTTTATGTTTAGGGACCACCACAACTTGAGGAACTGTACTAAAGAACACTGGAAAGGTTGAGAAACACTGGTATAGAGGGTGCTCCAGTCCTGCATCATGTGGGGATACTAGTGAGGATACTGTTTGCCTACTACTGTGCTCACTTCCATCCCAGGGACCTCATTTGGTTCCCTAGGTGCTCCTCCAAGTTCAAGGGTTAAGAGGCGCCGGGCGATGGTGGTGCATGCCTTTAATCCCAGCACTCGGGAGGCAGAGGCAGGGGGATCTCTGTGAGTTCAAGACCAGCCTGGTCTATAGAGCAAGTTCTAGGACAGGCTCCAAAGCCACAGAGAAACCCTGTTTTGAAAAACCAAAAAAAAAAAAAAAAGAGTTAAGAGGCTGCAGCAAGAGTTTTCCAAAGGATTAACAGTGCTATGTGCTCAGTCGAGGAGGAGCCTCCCTCCATGCAAGCAAGGAAAGCGCCTTCATTACAGTAGACAAGGGCCAAGACTGAAAATTTCCTTGTGCAAATCATGCTTTGAGAGAGCAGGTGGCAGATTGGCTTTGACCACTTTGAAATATAGGCTCAAGAAGTAGAAATCCATACAGAAAGCAATCTACACGCCTACTGCTGTGGGATTAGATGACATGGGAGAAACCATGCACAGGACCCCACATTTCATGTGCTGATCAGACCTAATGACAGAGGCTGAAACAACACAGAGAGCACATAAATCCCAGCACTGCATCAGCATCCAATTGTCTGTGTCCTTGCCTTTGGCACAATATCAAGAAAAAACTCCCAAATCCATCAAAGAGAACATTATTTCCTGATGGCCTCAAAAAATCTGCCTCCAGTGAGTGAATCTGATTTCTTCAGAGGCTGAGAAAGCCTTAAGCTCCTCACATTCAAGTTTACTATCGGACTAGCTGAGGAAATTCCTACCTCTCTGCTCATCTCTCCCAGGGTAATTGGCCATTCTAAGGAGTGCGATTTTTATGCTACATAGCAACTCGGCTATCAGAAAAGGCCTGCTTTGTGGATCATAATAAAAACACTGAAGCCCCATATCTGATGCTAGCTAGTAACAGAAGAGAAGGCAAATTCCTGTGCTGTCCACAAGAGTCTGTCACATTGGCAACAGGGGAATAGTGCTCAGTGTTTGCCTCAATGAGGAAGTCATCCTGGAAAGCTCAACAGTGGGGATTCAGAATGAATGAAGATATCAGGCCTCTCTCAAAGACCCACCTCAGCTGAGCCTTCTAAAACCAGAATACACTGGTCAAATGCCTTTCGGTTTATCTTTCCCTTTCTTTTGACAGGGTCTTGCTACATAGTCATGGCTAGCCTGGAACTTATGATCCTCCTGCCTCACCTCCCAAGTGCTGGGATTATGGATGTGGACCACCAAACCCAGCTCAAATGCCTTTTAAAATAAAACAAACATATCAAGACCCGTGATTTGGATTTATCACAAACGTACCGTCAGATGAACAGTACTATTAACACAAAGGAAGAAAGGCAGCTTGGTGATGTAAACGGTGGTTTCTTTCTGCTCTCGCTCTCCAGTCCATTCTCTTTCCTATCTCCTAAGTGCATAAATTCCTTTGTAAAGAACCGAGAGATTCTATCCAAGCAATTCATTGGGAAATACTTTGTTGGCTCTCTGACCAGTGATTACAGCTCCTACTTCACAGAACCCCCGCATCCCCATGAGAATACACGCTGGCTGAGGACTCTGTAGGCAAAGCCATGCGGCATTGCCTGCCAAAGGATGGCGTTCCTCCACCTCCTTCCTTTTCCTTGGAAGAGCCCTTCATGCCTTTCGCGTCTCTGTCACTGGAGGTCCGGAAAGAGACGGTGAAGAAGCAGATGTCACTCGCGACTGCAGCCACCCCATGATGAGGTGCTGCTGTGCTCCTCTGCTGCAGACATTCTTTCAGGCTACTGAACCAAAGTACTTAAAACTCATTGTAGCCCAATTCAGCTCCACTCAACAACACGCATGAAAAAAACAGTGTACAAATGGACATAGAAAGCAGTTCTTGAAACAAGCAAATGGCGCAGCCTCTGGCTGTACTGTACCTCGAGCATAGGTCTGGTACTCTAGGTTAGTCAGACTGGCTGTACTCCTAGTTCTAAGGTAGACAAGAGGGAGGCCTGGTAGACAGGAGAGACAAAGTTAGAGGGTAAGAACAGGTGCGGTGAGGAAGAATCACCTCCACAAACACGAGTTGAGAACATTACAAATGGCATGCATCATGCAATTGTGAGAGCGCCTTTCCTGACTGCTAGGAGCCAAGAACGTGCTTGGCAAAGGCAGCAATTTTCTGCAAGGCTTTGATGGTGCAGCTGTGTCAAGGCACACTGCCCTTTTGCTAATTAGGCAACAATGAATGCATTGAACATACCCTCAAAGAGAACAACAAGTCTTCGGGAAGGTTTTAATTTAAACCATGTTATGTGTTGGCCCAGAAAAGTCTAATCAGTATGGATTTTAAGGGAGATATGCCATTCCAGTTGGAAAAGTGCAGGAGCGACAGGGTGCTGGTCACTGGCCACCTCAAATACTCAAGCAAAAGTCAGTCTGGCCTCCAGATTCCAGCAATCCTTTCTCGGTTTATCTCACAGGACTAAGTTCCAACTGGACACACACCTCACAAAACACCTGTACTTCTCATAAACTGATCAATAGAGTCATGCTGCTGAGGTTCACCTAGCTGAGGTTCACCTACGGAATAAGCCCTTGTTGAAAGGCTCACAACCAGGGCAACACAAAGCAAGTGTGCTCTGCTCCCTGCTAGCTAGAAACATTGAAACAGCAGGGGGTTCCCAGTTCCTTAGGAGGAACTTCACACTGAGGTTACTCTGGGAGCCTGGTTTATGTCTGGTCTCAGTCAAAAACCTAACTTTGGGGAGAAATATGGCTAAAGTTCTCAAATAAGATCTGAAAATTAGTAGTCAGTTCAACACGGTTGAAAGCTACTAATTTGAAAGTCAGTGCTACACATGCTGCAGGAAGTCTCTTAGGCGGCTTCCAGGAAGACACAGGAAAAAGACATTTGGTGTTTAGGTGTATCAGTGTCAGGTGGCTAAAATAGTGTATCACACCAGCCTCAATAACCATAAAAATCAAGCTCTAATGTAGATAGGGCGATTTACTAACAACAGAAAGAGGAGAAAAGTGTAAGAAAGAGGGAGTGGGCCTTCCAGCGCATCAGGCCTTCCTGGAGTTGGCACTAACTGGATTGAGGTCACCAACTACAGAGCTCTCTTCAGAACCATGCTCTCTTGGACATACAAGGATTGCTTAGAGTCTTCTGGACAGGCAAGGTTGTTTTTTCACCACACAGATTGGGTTAGGGGAGCTGAAGCTTGGACTCAGAAGCAAAAGCCTGAGAAGAGAGAACAAGCCAAACCGAAGCTTTTGTCTTTCCTTCTAGAAACACGAGGCAGTCTGCTCGCACACCCCAGGAGAGGCAAACAGGCACAAATGCTTTCTATGCTAAGAAAGCCCATCTTCCCTGGACTGTTTGCAGACCAGATGGAATATTTACGTATTCATGAGCCATGTGAGGTCCCGCCAAGACTCTCCAAAGAAACCACACTGAAAGAGTTGGGGCTGAGCTGAATCTGGATGACAATGGCTTGTGGAACAAGCAGGACCTGTGGTGTCTGTCACCTCTCCCCAGCTCTGAGGCAAACAGAGCTCCATGCTGAGGTATTCATCAGGACCAAAAACATCATCAACAAAGAACACACTGAATCCTTCCTCAAGAGCCAGTATTCAACTCCTTTATGCACTATGAACAATACAAGCCCTTCTTTTAAAAAGGTTTTACCACTTGGGATCTTGCCCTCCCTCTTTCCAAGAATACATACAAACCCTCTAGCGCTAGCTTTAAATGTTTTTATAATACAGTTTTTAAAAATCCTGTCGACTGAAAAACCAATTGATTTTGCCCAACTGAAAATAAAGCAACCAACAGCGTGTCCTGACATGCTCTCCAGTGTCACTGGAAATCAAGAGTAAGGGTTTGCAGATCCCCTCTCCCCCATGTCACTGGAATTAGAGCCTGCAGTAATATTTCAGTAGTTTGTGCCAGAAAACCGTCTTTTCCAAGGACTAAAACCAACAACGGAGGCTAGTCAGAACTTCCTATGGAGTTCTCCACAGAGAACGAGCATTCTATATGAGTCTCTCGGTGAAGGACTGCTCTGTAGATTAACATTGATACAGACAGGCTTGTGCTTATAGAAACCTTACTTTGTCCAAAGCATGGCGGATCCACTGAGGAGCCCATCCAGTCTTCGGACTTGACTGACTCTGTTTCCTTGTCTTCTTTACAGTAATCTGCCAACCACGACTCCTTGGTACTGACATACTGATCTAAAAAGAATTTCATGAAGACATGAAGAGGGGAGATAAACAAGGTAAAAGGTTCATATCAAATTATTTCAATTCAGCAAAACAAGCTTTTACTAAGCACCTCCTTATATGCTGGGTCTATGCTAGAAGCTGAAAAGGCTAAACCCTGGAGATAGAATTCCACATGGAAAAGATGAAAGCCATCAGAAAAACCACCTCCATGAAGCCACCCATGATACAAAAGGGGCTAAAGCCATAGCAGAAATACAACGCTGTGGGACAGAAAGGGGCAAAAGTGGGTGGCGGGTGTATACCAAAGTCCAGGGAAGTCTTCCACAGGCAGACTCGTGCTTTGGTTCTTGAAAAGGTGAATAGAGACTCAATGAGACTGAGGACAGAGTCACTAGCAAAATTCTAAGACATTAAAGTAAATGGGACACTCGGAATACTGAGTGAATGCTGTATCTTCATTGCACACAGTGCAGAAGGGACAAGGCAGAAAAATCCAGATCTGCAGATGGACATTTCAGGGCCAAAGAAACTTTTAAGAAGGCATGCTATCGGCTTGGCAATTCTTTAAGCAAATCACTTTCAGAGTTAAGTCAGTGTGGCAGCTGATAGGAAACAGCACAGAGAATTAACTCATTCTGCTAAAGTCATACCTTAAAGAACTGCTCTGTACCAGGGTATGGCACTGGGTGCCTTTAATTACAGCCACTTTGGAGGCTAAGGCAGAAGGGTGATTTTGAGACTAGCTTAGGCTAGACTACAGAACCTTGTTTTAAAAGCAAACAAAAAATCCTCTGGGACTGAAAAAAGCAAATCTAAGCTCACTTCTAGGGTACTTTATGGAACCTACAGACAAGAATTATGAGGAGAAAGTTCACGGGGACACTTTGTGGTCCCTAAGCAGCCTCAGCTCTAGCTTGGCCATGGAGAGCATTAACATGGGGCCTCAACACTAGACACCAGATTAGGTTCACTAGGAGAGCAGCCATGATGAGGAAGTGATGCCAGGCACAGGGCCAAGCATTTGCCCACCTGGCATCCTTGTCTGCAGGCAAATGACTCGTGTTACAGAAAGATGTTAGCCTAGAGCAGGCACGGTTCCACTCACCAATCAGTACAGAAGTGATGTTGATATCCAGGCGGGGTTTGGCCTTGGCCTCCAGCTTTAGTCGTGGAGGATGGAGACGACTAGCTGCCTGTTGTTGCCAGGATACAGAGCACGGCCATGGCTCAATAAATGGCTCCCAGCCTAAAAGAATGCAGGAAATAAAACATCTGTTCAGCAGATATCAAGGGTTTATAGGAGAATACTGCTCATGAGTGCTTAGCAAGGACAGAATACAGCCTAATGGCTCCAATTCCATCTCACAAAGGAAAGAACCACCTTTGGCTACAGGTCACCCTACAGATGCCTGCTGTGCATGGAACATGCCTGGAAGAGCATCAACACTCCCCATCATGCTCTTCTCCAGGTGGCAGGAAGAAGGCAGGGAGGACACATGCTCTGTTTCATTAAAGCTAGGTGACCTCTTCCTCAACAGAGACAGGAAAAAGAGCCTCAGGCTTAGGTTAGAGAAGAAAAACAGTGGCTTTAGCTAAGAGCTCCTACATCCATCCACTGAACAAAGGCACATTTGGAGGCTCATTAGCTTAATTTTCTCAGGTTTTTGTTTTAATCTTAAAATGTGTCACATGTACAAAAGGAATTTAAACAAGATTATATATGTAATTATATATATACACACACACACAATTTAAAGGAAATACTACCACAAGCACTTGTGTAAATCATTTGAAATAGAAATAAAAAAATCAGGTTAGGCATGGCTGCATATACCTTTAATTCCTGAACTTGGGAAACAGAAGCAGACAGAGCTCTGATGAGTCTGAGGCCAGTTTAGTAAACATGGCGAGTTCTAAGACAGCCTGGGATAGGGAGAAAGAACCTGTCTTGAAAGAAAGAAAGAAAGAAAGAAAGAAAGAAAGAAAGAAAGAAAGAAAGGAAAGAAAGAGGGAGGGAGAAAGAAAGAGGAAAAAAGAAAAGAGGAGAGAAGAAAGAGAAAGAGAAGAAGAAAAGGGAGAAAGAACTAGAAAGCGACAAGTCCTGCAAAGTCTGGGTGCTAACTAACCCCCCTCTTTCCCGACAACCTTCTGTCACTCCCTGCAACCATCTACACGGACTGTTCTCTGCTTTCTTGTCTGTCTAATGCTTTTAGACTTTGTATTTCTTAAGAGTTGGTTGATTAGTCTATGAATAGATGGATATATAGATGAAATCCCATATGTATTCTTTTCAAGATTTCTTTGCCCCTTAAACACATTTGAGCGCAGTGTTACTGTGCTGGTGAAGCTGACTGAGATGGTTTTCTGCCAACGAGTAGCATTCCACCAATCTAATTCGCTCATTTTACTCCTGAAAGATGTTCGCTCAACTCTAGTCTCATCACTACTAGGAAGAATAGTACTATAAACACATCTGTCCATGTGTATTAATGCACAGACTTGAAAAGGGGCGTGCAGATCAGCTCTTAAGATGCTTGTGTTCACTGTCACTATATCATGAATACTTCCTAACTACACAAATTAGAATTCCTCTTCAGAAGCTATGGTTCGTTTGCACCCAAGTATGTGCCACACTCCACTTCTGCCTGGGTATTAAAAAATTGTATTTTGGATCAAATTCAGAAGAACTTCCATGAGTTCCAGGACAGCCTGACTTTAACTACAGAAGAAGACCTTGCCTCAAAAAAAAAAAAAAAAAAATACACAAAACCAAAGAAGCTCAACTCTTTAAAACTAGCTCCCTAGCCTTTGAAAGACTTATAAGTACAGTCATAACATATCAAACACACTTGTTGGTCTTTCTCAGTCTCAAATCACCCCACCCTTTTCCTCATGTCACATGTATACAGCAATAGGCCCTGGTAAACATTTTCACTTATTCTTTAAATCTTCTAATAACTTACACTTTACACTGACCTGACAGAGCACGGTTATAATAATCTCCAGAAAGGGTGAAGTGGGCATAGCCCTCAGGGCTAGTTCTTATGTGCTGAAGAAAATTCAGACCTGCAACAGAAGTAAATTTCACTACAAAGGCAAGAGCAAAGCTGCCCTCCACAGATGAGCTGCATTTCAGACATTAGCTGCAGCTCGTATTGACAGCCTCATGGGAGAGCACACATAATTACAGCATTCTGTCTGCCATGTAGGTTTGTGCATCTGTTTTCATGTTTTATACCCACTACATTCAAATATTAGTATTGTGCTGGAAAGATGGCTCAGTGGTTAGGAGCACTGGCTGCTGAGGAAGTTGAGTTCTATACTCAGCACCCACATGGCAGCTCACAACCATCTGTAACTTGAGTTCCAAGGAATCTGATAACCTTTTCTGCACCAGGTAGGCAGTGGTGCACATATATACTTGCATGTAAAACATTCAAATACATAAAAAATAGAAACATATATATCATTGTCTTAATTTGTGAGTTTTTGGCACTCCCTTAAGCACTGTACCTAAAATATGCTCTCACTCCCCCAAGCTCATCCCCAGCACACAGGTCAGGCCAAAGCCCTATATAAAGGTATTTCTCCCTGAATGCATGGAAAGAGGGCAGTGATAAGAGAACACTAGCTTAAGTAGATTTTAGTGTGTTTATTAATTCTTTGAGAATTTTATCTATTTTAATAATCTGTTGCCCAGTGTGCTCATATGCGGAAGAGGACCAGAAGAATGGACAAACAGAGCTCCTGAGGTGATGGAAATTTTATCAGTATCAATCTCTACTATTCCTGGGCTGCAGGACGAAGCCACACATGGGAAATAAAAAATTCTGGGAGATTCTTCCCCATATCCATACTTGAGTATGTCTTATTCTCCTCGACTAATACCTGACAGCCCACACCTATGCCCTTAAGCCTACACTAAAGTATTTTTACTAAGCATCAAGTCTGCTTTGTTTAAAAAAAAATCTGGTGGGGCATAGGGGCTCACACATTTTATCCCAGCACTTGGGAGGAGGCAGAGGCAGGTGGATCTCTGAGTTCAAGGTCAACCTGGCCTATAGGGGGAGTTCTGGGACAGCTGAGGCTAAACAGAGAAACTGTCTCAAAAGGAAAAAAAAATCTGAAAAACATGTTAAACAATTAAGTTTTATCTTAGTTACTGCACTATGAAGTAGAGGGGAACAAGAATACAAGGAAAACTTAAAAGGCAGGCCCTAGGAACTGAGCAACACTGGGCTGCTGGAGGTGCCCCAGGCTAGGCACACTCACGGGAGAAGGTAAGCTCGGCAAGGGGCACGTCGCAGTCCATGCAGTCATCAATGAAGCAGATGCATACACTCTCGGCCTTGACTTCTACTCCAGAGATTCGTGGAGCCGCCACGGCCCCCGGGTTGTCTCTACTGCTGGAAGCCAGGGACAGGGATTTCAGAGGTTCTGCATTCTTGAACAGCCAACTTGCTGCCTTCTTCAGCTGACCTTCAAGAAAATCAGAAGGTGAGCATCCCACCAATTTCCAAAGCTTTACAGAGACCTGGGGAGGGGGGTGCATATAATAAAAATCCTGCTCCTAAGCAAAGAGTAAGCTCCTGCTTGCCACACACCTTTTCCCCACGCTTTCCTGTTCTGACTCCCATCTGGTGCCATCGTGGACAGAGAGGGGGGTCGGGGGGATCAGATGGTATACAAGCATCATCTCTGCTCTAGTTCTGCACATACTGATAACTAACTGTCCTCAAATGTCTTCCTTTGTGCATAGTTTGTCATCTCAATCACAAACTCCCTGAGGGCAGAGAACAAAATGAAAAGCACACGTGTGTGTGTGTGTGTGTGTGTGTGTGTGTGTGTCCGCGTGTGTACATGTGTATATGTGTGTGTGTGTAAGAGAGAGAGAGTGGGGGGGAGAGAAAGGGAGGAAGAGAGGGAGAGGGATAGATACAGACAGACAGACAGACAGACAGACAGACAGACAGAGATAGGGAACTATTAGTACTGTATATAACAATATTCATAATAATAACAGTAACAACCAGAGTGCAAAACACCCTCTTGGTCCCAAGAAGGAAAAAGGAGGAATAGGAGAAAAGGAAGAAGACAGCAATGTCAGCACACACTCAGAATGTGAACAACACACCTGCTTGAGGGCCTGGGCTCTGGAGCAAGGACACCCAGCTCTAGACTGATTCTGCACTTTGCAGCTACTGAATCTTGAACAAGCTTTTTTGAGCTCTGGGCCTCACAGCACAAGAAGCAGTGGTTCTCAACCTGTGTGTCAAGACCCCTTTTGAGGTCAAAGAACCTTTCCCGGGGTCACCTAAGACCACTGGAAAACAGGTATTTACATTATGATTCATAACAGTAGCAAAATTATAGTTATGAAGTAGCAAAGAAAATAATTTTGTGGCTAGGGCCACCACAACATGAGGAACTGTATTTAAGGGTCACAGTCTTAGGAAGGGCGAGAAGCACCAACTTAGAAGAACACCAGGAAGAGGAAGTGAGCTCTCAGAGCAGAGCCCAGTAACTGGTCCTGCTCTACCAGCTGTTATTTCCACTTTGTTAGCAATGAGACTCAGTGGCTTTAGTTCAAAAACAAAGAAACCCAAAAGGTTCTTTTCTTTCATTTTGTTTTGTTCTGTTTTGTTTTTCTGTGTAGCTCTGTAGAACAGGCTGGCCACGAACTCACAGAAATCCACCTGCCTCTGCCTCCCAGGTGCTAGGGTTAAAGGCATGCACCACCAAGCCCATCTAGAAACCCAAAAGGGTCTTACAACGTAAGGGAAGATGTATTTGAATAGTTAAAGAATAAAAACCAGGGCTGGAGAGATGGCTCAGAGCTTAAGAGCACTGACTGCTCTTCCTGAGGTCCTGAGTTCAATTCCAGCAACCACATGGTGGCTCACAACCATCTGTAATGAGATCTGGTGCCCTCTCTGGCATGGAAATACACAGGCAGTAGGACCATTGCATACACAATAAATCTTAAAAAGTAAAAATAAAAAATAAAAGCCATAGGACAATTAGACGTGACAAGGTATGAAGTTAAATCAAGAAGCAATAATGACTGAGTGGAAACAAAACTGAGGAAGACAAACAGCTAGCCCACCTTCACTGCTTTCAGGGGTCAAGGTGCTTCAGGTGATGTGATGAGCATCCACACACAGCTGGCTGCTGTGTGACTGGGGTAGAATGTCCTTTATGGGAAGGAAGAGTTGTAACAACACCACGGGTATGTACATATGTGGGTATGTGCACAGCCTTGTTAGTCAGTGTGAGTGGGCACAGAAAATGTGGTCCACGTGCACAATGCAGTGATTCAGCCACAGAGAAGAATGAGATGATGTGGCTTGAGGGAAAATGAACACAACTGGACACCATCGTATGAAGCAAAATAACTCAAGCTCAGAAAGACAAGAGTCACAAGATTTCTCTCCTTTGTGGACCAGATTCCATTTAGAAACATAAAACCACAAATCCTATTTGCAATATCACAGTCCCCACCACTTATGCATGAGATCCAAGGCCAGAGGGATGCTACAAGCACAGAACGCCAAACTCTGTAACTCAGCACCTTTCCCAGTCACTGGTATTCACTGTGATTAAAGATTTTGGCAAAATTAGCACAATTTGCTAAGTGGTATACACCTTTAATCCCAGCTCTTGGGAGGCAGAGACAGGTGGATCTCTGTGAATTTGAGTACAGTCTGGTCTACAAAGAAAGTTCCAGGACAGCCAGGGCTACACAGAGAAATCCTGTCTCAAAAAACCAAAACAAACAAACAAACAAACAAACAAATAAAAAACCCGAGCACAATTTTCCTTTGCAATTTATAGGCAGAAAGAAAGATTTCTCTGCCTACAGATCTCAGCAGCCTCAGCACAGGGCTTTTCTGGATATTTTTTTTCCTTGCTAAAAAAAGTTTGCCTTGTTTTTTTGTTTTTGTTTTTGTTTTTTTTAGATTTATTTAATTATGTATACAGTATTCTTCTGTCTGCATGTATGCCTGCAGGCCAGAAGAGGGCACCAGATCTCATTACAGATGGTTGTGGTTGTTGAGAATTGAACTCAGGACCTTTGGAAGAGCAGGCAATGCTCTTAACCACTGAGCCATCTCTCCAGCCCCTGTTTGCCTTGTCTTAAAGGAAGCAGTTTGCAGCTTTTCTGGGCACCTCTGAACCCCAGAGCACCACTCCTCCACTCTTGGCCCTTTGTTAAGTTATATAAGGATTTCGCAAACACAAGCACAGGGGTCACTGCTGAGTGAGCAGCACACAGAGTATGGATACATTAGCCAAAGGACAACTCATGTCCTGGACAGGACAGATATAGGCTTCACCATACTTCTCAGAATGGCTTGAGACTTGAAACTCATAAATAATTTGTAGGCTTTTCCATTTAACTTTTTCAGACCATGGCTAAGCTCAAATTATGGAAACCATGGAATAAGAAGACCACAGTTTAAAAGGAGGCTATCATGCAACCTATCAATAAACAAAATGTAGTGTGGGCCAGGGGTATAGCTTAGTGGTAGAGCACTTGCCTAGAATGTACAAGGCCTTAGACTGAATCTCCAGTACCTCAGAAAGAAAAAGGAACTCTCTCTCTCTCTCTCTCTCTCTCTCTCTCTCTCTCTCTCTCTCTCTCTCTATCTGTGTGTGTGTGTGTGTGTCTCTGTGTGTGTGTGTGTCTGTGTCCATCCTCATACCTATATACATATAACACCTAAAAAAAAAAGGTAGAGAAACCAAAGAAAGTGTAAAGGCTGGAAGGGAAAACAACTTTGACTGTATTGCTTTTTCTTAAGAGTAATAAAAGGTTGTTTCCTAATTTTACGAGAATTCGCCACATTGATATCCAAAGAAGCTGTACCAGCTTGCATTCCCACCAACAATGCAGAAGTGTTCCCTTTTCCTCACAACCTCTCCAGCATAGGTTTTCATCAATGTTTTTGATCTTGGCTATTTTTACAGGTATAAAATGAAATCTCAGAATTGTTTTGATTTGCATTTCTCTGATGACTAAGGATGTTGAACATTTCCTTAAGTGTCTTTCAGCCATTTCCTCTGTTGAGAGTTCTGTTTAGGTCTGTACTCCATTTTTTTACTGGATTATTTGTTCTTTGGATGACCAATTTCTTGAGTTCTTTGTATACTTTGGAGATCAGACCTCTGTCTGATGTGGGGTTAGTGAAGATCTTTTCCCATTCTGTAGGCTGTTGTTTTGTCTTGTTGACTGTGTCCTTTGCTTTACAGAAGCTTTTCAGTTTCAGCAAGTCCCATTTATTAATTGTTTCTCTCTGTGTCTGTGCTGCTGGGGTTATATTTCCTCAAGACCCAGTAATACCACTTTTGGGTATATAGCCAAAGGATGGTCAATCGTGCCACAAGGACATGTGCTTAACTATGTTCATAGCAGCATTGTTTGTCATAGCCAGAACTTGCAAACAACCTAAATACCCCTTGACCGAAGAATGGATAAGGAAAACGTGGTACATTTACACAATGGAGTACTACACAGCAGAAAAAAATAATGACATCTTTAATTTTGCAGGAAAATGGATGGAGCTAGAAAACATTATTTTGAGAGAGGTAACCCAGACACAGAAAGACAATTATCACATATACTCACTCATAGGTGGTTTTTAAACATAATGCAAAGAAAACCAGCCTACAAACCACAATCCCAGAGAACCTAGACAACAATGAGGACACTAAGAGAGACTTATATAGATCTAATCTACATGGGAAGTAGAAAGTAGAAAAAGACAAGATCTCCTGAGTAAATTGGGAGCATGGGGACCTTGGGGGAGGATTGAAGGGGTAGAAGAGAGGCAGGGAGGGGAGCAGAGAAAAATGTAGAGCTCAATGAAAATCAATTAAAAAAAGAGTAACAAAAGGTAAGTATGATGTGCCAGGGAAGAAGGGCACAGTTTACAGTGGGCCACAGAAGAAAGGACACAGGTTCTACACATCAGACACACCTCTCTTTAATATGTCTTAGGCCCACACTAATGGATAAACTTGAACAAATTTACTTAACCTATCTGAGCCAGTTTCTTCATCGGAAGTATGAACAGTAATGGCTATATTTCCAAGAGCTAGGAGACTCCATAAGAAAACCCAGAGCCAGGCTGGGGACAGGGATGGAGCTCACAGGGCTTGCCCACTGGGTTCCATCACCAGCGGTGCATAAAAGGCAAGGTGGCTTGTACCTGTGACCCTAGCGCTAGAGACACAGAAACAGGAGGATCAGGAGTTCAAGATGATGCTAAGCACATAATGAGTTCAAGGCTGGCCTGGGCTATACAATGCTCTGACACTAAATCAAACAAAGATGGGCCCAGTCAGATGGCTCACTGGGTACACACAGTGGCACGTAGATACCCACTTACATACACCCACACGAAGAAATAAACGCAATCAATGTCAGTTTATTTGTTTAAAAGCCCAGAGACAGAGCTGTAAGGCAGAAAGCACATGGTCATGGGTGTCAGAATCACCGCTGTTGCCAATACTACACCAGAAACCAGGACTAACAACTACCTTCCAAGTGCCAGGCATTCCTGCAGGCCAGGGTCTCCTACTCTGACTTCACAGGTAAGGAAGTACTAGCACTGAGAGGCTCAGTGACTTGCCCAAAGTCCCTAAAAAGTAGGGACCTTCATGAGGGGCAAAGGAAGCATCTGACCCCATACAGCCAGCTCTAGTCAACCTCCTGATCATAGAAAATCCTTCAGATCACAACTATGGTCAAACCAGAATAATACTCAGCCCCGTGAGGATACACAAAGCCTCCTGTATATTCACATTCTCAGTCTTTCTCTCTCCCTTCCTCTCCCACCCCCTCAGAACTGAGGAGGAAATGAAAAGGAACCAAGTTGTCAAGACAAATAGCAGATCATGGAGCCCACATCCAGATTACCTTGACACACCAGGAGAGCCTTGCGACAGTCATCCATGCTGAAGCCCAGCTCCTGCAGTCTAGCCAGCTGTAACTCTAGGAGACAGTTTGACACAGATTACTCCACCGTCTGATGGAAGGGGACCAATACCATTTCCTTTCTCGAGGTAAAATGGGCTCCTAGTGTAGACCTCTATCATGTGTACCTTGAACTTTTCCATCATTTCCTTATGTTGTGTCTTAAAAGTGGAAGACTCATTTAGTGTGAGCAACACTGACTCAAAGTTTTCACAGGAAAAGTCGTCTCAATTTTTAAAAGTCACTTGTAGTTGAGCTGTTGTGAGCGGAAACCTAGTTGTAAGCAAGTTGCTGTCAAGTCATACTTATGATTTACAATCATACTCAATGACAATTAGATTATGAACAATTGATCTGTGTATAAGAAAACTGAAAAGGTTACAGGGGGCAGCTACCAGTATGGTAGATAAGCAAAAATCTAGGGAGACTGAGGCAGAAGAATTGCCAGAAGTTTGATGACATATCAAATGTTGGACCAGTCTGGTGCAGAGTAAAACATGAGAGACAAAAAGAGAGATTAAGTGTTATCAAGAAGACTGATTGAGTTTCCAATGAGATACCTACCCAAGACAGGATCTAAGGTGTGCCTTGACCCTTCTCTGATGTCCTCTCCAATTCGAGATGCCCCTGGGAGGCAAGTGCTGACAGAGTCTGGCTCCACGGCTGCTGTGTCCGGGGCTGCAGCACTAGCTTGCTCTGGGATAGACTTTGCAATGGCCAGAAACAGCTGAACATCGTTATAGGAGAGTCTAATATCCAGGGCTTGTAACTGAATCTAATGGAATGTAAAAGGTAGCAATAGTTTTTAAAGTTGCTTTTGGCTTTGTGCCCCCACATCACTCACACATAATTCCTATTTTATGTCCCAGAAGTCAGATATCACCACAAACTCCTCATTTAAAAGACTGCAAAGATATTGAAATTAAGCGAATGATGATGAGGTAGTATCTCAGTCATTAGGTAATAGTGACAAAACTGAATGAAATTTAAAAAAAACTAAACTAGAATAATTACTAGAGCAATTAATACCTCACGAGATAAGAATATGGCTGGGGTGAGGACCACCTAATGGTAATAGTTTGTTAATCCATTTTACACAGATCCATTACATTTTTTTTATCTCTGAAATAAATTGATCAACTGTGATGGGTAGCTTTGTCAACTTGATACAACCTGTAATTACCTGGGAGGAGTCTCAGTGACAGACTGTATTGAGTTGGCCTTTGGACATGTCTCAGAGGGCATGTCTTAACTGATGTAAAGTCTCAGCCCACCTTGGGCAGCACCATTCCCTAGGCAAGAGGTACTGAACTGAGAGTAGAGAAATCAGGCTGAGTCTGAGCAAGAAAACAATCATGTATAGACTCATTTCTCTCCGCTCTTTACTGTGGAAGTTTCTGCCTTAACCTCTATATAATGTTGAACTATTTCTCCCCTCAGTTGCTTTTCATCAGGATATTTCATCACAGCAACAGAAATGAATCTAGGATACCTACAAAATGGATCTCTTTGCCCCTATATTGTCAGTACTCAGAGACAGAGGTAGAAGAATCAGGAGTTCCAGACCAGCCTAAGCTACATGAGTACCTGTCAATAATAATAATAACAATAATAACATTATTATTAATAAAAACAACAATGATGAAGAAATCTTTTCTTTATTCAAACTTTTACACTGGTCAAGTCTGGAAGAACCATTTCTGAAATAGGGCAGCAGAGATACTGTAAGCAGGCAAACCCGGCAGGGTGCAAAGGTCTGTGATGGAGCATTTCTTTACTCCCTCACTCAGGTTTTCCAGTGAGGTGCCGCTCAAACCCAAGAGCAGCATAGCTTTCCTCTTTTACGCCCCCATGATTCAAGCAGGCTGATGAGTTACTGCCCTCTTGTTTATCAAAGAAACAACACCTGGTTTAGAGAGGGGGCTCAGGGGTTCAGAGCATTTTTACTGCTCTTCCAAATGACCTGAGTTCAGTTCCCAGTCCCTGCACTAGGCAGTCACAGCTGCCTGTAACTCCAGCTCTTTTCCTCTGGCTTCTATGGATATCTATAGACACACAGACACATATACTCACAGGCAGGCACGCATGTGCGTGCACACACATACACACAGACACACACACACACACACACACGTAAGTACAATGAAATAAAGAACATAAGATCGGGCTGGAGAGATGGCTCAGAGGTTAAGAGCACTGGCTGCTCTTCCAGAGGTTCTGAGTTCAATTCCCAGCAACCACATGATGGCTCACAACCATCTGTAATTTAATCTGGTGCCCTCTTCTGGCCATCAGACAGAACACTGTATGCACAGTAATAAATAAATAAATAAATAAATAAATAAATAAAGGTACTTATGGAGTTTGTTTTAAAAAAAAGAAAAAAAAGAAGCTTCAGCTTCGGTCCTCACCTTCCCTCAATACCTCTCAGTTCCAGTAAGACCGTCTGCTTCTGCCCAGCCCGACTTCTTGACCTGAAATGTCCTTCCTCCTCTACTGGCTTATATCCTACCTCCCCACCCCACCTCCAGATGTCCCCATCCTGCAGCCATCTACCCACTATTCTTACCTATGTTGAGTTCTGCTTCCTGTCAACTTTTATAGAACTTCACAATCATACCAGCCTATTAAAGGGTCTTTTATCCTGTTCACACACTGCAAGCTCCTAGGCAGCACCATATGTATTACAGGTGCTGGAGTAAATACGATGGTACTAGACTCAGAGTGGTCAAGAATGTCTGCACAGGGGACCACGGATGCATCCATGGGTTAGACACTGCTCAGCATTACCTCTAGGACGGGTGGGAAATCATCACTGTTGAACGCATCCATGAGCCCAGAACTATTCTGGTAAGAGGAGTTTCCCACCAGCTCCACTTGGATTTGAACTGGATCCACAATTGAAAGAGCTGTGTCCTGTTCATTCCCTAGCCGGCAAGAAAACACCTGAAAACAAAACAATACAGCAAAGATTACTGCCTGCCTTGGGAGGGGTCTATGGGTTAGCAGCACCAGTGGACTTTCTCAGGAGCCATAAGCCCCGTGTTTTCACAGGACCCAAATCCTGCTAAAGTAAATGCTGCAAAGATCTGGGCTGCCACGCTAGCCTGCAGTCAACTATAGGTGCAGTGGTCCACCTGCAGGAAAATGTTCCCAATTCACCCACAATGGCTTATAGATCTTCTGCCGTTGGATCAAATAAATGCAGGAACTAGCCTAAGGAAATAATACAAAATATAGAAAATTTCACTAACCATTTTAATTGTCAAAAGAAAAAAAATAAAATAAAAAAGCAAGTAAGGCTGTACCAAATCTACTTGATTAAGGATCTGCAGTCACCTAAAGGTAGGGGCTAAAAGCCAAAGTGGTGACACACTAACCCCAGCCTTGAGAGACAGAGGCAAGGATCACAAGTTTTAGGCCAGCCTGGACTATGCAGCAAGATCCTGTCTCTAGAAACATGAAGAAACGGGAAAAGAGGGAAAACACAGTTGAAAAGACCGTATAGAGGGCCAAGTGGTGGTGGTACACGACATCAATCTTAGGAAGTACAGCACATCACAGGTTATGTGAAAATACAGCCTCATCAAAATATTACAAAGCTAGACATGGAGACTCATGACTATAATCCCAACATTAGGAAAGCTGAGCCAGGAAGACTAAAATTCAAGGCCAGCCTGTGCTACATAGAGGAACCCTGATTCAAATGAACAAAATAATAACATTAACTTTCTTTTAAGGACAAGACAAAACACACCAAAATAACAATAAAAATTATATATGGGACTGCTAATTTTCCCTCCTCCCAGAATTTCCTAATTTAAGAGTGAGAGGAACATCCACTGAGATGCCTGAGCTAAGTGGGAGAGGAATGTCCAAGGAGATGCCTGAGCCAAGAGCATCCCACAGAGATGGCTTCTACCTTGTCTCCTCTGTTCTGTCCACAACCCAAGGCTTAAAAGACACAGGGTGAACTGGGTGGTGGCGGCACATGCCTTTAATCCCAGCACTAAGGAGGCAGAGGTAGGCGAATCTCAGTGAGTTCAAAGCCAGCCTGATCTACAAAGAGAGATCCAGGAATGTTACACATAGAAATCCTGTCTCAGAAAACAAAAACAAATAAAAAAAAACACAGGGTAGAGGCTGCTTAATATTACATATGGCATATCCAGGTGACAAAGGCTACTCAAGTACAATTACCTCCCTCATAATAATCACACCAGTAAGAGTCATGGTCCGTTGGGTCACACATGAGCATCACTACAGAGCAGGTATTCTGAAGGGATGGATACAATATAAAACCCTACCGCCTGTTCTAAGCAGGCCTCCCTTACCCAAGGGCCCTTCACAGGACAGTGCTCAGCCTGAAGGAAGAGGATTCAAGGCGAGCAGGACTCCTGCCTCAACTGTGCACACCTGCCATGGAGCCTTCCTAAGGCTTTAGAGGAAGTATTCATTTTCCTTTCCTCTTCAGGAACTGCACAAAACCCCATTGTACCTGGTGGTCATTAATCAATCTCCAACTGGATCTCACTTCTAAATCCTCTTGAGAGATCATGAGAGAGTTTATAGCGTAAGACATTAACCTGACATGTGCTAAGGGGACCTATGGCGCATGCTTTTCAGCACTGGAAAATACTGCATCAGTCCTGACAGGAGGGAGATGAGCCATGCAGAACCAGACCACCCAACAAAATGCTCGTGGGAATAGGAACTAAGAGGTCACCCTGACTAGTGTCCTGAGGAGAGGAGGGTGTGTGGGGAAAGTCCTGTGTGTTCATGGCTTACACTGGAGGACAGAACACAGGGAAGTAAGCTTCCAGAGCGGAAGAAAAAGCAAGGGGAGAGGCAAAAGTCCTTCACTGAATGATGTTTCCCTACGAAGAGCTCAGGAGGCCATGATGAATACGGTGCATAGACCTATAATCTCTGCTACTCCAGAGGCTAAAGCAAAACAATCAAAAGTTCAAGGCTAGCCTAGGCAACTGACACAATCAAAACAAAAAAGGATTGAGCTGAGCAGGGACTGTAGCTTACCTTAGTTAACAGAGTACTTGCCTAATAAACACAAAGTCTTGGTTCAATCCAAAGCAATAAACACACACACACATACACTCACTCTCTTATACTCACACAATATATTCATATTATAAATTATATACATACTATATATAGTACTATACAACATATACTATATATGCACATACATATAAATTATATACACTATATCCGTATATTACATATCACATATATTAAATATACTAGATATTTTAATCATATTGATGTACTATCTATGTATATAAATTATACTGTATTACATATATACACCTGCATATATTTTACAAATTATATATACTATATAGATCCATATATATATAAACTACCAAACAATACACTATGTATGTTATAACTATATATAATCATACTATATATTTAATATATTTATAATAATATATATTAATTACATGCACACATATTTAAGACAGTCTTGACTCTTGGGTCTTTTCCCAGTCCTACTGACTCAACAACTCTGAAGGTTAGGCCTAACAAACAGTAGATTGCTGGTAAATTACTTGCCTAAGCATTCACAAGGCCCTTGGTTCCATTCCTAGCACTGGAAAAATAAGCACTCAGGGGCAAATACTTTTCTAGATGGTTCTCCCTGAAGCCCTCAGGAGTGTTACAGTCAACCAGTAAACTTACCTCAATACCAAACAAACTTCCTGAAAAGGGACGATCAGCAAAGCGGGGCTTGTAGGTGAGTACCGTGGTGCCTTTCAGAATAATGGCGTTGGTATCAAAGCAGGATACATCTTCAACAACCACAAACTCCGTGCCTAGAAAGGACAGTGTCATCAATCAAGGCAAGCAAGGAAGCTGGCATTACCCAGCTGTCCCAACACGAGCGGCACAGACAGCTACCAGGTGAGCTTCCTGCTTCACTGCTATCCCAGACTCAGGATCTGGCAAGCACAGCTGGACTAACCAAGCAGTGACTGGCAGAAAAGACTACTCTGTAGCTCCCCTGTCCAATAGGCATGTTCAAGACAGACAGAGAAACGACATCCTGGTCACTCTGGGAGGCTCACGAGATACTCGGAAGTAAAGAAGAACATCCCATCTCCAAAGGACTTAGAACCCTAGGAAGAAGAGTCAAGCAGCACGGGCTACCACAACAGCTTTGCACAGCTGTTCACACTGCCCACAAGGAGTGCAGACCACTAATGTCCAGCTGCCACTGTTGGGAAGTGCTGACAGATTCCTATTCATCCGGGTCTGGAAGACTCACTCACACTGTGTTTTACACCAGCAATCCCAGCACTCAGGAGGGAGAAGCAGGCAGACCTTAGAGTTTGCAGCCAGCCTGGTCCATGTGAGATCCTTTCTCAAAAAAGTAAGAGGGCGGGGCTGGCACAGAGAAGCTGTCCTGTATGATAGGTCTGAGTTAACTCCAAACTGTGGCACACACTGTGGACAATCACCTGTTACATTGACCTTGACTTCCAGGTGCCTCTCATTGGACACGGGGAGGGAAGACCGCTTGGTGACTACTCCACTCTTAACAGTTTTGGGAACGACAGCAGATTCACTGCTGGCGTTGCGGTGGCGTGCAGGAGTAACATTTTGTTTCTTAACATCACTGGGAGTGTGTAGGAAGTCGTGGACCAACAGCAGCCAGTCAAATATGAGAAACACTCGGAGGTTGTTGAGAACGACAGTGAAACAGGAGGAATCTTTTGTAGACCTGCAAGAAAGAAAAAGAAAAAAAAAAACAGAAAAAAAGAGAATCACAAAGAGAAACACAGTGTTTCACTCTCTCCCAAGGCCTTACTCAGGGCCAGTAAGTAGCAGCTAAGTGTTACTTTTTCTTTCCTTCTGTTTTTAAGTTACCCCTATGCTATCCGAGATGGCCTCAGATGCCTGGACTCGGTGATCCTCCTGCTCAGGCACACGTGTACCTGGGATTGCAGATGTACAGGCCCCACTCCAGTATTTCATAACTGCCACCTTTGAGCATGGAAATATTCTGAACACTGCTTTAGGAGCACATCAAGTATAAGCATTTTGGAGGTTAATCACATTTTTTAAAGAACTTATTCTATTTTATGTGTATGAGCGTTTTGCCTGCATGTGTGCCTATTCACCACACACATGCCCAGTGACCAGGAAAAGTCACAAGAGGGCACCGGATCTTTTGGAAGTTTTGGAAGATAGTTGTGAGCCACCATAAGGGTGCTGGAACTGAACCCAGGTCCTCACTCAGCAAGAGCAACAAGTGCTCTCAATCAATGAACCACCTCTCCAGTCCCTCATTAGAGAGACAGAGACAGAGAGAACTATATCTAGGAAAGCAGGACACAGAGTCCTCAACTAACATTAGACTGTAGCAAGTATTTATTAGGCAGCACCTAGAGCCTCTTTTTTCTGTCTTTAACAATAATTATTAGTGGTAATAATAACTGAGAGGACACCAGGCAGTGGTGGCGCACGCCTTTAATCCAAGCACTCGAGAGGCAGAGGCAGACGGAGCTCCATGAGTTTGAGGTCAGCCTGATCTACATTGTGAATTCCAGGATGGCCAGGCTACACAAAGAAATCCTGTCTTGGAAAACAATAACAACAATAATAATTGAGAAGGCACAACGGCACAGCTGGCACAGCTGGGATGCTCCTAGCCATGACACAATGCACAGTACAGTCCCATAGGAGCAGCCTGATCTGAAACTCCAATATAGGCTAAGCATCCCAATCCAAATACCCAAAATGCTCACATCTGAATTGAGAGACTTTGGATATTCTTTTCATTTTTGTTGTTACATGTGTTATGTATGTGTTTGCCTGTATGTATGACTTTGCACCACATGGGTACAGTGCCCACAGAGGCCAGAAAAAGGCCCTGGTCCCCTGAGGCAGAAGTTCCAAAATGGTTCTGAGTTGTCACCTAAGTTCTGGGAATGAAACCTGGACATTCTGCAAAAGCAGCTTTAACTGTTGAGCCATTCCTCCAGCCCTGGATATTGCAAGGTTTATTGGAGATGTTTAACTGGCAAAGCCTATGTGAATTCTCCAAAATATGAGGGGGAAAATCCAAACTCCGAGATGCTTCTGGACACAGGCCCTACTTTTAAGGAATAGCCACCCTTCAGTGTTAAGGCTGGGAAAGGCTGGTCCAGTAAGAAGAGCAAAGGCTTTGAAGTTAAGAGGCCCAGAGTAATCTTGTCCCTCTCAGGCTGTGCTCTCATATATAGAATGGGAACTACTAACACTGGAAGTGGAAGCAGCAAGCATGTGGCAGATGTTCCCCCAATCACTCCTCCTGTCATTCCTGATGGCAGGCCTTCTTAGAAGCTCAGGACAGCTTCACAAACACCACGTTCATATACCAGTACTATCTGGCTTCTTTAACTGCAACTAACCTCGAACCCCAGACCTTTTAGCCTGAAAAGGACATTGGTCACAGGTGGACAGCAAGCACCCTACCCTAGAGTAGAAATGGGGCAGAGGGATGGGCAGGAGACAGGAACTGGTTTTGTAGTCTTCAAGGTTCCCAAGAAAGACTCTCAGGCCTGGTCTGCAACCCCAGAGTCCTCAGAGTGATGGCCAGCCCTATTACCACACTAGCAGGCAGAGGCCAGCAGAGGCAGGCTAGGGAGGTCACAGGGTCTGGGAGTCAAACTTGATTCTGTGAAGCCAGGGACCCTGGCTCTGGCTGCTCCATTTACTCGCTCCCCAGCCTGCCTGGGGAAGGCTGACTTGGGGATGTGCCTGAGGCTGCTTTCTCCAGTCTTACTTACTTCTCCAAACCTGGCTCGATGCCTCTAGAAAAGGGCAGGGCAAGGCACAGTTCCTTCTCTCACACAGCATCTGTCACAGAAACACTCTACCCTTTTGTAATGGACAAAAATGTTGCCCTCAGTAAAATTTTTCCACCCCATTCTGAACAGAGATTGTCAGGCCTTAGTGCTGACTGGAAAGTCAGTGTGTCAGACCCCATTCTGGAAAATATTTCAAGCCTTGAAACACTGTGAAGTAATTTATATTTCACATACAAAATCCCAACAGAAGAGCAATTCTTCCTGAAGCAGCTCACTCCTCTCACTAACAAGGGCATGCCTGTTAGCAAAAGTCAAGGTAAGAATTGATTGTTTGGCTCCATGAATTTATATGCCTTTAGTATTTACACAGAATAATACTTTAGGCCTCCTATATATTAAAGACATAATGAGGAAGGGACAAAAATCTGACTACTTAGGAAGTAAAGCAAACACCAAACCACCCCTCTGCCGGAGAACCAAATACGGGGAAGCCTCCCGTTCTGAGAAATATCTTCAAAGGGGCTGCTAAATACATCCATCGCATCCCAAGGCTAATTCAGCAGGTGACGAAGATCAGAGGCCATGAAGAGTTAGTGAATTCAGTTCTGATATCAGAGACCTAGATCTAACTTGTGACTACTAGACTTCTAACCTGTGCAATCTCCCAAGTCATTTGGACCTTCTCCCGGTGTGTGTGTGTGTGTGTGTGTGTGTGTGTGTGTGTGTGTAAATGGGAGTGGAGTTGCCCATGTTAGCAGATCTGGAAGGATTCAAATGGCAGTAGGTAAGATGCCTGGTTAAGGCAGGGGCCAGCAAGAAGCCACCAGCACTGCCACTGTTGGGCTCCTAATGTTCCCACAAAGGGATAAAATGTCTCCTCTGCTAGGCCTCCTAAAGGAGAGACCAAGAGCTCTTCCCTTCCAAAGCTAAGCTGGGAGGAACTCCTGGGTGGCACACTAAACACCAACCATACAAGAACAAGAACAGCCTGAACCGTAAGAATCTCACACTATAGCAGTCAATGGTTCTCAACCCTTTCAAACAACTCTTTTACAAGGGTCACATGACTGATATCCTGCATATCAGATATTTACATTAAGATTCATAACTGCTATCCTGTGTATCAGATATTTACATTAAGATTCATAACAGCAGCAAAATCACTGCAAAGATGCAGCAAGGAAAATCGTTTTATGATGGGGGTCACCACATCATGAGGAGCTGTATTAAAGGGTAGTAGCGTTAGGAAGCTGAGAGTCACTGACCTAGAAGAGCATGAAGGGTACAACTATGACAGCAGTAACAGCAGCGGCCGCTTCAGATGACAACTGACTTGCCAGAATGACTCAGCTCTTGCTTCAATCCATAAAAGAGGAAAGTGAATCTCAAAGCTCAACAGGGAAACATAGCTATGGAGAGGAAGACTAAATCTTAGGGCTAAGGTCTGTCTCGTTCTAGAACATCCCCCCCATGTCGACCCCATCCCCCGCCCCACTGCCTCCCATGATATCAGACTCAAGGAGCCCTACGTAAATGACTGTTCTGTCAGAACCGCCTTCCTCTCATGTAGACCAAAGGCCCTGGCATGGGTTTTTTCCTTAAACTCACATAATTTCTTCCTTCCCAAGTCACTTCACAAGGAGGATCTGGCTCAATGTCAAACTACTTTTTTTAAGGCAACAGAGACACCTTTTGGTGAGTTCATGATACTGCAAGGGAGCTGATGAGAGATGGCAAGTGCTAGTGGGTGCTGGTGGGTGCTGGTGGGTGCTGGTAGGTGCTGGTGGGTGCTGGTGGGTGCTGATGAGTGCTGGTGGGTGCTGGTAAATGTTGGTGGGTGCTGGTAAATGTTGGTGGTTGCTGGTGGGTGCTGATAAGTGCTGGTGAGCCTCCAATTTTTTCATCCTTTGATGTTCTAAAGCCAGTGGACTTGGCCTACTGACCACAGAAAGAAATATCTCCACAAGGAAAGACAGAGTTGGAGGGCTGGAGAGATGACTCAGCGGTTAAGGAAATTGCTCTTCAAATGCCAGTACCCACATGACACTTACAACTGTCTGTAACTCTGAGATGTGGCACTGTCACACAGACATACCTGCAGGCAAAACAGCAATACTTAAAGTGATAGTAAATAAATTAAAAGGAGGAGGAGGAGAAAGAAAGAAAAAAAAAGAAAGATTAGGGTTGGGGGTCCAAGTGTGAGGGTACATGCCTGTAATCCCAGCACTGAGCAAGCTGAAGTAGAAGGATACTGACTTCAAGGAAAGCCTAAGGCTACAGAGTAAATTTCAACCCGCCCTGGGCTACACAGAGAGACCTAGGGGGGCACAGTGGGACAGAAAAAGGATGGCAGAGCTGCAGTCTGCCTCTACTACCTGAAATGCAGTTCAATCTGAATGGAGCCCTGGGTAGCGCTGCTGCTCTTGGAGGGCTGAAAGATACAGTTGAACACATTGGTCATGCCAGGGCTGGGCTTCTGCCCAGCATATCGGGTGTCAAATGCCATCATAGAATGGGAAACCAAGTTAATGGACTTGGTCTGGTTGGAAAAACTCTCATAGAGCAGCTTACATTTCTTAAAGTCAAATCTGAAAGGAAAGAAAGCAAACGAAAAGTTAAACACAATCCTACCTTACAAAATTAAGTTCAAGTGTAGAACAAGAGCACCATCATCAATATATGAGAGTCCCTTTCAATCTGCGACCCTGCACCAGCTCTGCTCACAAGCCACTAGTTAATGGTACTGTGCTTTAAGTCTTTTCCACTCGCAGAGATTATATCCACAGGAATGCACACAGCACTTAGTACCATTATGATGATGATACACAGAGTCAGAATCACTGAAAACCAAAGGGTGCAAAAAAAAAAAATGCCAGCTGGTGGTATGCTCACCTTTAATCCCAGCTCTCGGGAGGCAGAGGCAGGTAGATCTTTGAGCTCGAGGTCAGCCTGGCCCACAGAGTGAGTTCCAGAACAGCCAGGGCTACAGAAAAAGCCTGTCTCAAAAAAGCAAAAAGAAAAAAAAATCAAAAGAACTAAAAGTGCAGCCAAGCACCAAAAGAGTATCTGAAAGGGAGAGAGAGAGAGAGAGAGAGAGAGAGAGAGAGAGAGAGAGAGAGAGATTATCTGCACTTCCCCCCCCCCCACACACACACACACCCTCCTAAAAATACAGTTTGGGACTCAAGTTCACCATGTCATGGCTCCCTCAGCTGAGCCGGGAGCAGGCCATGCAGGTTTTGAACAGAAAGACAAGTCAGAAGTGCCTCAGCAGAGTATTACTAGCTCTGACACCCCATTTTCAAATGCAAACCAACTTTCCACCCATATAACCTTGGGCTAGTAAAATAAAAATTAAGTTAAAAACCAAAAACATTATATATTTTATATATATATAATTATTTATATATACACACACACAATCAACAACAGCAATCTATCTGGAAAACTGGAACATCAGCTGCCCAATTTAGGGGACAAGGGAGAGCTTTCAGGGTAAAAATACAATGCACTCTTCAGAATCCCACTCCAGACTCCTACACCACAGATTCCCACACCTACTCTAAAAAACGAGTGACAGAAGTCAATGACCCAGCCAGCAAGAGCCCCAAAACAGAACAGCTGCTATGTTGCTTCCAAGGGTTTCCAAGTAACCAGCTCAACCCAGTACTGCCAATTGTCAAAACAGTTCTCATTCATATTCTCCACCTGTATTCTGTCAATTTTAAAGCATTGACTCACAAGGCAGTCACCAGTGATGCACTGCTCAGAACTGGGTCAAAACTGTATAGACACAGGGCAAGGAGCCCCCAAATCCCGCACGCTGGTCAGACCATGATCCAGCTCCAAGTGTACCAGAGCACTGAAGTGCCACCCAAGGCTATCCCAGAGCTCTTAGTTTTCAATCTGCCCTGCTCAAATGCTCAGCACATGGGCACAATGGAACACCTATGTCCCAACTCCTCAAGGAGGCTAAGGCTGGAATCCTGGAGTTCAAAGTGACTCCACCAGACTCCACCTCAAAACCAAAAAAACAATCAAAGTAAATGTTCTGTCACTCAAGAGACAAAACAGCAGAGCAGCCTGTCGCCCACAGTGTTCCAGCGTGAGAGAAATCAAACCTCATAGCTATAAGTCACCAGTGTTTGGGGCAAGCTGTTAAAAGGGCATAAGCTAACCTGACCTGGCTGATAACAATCAAACTGAAACTTCTAATAAAGTATTTGGGGGCCAGCAGCACAGCTCTATGGAACCTGATCAGCAGCAGCACACACACACCACACACCCTCATTCTCATGCACGTACAAACATGATCACACATACATGCACACACAGAGAGAGCACTTACACACTTCATCAGCCTCAGAGCACCGTTTCACTCTGTCCTCCGCTAATATGAAAAGGGTACATTCCCACATGGTTCTTACTGCCAGTAAAACCACAGAGCTAATCCAAGTCTGACCTGGCTAGGGAGCCAGTGCCTTCTTTTCCTTTCGGATCTTTTAGCTCCAGGCTCACGTTCACCATGTCGATGAGGAAGCACATGCACGTGTACACCTCTCCACTCAGCACAGTCTGTGGAAGGAAACGCTAGTCAGGCCTCGGGTGACAGCACCAACCTGAAGGTGAGCCCAGAGGTAAACAATCTAATCCACCTGCTGTCCCACCCACTCCCCCTGCTGCTCTGCTGCTCCCTGCCTTCTCGGAGGAGTATCCACATAGGTGACCGTCTGCTGGGAAGCACACAGTCTGCCTACTCACGTGTATCCTTGGATCCTGCAGGTCGTAAGGCCGCATGAACTCTTCTATGGGCTCCCCCAGGTTGTTCTCCAGTAAGCCTCGGATCAGCTTGTATTTATATAAATCCAGGGAGCAGTGTACAGATGACAGACTGCCATGGACAGTTATGTCTGCCACAGTGTGACTTATTTCTCTATGAGAAAGAAAGGAGGCCACTCTCAGAAATAAGACACTAAGTGCCTTGGCACACACAGCCAAATGTAAGGCTACAATGTGGCTACCTACATTATCAGCCAATTATAATCTTGACTTCTGATGGCAAAAAAAAAAAAAAAGTCATGTATCTCCAATGATCAAGTTACTATGCCTGCCATGCTTTAACTACAGAGAGACTTTTAGCTCCCAAATGTACATGGAGAAAATCCTCAGATCAAATGAGCTGGGGAAACAGGCTCAGTACTAGAGCACTAGTCTCACACATATGGCCCTAGGTTCCATCTCGAGCATGCCAAATAAGTGCATACATCAATATGAACATATACATACAAATACACATATGAGCTAATTAATGTTTTTATTTTATATATGTGGTTATTTTGTCTGTAAGCTGTACATATATGTGTGCAGTGCCTACAGAAGCCAAAAGAGGAGATTTCATTGTAATATTGAGTTGGAAGTGTCACCCCAGCCCCTGAAATTGCCTGGGACTTGCCAAGCACTTGGACTCCAATTCCCAGCCTGCCAAGCGCTTGGACTTCAACTCTCAGCCTGCCAAGCACTGACCCCTCTCCGGGGAGGGTCAGGACCACTCCCACAGGGTATTTAGGCTCACCAGAAAAAGGAACCTGTGGTTTCAGGTTTTGCATGTGCTCTCCCTCTGTCTTCCCCTACCATGTTCCCAGCCACCTGAGAGCCTGGCATTCATTAAACATGGGCATTTTTGATTCGGTCTAATCTGGTTTGATTGGAGTTCTTTGCGCCGGCAGAGAGGTTCTGTTAGGAAATATTCCTAACACCTATCTCCTGGATATGGAGTTATAGGTGGTTTTCAGCTGCCATGTGGGTGCTGGGAATTGAACCCAGGTCCTTTTTGAGCAACCAATGCTCAAAACTGCTGAGCCATCTCTCCAGCCTCAAGTTTTGTTTTGGTTTTGAATTTGTTTGTTTTTGAGACAGTTTCACACTGTGGTCCAAAGTCTTTAACTCATAGCAATCCTCCTGCCTCAGTCTCATAATTAGCCTAGTAATAAGGAAAATCTCACAAGAGTCAGAAATAGCTTAACTATGCCAGTTGAGGGAGTAACATAGATCAGATGCCCAGCTCGTAGCTCCAGCTCCCATGGTAGACGGGAGAAGAAACAAGTCTTTCCCCAGAGCATGGAGGACACTCACTAGGACAACACCTGACAGTGCCTGGGGGAGCAGTGAGACGGAAGATGCCCAGGGCTGCTGGGACGCGCATGCCTCATCCCTCTGCCTTCATGGGTGCAACAGGCATGATGGGTCCTCCGTACACAATGTCTGAATATATGAACTCAAAGGCTGTGATTTAAAGAGAAAGATGTGCAATGCTATATTTAAAATAGAAAAAAAAACTGCTCTAGGGTTAGGGATATAGCTCAATGGTAGGGGGCTTGCCTAGCATGTACTATGTCCCTAGCCTTGATCTCAAAACTGTCAAAAATAAGTAAATAAATTTGACTTGTCTGCAAGGGAAAACCTATATACAATAAGCTGCTTTGTTTTGTTTTATTTAATATACATGAAGGGCCAGGGGTAAGGTGTATGCTGAGTACAGGTATCCAAGGAGGCCAGAGGTAGGGAGCCTCTGAAGCTGGAGTTTCAAAGAAGCCACCTGACATGAGTGCTGGGAACCGAACTCAGAGCCTTTCAAGAATAGAACACGCTCTTAACCACTGAGCCATCTCTGTGGTTCCACAACATTGTTTTAAAGACCAATAAAGCAATCAACAACGGGCAACAGAAAAGCACTGCCATGTGGTGTGCTCGTGGTGGGGAGTGGACAGCACACCTGCGGGTGCGTCCCACTGGGCCAAAGAGCTCTGCCACCCCACACAGCACCGAAGGGAAGGGGAGAAGTTCAGAGAAGCAAAGAAGAAAAGCACTTCTTAAAAACATTGCTTACAAAGAAAACCAAGAGTTCAGTTCCTAAATAAGAAGCTCTTAGGCTGGCCAAGCCAGGTTCATCAAACAGAGCCCATGCCAACCATGACTGGACACCAGCCAGGGAGCTCTGGCATAACAGGTCCCAGTGAGAGCACGGCATGAAGTGAACTGCCCAAACCTGGGGGTTAGAACAGGGCTATTTAATGAGGCTACTTTTTAAAGTGTCCCCATTGTAAATATTTTTATTTTACTTCATCTGTGTGTGTGCATGTGTGTGCAGATGTTCATGGAAGTCAAAAAAGGGCATCAGATTCCCCAGAGATGGAGTTATGGGTGGTTGTGAGCTGCCTGGCATAGAGGATAGGAACTAAACTTGGGTTCCCCAGAAGAGCAGCAAGCTCTGTTAACCACTGAGCCATCTACAGCCTCAGCAGAGCTCTTTGATTGCTATCTAGACACTTTTTATCTTTCCCTGGAGTTAAAATGCAAAATGCTGCTTCTCCCACACCAAAGCACCATAATGAAAGATGTCATAAACTGTAATCAGGGTTCCAGTGTGGATCAGGCAAGCAGGAGCATAACCTAGGCTGCAACCTTGCTAAATACACACCTAAGCTTTGGGCCTGAGCATGACTCTGTTGGTCTAGGATCATCAAGTTTTCCAGGCAGTTATGAAGCCAGTGAGAACTGAATCAATGATTGCTCTGAACTGCAGACACAAGCTTCCTGCACATGAGGCTAACTACAGAGTAAATCAGGACTGGCCCCTTAGTCTTTAGGAGGGCTTTTCAATGGGCTCCCTTATAGATGGGGCAAAACTGCATCTGGGCAGTTATGCAAAATAAACGGACTCCAGGGAGTCAGCAGTAGGGAGGTCCAAATGCCCATCTTTTCCAGATACATTCATTGCCTGCTCTCACTACCTCCCTATTACAACTTAAACACATGCTAAATTCCAACTCTTTCTTCTTTGTCAAGGCAAGGTTGCAGAAGAGTCCCCGAGTCAAACACTAAGTTAGAGCCATCTAACCACCTTCCTATGTTCCTCAACAAAACATAAGCTCTGTGATGGCAGCAGTTCCTCTTCCATCACACATGTCTGTGTGTCCAGCACACAGCAAGGACTCCATTAACACTCTGCATGGTGAAGAAGTGCCCCTCACTTACCTTACAGCACTGATTCCAACCTACCAAGATTCTGCTTACAAGGTATTCAGATAACACTCACTTGTCCAAATTCCTCTCCACCTGCAATTTCAGCCTGCAAGGCTCAGTTAAGAGACTTCCTCCTGTCTGGCGCACAAAATAGGAAGGGAAGAGCAGGTCCCCACTACTGCTGTCGGAGGCTTGAGAGCCCTCTCTGGGGTGTCTCTCTGCAGCAAAGATGTCCATGTCCTGCAGATCCACGACAATGCAATCCAGCAGACAGACATGGTCTTCTGCAAGTATCCAAGGAAAAAGAGGCAAGGACAAAATTAGCACTCAGAAAGGGCTGGGCCTCAGCAAACTACAGGATCAGAGTTCGTTCATTCTGTCCTTGAAATTCAGAACCAGTTGCCCTGTTCTGCACTACTCAGAAACGTGGCCATCAACTATGAGGCCTTAACCATGGCCTCAAGAGCCCAGCATGCATTGTATCCAGCTCTGTGTCCAACACCTGCTGCTGCCTGCCCTGCCCTCCACACCAGCCAAGCTGCTCACATCCCAGCAGCAGAATTCTTTTTTCAAACACATACCATGTTTAACCATTTCTGCTACCACTGATCAGACCCAAACCACCTTCACCCTTGCCTACAACACCTCCATAATTCCACATTCTTTCCACAAAATACCTAGACCAAAAAGAAACAGACTGAAGTGTTCTTTTCCTTTAGAAACTTCAGGGGCTATGTTTAACCCAAAACTCTGGAACCTCCCTGCAAATGACTGCAAGGCCCTACATAAGCCCCACAGCCCACTTGTCTAACCTCATCACAAGCCATTCTCCCATTTGCTCTCCAAACTTCAGGTTTCCAGTTCTTCACATCTCCAAAAAGGCCACACTCTTTGCTTCTTGGGAAGCCTCATCAGTACCATGACCTACCTACCTCGATCTACATCGGGTCTTCAATTTCCTTCTGTCTTTCCCATAACATGTACTATTATAACATATGAATACCATGTTTACCTAATATCTTTCTCCTATAAGTACCACTCTAGGAGGAACTGTATGTATCTATACATACACATATACAGGGGACAGAGTATTCTAACACCTAGCATTAAGGAGGAGCTTGGAAAACAGTTCTTGATGAGATGATTGCACTTAAAAAATACATAAAACCCATGAGAGCAGAGCTAATCTGTGAGAGAGGTGTAGAACAGTAATGTCATGGCCTCAGAGAGACTATAGGAACAGCTGTAGAACACAGAACCATGTGGAGACAGTGTGAAAACCACAGCCTTCATCCAAGGCCAGGTACCACTGATGAGAGAATTTTAGTAAAAACCATCAACTGGGTAGGAGAAAAGATGTTGGGACAGGCATATTCCTGGAAAGACATTCCAAATCTCTGTGTATATTTATACAAGTTCACATATATACACCTGTACAATGCCCATGTACATTCACTTGTGTGTGAAAGTCAAAAGTCAGTGTCTTATGTTGTCTTCCTCAATAGTTTGAGCACACAACCTGGAGCTTACCCACTCAGCTAGACTGGCTGACCAACAAGTCCCAGGGATCCCCCTGCCTCCGCCTTCCCAGCACTGGTATTATGGACATATGCCACTTTGCCCAGTTCTGTTGCTGTTACTGTTTAACATGAGTGCTGGGGATGAAATGCCAGTCCTCGTGCTTGTGTGTGAGCCCTCTCCTGACTGAGCCATCTCCCTAGCCCAGCCCCATCTCTTCTTATAGGCATCCACTTATGTCAGGCTGGCTGAATGTCTAATTGTCACTGTCCTAACCACCTGTAGAGTGAGTCACAACACTCATCAGAGTTCAGAGACAGAGTCACACTGGTCAACTGTCTCCTTCCAAAACTCACCATCCTGCTCTACCACCGACTAGCCACATGACAAGCCAAGATACCTCATCTCCCTAAGCCTTTCACTCCTCCTCCCATGACGGGGAGATAAACGCTGAGCAGGGTGCTACAAGGATAAGTCCGTGCAAATAAACACAGTGGCAACAAAAAGGCATATAATCATGAACGAAATTCTCTTTCATCAGCACAGCCATTAGTCTCTTTGGTCTCACCTCTAGGACTACGAGGTCCTGCACGGAGTCCACCAGACCTCAGGTCTATCTAGCAAAAGCAATCAGAACCTCCTTCAGCTGCCACCTTTCACTGCCCACGGTGCAGCCTCACTGGGCTCATCTCAGCCGCCCGCCCGTATACTATGCCTCCCTCCCAGCTGAGTTCCTCAGAGAAGCACCTCACTTTCCAACACGGCATCCATCAGCAACAGACTGAAAACTCCAGAGCAAAGGTTAGGCCCAGGTTCAGAGCGGCATCCATCAGCAACAGACTGAAAACTCCAGAGCAAAGGTTAGGCCCAGGTTCAGAGCGACAGATTCTTATAGTCACAAGATGGCAGAGTCACAACCCCAACACTGGAGAGGAAGAGGCAGAATGTAGAGGTCAGGCTAGCCTAGGTTACTTATAGAGCCTGTACCGAAAAGCCCAAAGAGGGAAGGAGATAAAAATCAAAACCAAGAGTACCCACAGCAAGACGACTCAGACCACAGAGTCATTTTACAGCACTTCCATCCTTAAGCCTGGCTGACACCAATCTTCTTCTGGGGAACAAAACAGCAGCCTGCAAGGATGGGGGCTGGATAACAGCTTATGAGGACACAGGGCTGGGGGGGCTGTCACCATCTGCTGGGAGCCATGTGGAATATAAGAGTCCCACAGATAACTGAAACCCTCTTCCTCTCTATCCCATCTAAATGAATCTACTTTAGAAGTTATCTGAGACTAAACACACATAAGACATTCATGCCTCAAAAGCAGCATGAGGCCTGCTTGGTCACGGCACAGATGTCAGTCTCCATCACATCAACGCATCATGTCAGCCTCTGCCATGTCAACGCGGTCCACAGAGCTCCTAGAAGGGCTTCAGGACAGCCCTACCTGCAGTGCACAGATCTTTCGTCTTCTGTTACCTGGGCTGCTGGAACTTTGGCTAACAGGTGGCATGGCCTGCTGCCCTCGCTGCTTGATGGAGGCACTGGGTACAAACTCACTCTTCAGGCTGCCAAGGCCCACTCCTGCAGGAGGCGTCATGAACAGCCCCTGTCCGTGGGGCTCCTTCGGATCCTCTGCGCTTGTCATCTTCTTCACGCTGCGTTTGGGTGTGCCTGTTGGAGAAGCTGAAGGCACGGATTCCTAGGAGGAATGAAAGGAAATTAGACGTCAGAGATGAAGGGGTAGCAGGACCTCCACAGGCTCAGAAACCACATCCTAGCCCCTAAGTTCTCAAAGACTGCAGCAGACCCACTGCTCTCAGACCACCTCACACACTCCTCTTCAAAAGTGACCGAAGGTTCCATCCCTGCTGAGAGCTACAGCAGCACGGCAGGAGGACACTGTCTTTGGCTCAAGAACAAACACCGATTTCAGTCAGATTTAACCAAAGCAGATTTCTCAACCATACAGTAGATTTACTGCTTTGGGGGAGAGAGAAGCTTACTGTAATTTAAAAAAATAATGTGCCTAGGGGACTGCAGAGGCGCCTAGGTGTGGAAATGCTTCCCTAGCCGGATGCCCAGCACCCATACACTGGATGAGCTGTCACACACCTGTAAACCCAGGTAGCAGTGGAAACAATTCAAGGCTATCCTCGGCTACACAGCAAGTTTGAAGCCAGCCTGGGATAGAAACAAAAAGTATCTGAGGGCAATATGACTGCAACAGAATTACCCCAGGAAGAAGTTTATGCATTCTGGTCTCCCCACATGTACTATATTTGCTATCTAAGTAACCACAGAAATGAAACAGAAGGCAAACAGGAGGCCAGCTACCCATGTCAGCTTCCTGCTCACATGGAGGAAAACCAACCCTGGGATTCTGTGGAAAGACAGGACTCTTTTCTTGCTGAGAGCTTTTAGTTGATTCCACAGAGCTTCAACCTCTCCGGGTCCTCAGGGCCCCTCAGAGCCCTGTCTGTGTGTGACTTATGCATCACGGGACATGCATGCTGGTGGTATGCAAAGCAATGGTTCTCTGCTGCTACCACTACAAGGCTGACTCCTCAGCTTTGTTTGGACTAAAAGGTGAAAACCCTGTGATCTCTCCACTTCTTGGGCAGTAATTACAACTAACGGTAACACAAACTTCCTGCATGTTTCAAGAAAGATTGTTAGGTAGATGCTATCCTATAAATGTTTCCACATGAAAACAGCCCTAGTGCTCTGCTGACCTCAACTGCAGGCAGCATTTGTTGTCTTCCACTTCACTTCCCTCTACATCCTCTCTGTCATTAGTTTAAATAAATCAACGGCTTCAGAAGATCAGGCTTTTGAGCAACTCTGCCTTAGAAATTATGGTTTAAGCACAAGCTATGGTTGAGAACAAGAAAAGGCAAGAATACGCCAAAAATCCAAACATGTCTTCTATCATATGGGGTTTTTATAGGAAAGTGTCTTCACATTTGGAAGTTATAAAAGCTGAGGGCACATGTGCTCAGGCGATCTACAGGCTCCGCATCAGGAGTATTTGCTGCTTTTGGGCCGCTGGACCGCGCATTAGACTCACTTCACATGAGCAAGAACATCAAGAGGCAAGAGTAAACGCAACGTGGAAAGCATCAACACAGAGACCGTCAGTCAACACTGGGCTTGTATGAGGAAAGGCGACCTGCACAGCTAAGCGCACCAGATCACAGAGATCCGCAAAAGTAACACACTCCACACAGCCTTATGGAATTCCACTCAACAACCACGAGTGGGTAACACAGCAGTTTCCCTAGGATTTCTGGATATAAAGTAAGATCATACAGGAAGCAGTAGCCAGGGCTAAAAAGACTCTTGATACAGTCCTAAGAAAAGCTCCTCTACTCGGACAACAAGTAATTTCCCAAAGCAACCACACACAAATTAATGAAGCAAGCCTCTCCAGCAGTGAGGCATTCCAAAGGAACAGCATTTAGGGGTTTTGATTGGTTTTATTTGGTTCTATTTTAAGTACATGAGTGTGAACTGACTGCTGAATGCCATAAGGTTGGGTTTTTTGTTTTGTTTTGTTTTCAAAATAACCAAGAGATGAAAGGGGGGAGAATGAGAGAGAGAGAAGCATCTACATTGTGCCTTAAAGAAAAGGTAATCTTTGTAGGCGCAGTCACCTAATATAAAATCCTCAAAAACAAAGGTAGGCAAGTTTCATCATTAAAATGCTGTAACTTGTGCTGTTATTTGGCTGAACAAAAATAGGAATCTTTTTGTAAAAAAAAATCTTGAAATAGTTTGGCTAACTTTAGAGCACACTTGTCAGCTCAGACACAGACACATCTGATGCAGACAATGAGCCCATTCCTTTTTCTGGAAAGGGAGAGAAACAAAACAATGTGACTGAACTAGATCTCTGACTACAGGTGACCCCCTGCCTCAAGCATTTAGTGAGACCTCAAATAAAGATATATGGAAGACACATTCCAAAGAGCCCACCCACTATGTGACTCCTGGACCTCCAGGGAGGGAGAGGACTAGAGATAAAGAGCCGGCTCATCAACAGAGCATGCACACTGGGCGCACCATTACCAAGTCGCTAGAGACATACACAAGAGAAGGGCATGCTCCAATGCATGCGAGGAAAATCCCTACAACACCCATGCCCTACACACTATGCATCTCACTCTTCAGCCATGCCTCCCCCCGCCCCCTCAACCCCCGACCCCTGTAAAGGAGCCAGCAAATGTGCTTCTCCCAAGCTCTATGAGCTGTTACAGCAACTTACTGGACCTGAGGAGAGATTGTGGGAACCCTACTGGTTAGTCAGAAGCATATCAGAAGTCACCTAAAGCTGTGGTTGGTGTCCACAGTGGGCCCAAGATGGCTAACTTCAGGCAGCTGCACCATGACTGACCTGACTCCCAGCAGGTTTCTACAAAGGCAGAAAATAGAGGGGTAGGGAAGCCCACACACAGCTGGTGTCAGGAGTGCTATGAAGAAACAGGGTTTCGTTTTATATGCAGAGGAGTTAGCACCAAATGACATACAGTGGGTGTCCAACAAGTGTCAGCTACCTACTGCTGTTTCTGCTGTTCTGATGAGCTAACAACCAAACCTTACACTCATCTCCTTGGGGCACATCTCCTTCCTGCATTAGTAGCTGCTGGACGACAAACAGGCACAGCTGGCGGGGATTCCAGTCAGTGTTTTTCCCGCACACTAAAGATGAGTTTGTACCAAATAAGCAGAGGGAATAGGGCCTGGAGACCAGCAAGGAGTGGTAAGAGCATACTGAGCAGGGCATCTGCTATTTAGACATGTCACTCAGGCTCCGGGAAGGCAGACACCAGTGAGGGGACCAAAGTGTCTCCAAGGCCCGCTCAGCTTTGGGGCTAACTGGCTGTTAGCTGACAAGGTTCAGCCGAGGACCTCAAAAACGACAGGCAACAATGTCCAGGTCATTTCCATCTGCAGCAGGACACCAGCTAACATTTTACCACTACGATAGTTTTAAGAGTCTTCAGGTAAAAACGGGACCAAATCAGGAAAACTGCCCATCTAGAAAGGAATGTCTTTCTTCTTTAATTTACTATTACTATGTAGGTGCATGATCTATGTGTGAGTATGGGTACACGTGGGCAACAGCAAACAACTTTTGGAGGTCAGTTCTCTCCTTCCCCTATGGGCTCCAGGGACTGAACTCAGGCAGTCAGGCTTGGTGGCAATTCCACCCCACCCCCGATGCTTTTATATTTGTAGAGTGCACTGTAACCAATAGAAGACTGGACCCTCAGGGTTGTTGGCTGAAACAAGTTCATTGCACTTAATGAGGGTTACACTTAAACTACTGCAGTTGAAAGGTTAGTTGAGATGTCAATAAGATGTTAAAGAAATCTTCCAGCCATCGGCCTCGAAGGTAACAGCAGCCTCTGAGCCATGGACTGGGGATTTTTTTCAGTTCACATCCAAATTTAAGCTAAACTAAAGAGCTGCAGATGCTGAGGGCTCACCTTATCCTGCAAAAAGGTTCCAGGAAAGCCAGCGAAGAGAAACTTGTTCTTGACTTTCAACTTGCCCAAATTTGCTACTATCAGATTATTTGATCTGGAACTTTCTGGGATGAGAAGCACAGGGGCACCAGCCTCAATATCCAAAAGAACTCTCGAGCATCGCTGAGCCTGGTCCCTTACCTGGTAAGAAAGGAAAGTGCCCATAGGCTCAGTTAATTCCCCAATTTTATAATCTGACATCCATGGGGATGAAAAACTTTCATAAACTTATATAGCAATTAAAGAATATAATAGTTTATTTGTGGCCACTAGAGTAAATCAGAATAAGAAACAAAATAATAATGGAAAGTCCCCAAATATTTGGAAATTAACTTCATACTCCTAAATGACCTACAGATTAGAGAATAAATCATAAGAGAAATGGGAAAATAGTTTTACAATGATAATGAAGAAAACGGATTATGAGACATGTGTGATGTAACAAGGACTCTTATCTTACCAGCTACGTCATCTCTCCAGGTCTGTGCCGCTTTTAAATTTGTTTGATTAGTTTGGTGTTTGTTTGTTTTTCAATACTGTAGACCAGGATGGCCTCAAAATCAAGAGATCCACCTGCCTCTGCCTCTCAAGTGCAGGGAGTAACAAGAAACGTATGTAACACCATACCTAGCAATTTATTTAAGGCACATAGGTGTGTGCCTGAATGTACATGTGTACTACATGAGTACCTGGTATGTAGGAAGGTAGAAGAGGCTATCAAATCCCCTGGAAATGGAGTTACAGACAGTTAATAGCCACCATGTAGGTGCTGGAAACCAAACCTAGGTCCTCTGCAAGAGTAGCCAGAGCTCTTAACTACTGAGCCAGCTCTCCAGCCCCTCTGTGCTACTTTTTTTTTTTAATTTATTTATTATGTGTATAGTGTTCTGGGCACCACATCTCATTATAGATGGGTGAGAGCTATCATGTGGTTGCTGGGATTTGAACTCAGGACTTCTGGAACAGCAGTCAGTTCTCTTAACCTCTGAGCCATCTCTCCAGCCCTCTCTGTGCTACTTTTAAGAGAAAAATACAACCTTGCAGTACAAAAGGGCTTGGAGAGAGGCCATTCTAGGGATTAAACCTAGTATATCACTGAGCTACACCCATAAAAGGACTTTTTAATTTATTTAATATTTCTGTGTGTGTACACATGCACCCATGTGTTGGGTGGGAGCATGCATTCCACAGCACACATGTAAAGGTCAAAAACGATTGTATAAGATTCCTGATGTCAACTTCTGATGCCTCTTTGTGCCTGCATAAGCAAGCACATGTATACACACACATGCACACACCCCACAGTTATTCTTTAGATGCCTGTTTGTTTTTTTTAACTGTAGACAGAAAGGGTATAGATCAAGATGGGAGGAGACAAGAGAGAAAGTGAGAAGAGCTGGGAGAGGAGAACCATAATCAAAAAAACATTCTATGAAAAAAATGTATTTCCAATAAAAAAAAACAATTTTTTTAAAGTTCTATGGATCAGTCAACTTGAAAAGGCCACTTGGCTACCCACCGTCTGGCCCTCAACAGCAGCTCGCTGGCGCCCTAGGACATCCTGCAGCTGAGTGAAGTGCTGGATGAAGGCCACCACCTCTGCCTGGAAGCGCTGTGTGTGCACATACTGCACAGAGGCCATCTGGAGGCTCACACGGATGTCATGCTCTCTCTGGAGCAGCGGGTCTGGCTGCCCATATCTGGAAATTAGGAAAAAAAATAGGACTAAGACATCTGCAAGATTTGAGTATTAGAAGAAAACTAAAGTTGACTTAAGGGATTCCCCTCCAATCTTTAGCTTTAGGTACTAAAATGGAAAACCCTTAAAACAAGCCTGTCAATAATTTAATAAGGACATTAAATAAAAGTGTGGTGCGTGACACCCAAGGTACAAACTGGGACACTGCTGAGCACAAACTCACTACACCTCCAGAAAACACCAGCGCCACCTCAGTGCTGCCCTTGCACAGCCCCCCCAGTCCCTGCTGTAAGGGACTGCAGCTGCTCCTGGCACAGACTGTGACAATATGGGTTTGGGGAGCCACAGAGAAATGGAAGCAGCAGAACTAGTGCTTCTAGGGAAAGGGGATTTCTGAAAAACAGAGAGAATGTAGACACTGTCATGTCGTGTGTAGATTCAAAGATGAACAGAGGACTTTTACAGTCACTTGGAATCTAATGGACTGTGATGCCAAGAAAGAAATGATTACACAGGACACAGTCAGCGGGGGAAGAATTCGTATTTACCAAAGAAAGCACCTTTCTATCAAGCAAAGAATTAAGGGATAGCACTAATCATCTCCTTTGTTGTAGAACCATGCCATTGGCATGTATAAAATAAGCAAATCACAATATGTCAAATTCTCAGCAGAGTGTGGCAACCTCACAATGAGAAGTTCTCAAACCAGGAGAGAGTGAACTTAGGGGGTTCACTAGAGACTGAACCCAGAGCTTTACACAAACTAGCAAGCACTCTTCCAGTAAGCTACATCCCAAGCCCACAGATGGTTTGGGGGGGACCATTTTTCTCAGCACACTAAAAGTTGGGAGAAGGCTGAACAAAAGCCTTGACTGTGAATACTGAAGGGCGGGACTGTACAACCGCGCTTTCTAATACCTCTCAAGAAGCTGGAAATCTCATCCAGGAAAACCATGCTTTAAAGGAAGCAGATAGGCCAAAAGCCACCTTCCAAAATCCAATAGGAATTCAGTTAAGTCACACTTCTGAGCCAAAAGAGCACACTCACATAACTCAGTGTGAGCAGGGCTCTCAGGCTGAAATCAGGCAAGAATGCTCGGTGCTATATGGAAGCTAGAGATTGTTCAACTTAGGCCTCCCATTACAGAGACAGAGGAAAAGTGAGTTGCTTCAGGTCACACAACAAGGTGGTAGGAAGTGACAGAACCGTGTCTTCTGATAACTGGGATTATTTCGATCCTATCCCGTATGCTCATGACACTAAATTATCTCCAATCTTCTTTAAGAAAATTCAGTACAAGTCAGGACTCCTCACAAGCTAGAGCTTTTTAATTTTATAGTCAATAAGAATTTCAAACACTGAGTTGTCACCAGCTTGGTGAGCAAGGTTTGAGCCCCAGATGGTAGGAGGAGAGCAGCAGCTCTGCAGGCTGTCCTCTGACCTCCATACACACACGTAGGAGACGCAGAGAATAAACACATGTAAAACAGCGTTTAAAAGGGGCGCCAACCAGCAGTGATGGTGACAGAGCTGGAGAATGTGAGAGAAGACATGACATGCGTGCTTTACTTGAAAGTCTGGAAGATGAGCGCCTCTTCTCCACTTGTGGTGAAGCGCTCTCTGTAGAAGTCTCCGTGTGGCGTGAGGTCACTCAGGGACAGGCTCCCAATGCTTCCCTGCAAGGCCAGGTCTCCCTCTATAGTGTTAAAATTAGAACACAGAATTATGGACAAATTCTAAAAGTGTTTAATGCATCTCAATTAAAACAGACGTGCACCTGCCTCAGACTTCCACTTTTTAATCAAACTAAATGTCAGAGGTAAGTTTCCAGATGCCAAGACCCCAGAAAAACCTTTGATGTGCTATTTCTAAGAGTGTCAATGTCAAAGTCTAAAGGAGTTGAACAAGTCTAAATGACAACGTCTACACAAGCCAGCAACACCGCATACTAAGAGGCACATCTACCACGGGAAAGAAGTCAAACTAATGCATTTCCAACTTAAAGACAATACACTGGCAGCTGCAGATAGACCAGAGCCTGGTTACAAGTGAGAGGACCATCACAAGGTCCATTCATAACAGGAATAAAACAACAAGGGAGGAAGTGCCTGTGTCAGCTGCTCAAGCAACACTGAGCGGCTTGCAGTGACTTGACAAAAGAAGAGAATCAGCTGTGCGTGGGGACAACGGTGCTGACACAGATTGGAAGTGAGGCTGCTGCCAGGGGCACAGCCGGGGTGAGAGGGTGGAGACGGGTGCTAGGGCACGTGTACTGGAACGTGAGCATCAAATGGTCCTTCCAATAATGCCAGGAAGGGTGCAGGGGCTGGTGTACTCCCGCAATCCCAGTACTAAGAAGGCAGAGGCAGGTGGATCCCTAGTAGTTGAAGCTTGGTCTCATGGAAACTTCCATGAGTTTCCATGAGGGCAGTTACTGAACTGCTATTTCTACAGGACAAAACCAATCATAACTTTACACAGCTGTCACCATGATCACCAAGGTATACATACACCTCTGGCAGGCCAGGTCAGCTCCCCAGGGATTTAAAGGCATCTATTTATTTTTTGATTCTTAATGTCTACTAACAAAATTGCCATGATTCTCCCTATTAAAGACCACTCTTGTAGGATGCTTTTCTAAAATAACGCCAGGCACAAGACCTCTGTATCAGTTAATTTCTTCTCCAGGTGATATTCTTGACTTCAGGACAGTGTCAGCATCTTGGTCTTCACTACTGCATTACACATTCCTTCACGAAGGGCAGTGTTTGAGCTCATGCTTTATAAACCCTATCACTTAGAACATAGTATTCTAGTAAGAATTCCAACTGCAAAAGCCCACCAGAAAGAGGCCAGCTTTGCTACCATCCCCTGCTGCAGAAACCACACCTTCTCTTGGCAGCACCCCTACTCAGCACCAACAAAATGAGCTTGTCCCATTTTTCCACAGACAGCCTCTTGACCTGACTGTCTTCCAGATCTAATTATTAATTTCTCCCCATTTCACTCTCAAAACTACCCCAATTTAAACAACAAAAACAATTTACCTGGGCACACTACACAGAGAGATGCTAGGGGCCTTGGGATGAGATGGGAGAGGAACGGGGAGAAAGTTGTAGCATTACCTGCCCTTGTAATAAGCCATCCAGACAATGCTGATCCCAAAGCCAGGATTGGGACCACTACCAAAAATGACAGCCATACCAATACCCACCATCAAGCCACAGCTGTACACCTTATTGGTGTGTGAGGACAACTAGTTTCGTGCTGAGTGTTGGAATACTTACCAAGATCGTGGGTATTTGGTTTTGCCCCACTTACCAATCATTTCCACATGTGCTACTAATTTGGACACATTTGCTTTAGCCAGCTCACTGGTGGCCTTGCTCAGCACAAGAGAAAGCGAATGAACCTAGGACACAAGGTACAAAACAAAAAGCAAGTCAATGAGGGAACAAGAAACAGCAGGACAGAATGGGTGAGAATGGGGACAGGCTTGGAAAGGTGAAGGTAAATCTGTGTGTGTGTGTGTGTGTGTGTGTGTGTGTGTGTGTGTGCGCGCGTGTGTGTGTGTGTGTGTGTAAGCATGCATGTATACACAAGGAGGTCCAAGGACAACTTCCAGGGGTCAGACCTTTCCTGCTACCATGTGAAACATCAAACCTAACAGCAGACACCTCCACCCACTGGACAATCTCCACGGCCCTGGAATCTGCTTTAAAAGACTCCAGTGAAAAGGGAATGCAGGTGATATGATGAATTTTAGTGGAGGAAATATTGAAGGTCATGACTCATTTCTTCCATTGTGATATATTACAAATCCATCATAATAAAAATGTTCAAAAATCCATGTCTCAAAAAATACATTGTGGGGCTAGAGAGGTGGCTCAGAGGTTAACAGTACTGACTGCTCTTCCAGAGCTCCTGGGTCCAGTTCCCAGCAACCACATGGTGGCTCACAGTCATCTATAATGAGATCTAGTGCCCTCTTCTGTCATGCAGACAGAATGTTATATACATAATAAATAAATCTTTAACAAAATAAATACGGTCCTGTGCTCCTAGAGCAGCAGTGAAAACAAAGCCCCCAGGAGTGCACCACATCTTACCATAGTGGGGAAGGATTCCTGAGGCAGAGCCACCTTTATAACATATCAAATGCAACCATAGAATGGCTGAACACTGCCACTTCCAGTCACCTTGCTAGGCCCAATGCCCCTGAGCCTCAGAGCTCAGCCAAGAAGTGTGTTCACCACCCGCTGAGCAAGAGACAGCGCTGGCTTTTCAGCCAACTAAGTAAGAGACAGAACAGCTCCCCACCCTACTCATGCCCCCATTTCTCCTCCCAGGTGTCCCCTTCTAGAGGAGTGAAGCCTGCTGTGAGTTACAGAAGCAAGAGAACACCAACATGGGGAAATAGAGTTCTCTTCCTGGCTGCTCCCAGTAGTGCATGCAAGACCCCATGCACCAAGACATGCAGATAAACACCTTCCTCCCCAGGCAAATAGAAGTGACCAGCTGCCTACTGTTCCATCACACAGCAGACTGCCTTAAATCTAGTCTTAAATGCTACCCCTATGGGTTTTTTTAATATTTACACTATGAATATCAAGATTAAATTTCAAGCATGGCAATCCATATCATAATGAAAACTGTGACAGCAACCATTCACTGGATACTTGCTATGTGCCATATACCATGTGGAGCGTCGCACATTAAGGCTTGGGACCACCCTCTATACGGGCACTGTAACACAACACCCAGTTTGCTGATGAAAAAGCATGAGAGGAAGAGGGTCCCTCATTTCCCAGGCCACAGCTACAGGTTATAGTACAAGGGCCAGGACTCCCATAGGCCATCTAACTTTGCGCACTGCACTCTGTGGCTCGCTACGGTGAGCCCAATGACAGTCAGTGATGCTGTGAGAGGGTAGGGAACTAACAAGGAAGCCATGCACAGAAGTTGCATAGAAGAAGCTTGTGACCGTGCACAGACTCATGGCTTATGGTGCACACAGCCCTCATGTCGGACGGGCAGTGAGAAAACAAAAGAAAAACAAAAGGATTCCCTGGAATCACATAGCTGGGGGGAAGACAAGATGCTTAAACTACATATGCTCTCTGCCTCCAGATGAACTTTACAACAAAGCCCTTTCCAAGACATTGATGTCACTAATGTCTGTATTTCTCAGCAGACAGTCAGAGACTACATAGCTCTTTGCCAGGACAAATGGAAATGCTCACATTTAGATATGATTCAAACTCATCTTCAGAGTGTAACGATACCTTGAGATCCAGCTTGGAGTTCACGGGCTCCTGGAGCTCAGACTCCATGGAAGTGCTGGACTCCGACTTCACATTCTGTAGAGGGCCCTCGGGTGGTACCTTCATGGCATGGTTGTCTGCAGTGGAGCCAATCCCAAAAAAGTCCAGAATCACCACCCAGGTTTGCAGGGTGATCAGCACATCCAAGCAGTTAAAGTCAACATCGACGCTCCGGTTAATGCGATTGTAACTAGAAGAGAATTCTGGGTGTTTTTTATCCACCAAGAATATATTGATGTGGACCAAGGAATCGTCAAATTTATTCTTTCCAGCAAGCTTGGGCTCGTCCACTGTGGGAGAAGGAGGTGGGGTCAGGGGGTAGCTGTTCTCCTGAACTTCCTTTTGCTTTTTCCGCGATGTGGAGATGGGTCTTTGATACAGCTGAAAGACATTAGGAGCTTCCTCCATGTGGGAAGGGAGAGACCGGGGCATGTCGGGATACTCCACAGTGGACACCAAAGGGCAGGACTGGGAGAGATACTCCTTCTGGGATAAGCTAGATGGCTTGGGAGCCCCTCGAGACACCATCAGGCTCTTATACTTGGAGTCTGGATTCTTCTCCAGTAAGTCTTCCATGAGGAGCGAGCGCAGAGCAATCTGAATGGATAAGGTCTGCGGATGGTCTTTACTGAACTCCACCTCAAAATCCTGAAACTTCAAGCTCACCAATCCTTGGGCCCCCAAAGTCAGGTCCCCACTCAGCTGAACCTGCAGCTCTGATATACAGAAGTTGGCCTGAATCTGAGTGAAGGCTTTGGCTTCCTTCACAGACAAGGACTTCTGGGAGGTGCTAGAGAAGCTGGAGTGGCTGAACAATCCATTGTCCTTCCTCGCCACAGAAGGTTCTCCGCAGGAACTGAGAGGGGGCAAGGGGGAGGCAGGGCAGGGGGAGGATGGGGTACTGGTTGCGAACTTATTCAGATCTTCACTGTACACAAGGTTGTCCAGCGTCTGTAATACCTGCTCATACACGTGCTTGGCTAACACCACCTGCATTCAAAGGGAACAATCCAGTTACTCCAGAATCATTTTTTTTAATGGATTTGTAATTCTGTGTATGGGGGGCTATACAGGAGTGCAGGCGCTCATGGAGGTCAGACACCCCCACACACACATATACCACCCCACAGTGAAGTTACAGGCAGATGGCAGCTGCCCAACATAGAGGCTGGGAACCTAACCCAGGTCTTCTGGAGAGCAGAGAGTAGCCCTAGGCACTGAGCCACCTCTCCAGTCCCCAACACTATTCTTATCACACAGACCCTGAACTCCCAGTTGGTGTTTCTGTTTACCAAGAGGCTCTCTGTGAGCTGGCATCAAGGCCCATCGTTTCTTTTTCATCCTTTCTTCTTTCCGCCCACTTCTACTCATGAGGCTCTCCCTAGCCTCTTGCAGAATAATCTATGCACATCAACATGTGAGTGTTCCTTATATGCTTGAGAAGGCAAAGCTACTCTTTCTAACCACACTGATAACTACAGAAAGCAAGGAGGAGACTTCCAAGAGTCTATGTGGGCACAGCACAGGACTGAATGTGAGGTTGTACACTACTGCAGAGTCGGCGGGACAGGCAGTACTGTGGGTACTGTTCAAACCATGATGCTCTCCTGCAGTTATGTTTTTCTCTGTGTTCGTTGTTGGAGCTGGGACGGGGCCCAGAGCCCTGTGCACGATAGGCAAACACTGTCACTGAGCTGCACCCCCAGCTTCTTACTCTCTTTTAGCTAGAATTTCTTATTTAAAAATATTTTCAAGTACATCTTTTTTTTTACTAATTAAGGGCAATTAACAGAGGGATTCCAACTCATAGATAGAGAAATTTTGACAGACTTGGAAAGTGACCGTTCTATAACCCCTAATTTAATCTTCATCCCCACAGAGTTCATTAGTGGAATGAAGCAACAGAAATGACTGACAGGGAATTTTACAAGTGAAGAGATCAGGCTCTTTCCACCTACACACCCTCGTCAAATGCAGACATTGTGTGACAGATAGAATGTAACCGGAGGTGCATGACAGCATCGGTGACAGTCTAGGCAAAAGAGAAGCAGAGCCAAGAAAAGACCCAGAATCCAGAGAAGCCTGTGTAGTTCATGGCAGAAACACGTTCAGAAAGACACAAACAACAGCCAGTGCTGTAGAATACTATTTTAAGGTGTGTTGCTTTTGTTTAGGCTGCATTTGTTTTCCTCTGTGAAGCTGTGATTCTTTGCCTGTCTAAAACACCTGATGGGCTAAAGAGAAGAATGGTCAACAGTAAGGCAGGAGCAAGGATAGGTGGGGCTGGCAGGCAGAGAGAATAAATAGAAGGAGAAAAGAGGAAGAGGAGGAGCAATGAGAGAAAGAGGGAGAAGAACATCAGGGCAAGCCACCAACCAGCCAGAGTTAAGACTGAACGTAAGATATACAGACATAAGGAAAAAGCCGGGGGCGGGGGGAAGAGCAAAAGGTAGATGGAATCATTTAAGTTAAAAAAAAAAAAGCTGGCTATAAACAAGCCAAGCTATTCATAACTAAGAATAAACCTCCCTGTGTGATTTATTTGAAAGCTGGGTAGTGAGAAGTCCAAAAAAAGTCAAAAGACTAAAGAGCCCAAAAAGGGTAAAACATCACACAACAGATGCTCTTACAAAGGACCCAAGTTCAATTCCCAGCACCATACTCTTGACCATCTGCAACTTCAGTCCCAAGGGAGTTGATGACCTCTTCTGGCCTCTGTGGGCACTAGGCACACATGTGGTTCACAGACATACAAGCACATAAAACACCCATACATGTAGAATAAAAAATATAATTTAGAGAGAGAACTGGGGAAGGTTTGTCACCCAAATACCCACACCTAGGAGCCACATATTCCAACAGAGATAGAAATGCGTGGTCCTGGGTTACTCCAGAGCCACTGAAAGACAACTCGTCACCAGCTACACTGACAGATGGTCAACTGTCCTAAGATTCTGAGGACACGTGTTTCCTAACCTTACTCTTTCCTCTAATACTGTGAAGTCAGAAAGGAAAAAAAATGTCACTTATGAAGGAGAATGGGTACATGCACAGCTCACACACATGCACGCTATCTGGCCCAATTCTGTCAATGGCTCAGATCACACTGTTCTACAGGTTAGTCTAAGTGAGTACAAAGTGGGGTGAAAACGGTTTCTCCTGGGAAGAAGCAACTGGCTTTTGGGCATGGGATTAGAGATCCACTTTCTTCCTCTGTGACACAGGAAGAAAGCCACTGCCCAGGAACAAAATGAGATGACAAAAGGATAGATACCATGTTGATGAACGATCCTGACACTCAGGAGGCTGAGTCAGGAGGATTATAATTTCAGAGTCAGCCTGGGCTACAGAGCTCTTCTGTGTCTATTAGAACAACATATATTTTCCTTCCAATGTTTAATATACATAAATACATACCATTATAATCTGAGTACTATATACAATATAAATATAAAATAAATACAGATGGGCTAAAGAGATGGCTTAGCAATTAAAAGCATTTGCTGCTCTTGCAGAGGACTTGGTTTCAATTCCTCACAACCACATAGTAGCTCACAATCATCCATAACTCTAGTTCCCCTCATCTGGCCTACTTGGACACTAGACACATACACAGTACACTACACACACACACACACACACACACACACACACACACACCAGTCACATGCATAAAACTTAAACACCAACTAAATGTCCCTAATCTGAAATCCAAAATACCCCAGAAATCTGACGCTTTCCGATAACTAACCCAACATTCAAAAGGTTACCAACCTAAGAGCATTTCAGACGCCAAATTAAGAGACCAGAGATGCTTGACCAGAAAGGTTTGGAAATGTCCTAAATACACAAAGTTCCAAAAGCTAAAATGCATCAGGCCTCCCACATCTCAGACAAGGAACACCATCTGATTGGATCTCAACTGCCCTGACCTGAAAATCAATCCTGTGTTTATTTACCTGAACTGGGTTGACGAATTTTCCTTCAATCTTCATGATGCTGGATGTCCCCAGGTCATCTGGACTGAGGGAAAAAGTCAGCTCGGACTCTCTCTCGATAGGGATCTTCTCCAGTTTAAACTGGATGGTGGTGTTGTTCAGGATATGAAAGGCTGGCAGAAGGGAACAACAATGACAGACCATGAACACTAATACCTGCTTTGTTATTGATAATCAAGTGTCCTGTATATAAAATGAAACCCAGGGATTCTCTGATGCTGGGTTGGTCTGAGTCTATAACTGAGACCAAAACTCACAACATGCCAGATGGTGGTGGCGCACACCTTTAATCCCAGCACTTGGGAGGCAGAATTCGAGGCCAGCCTGTTCTAAAGAGTGAGTTCCAGGACAGGCACCAAAGCTACACAAAGAAACCCTGTCTCAAAAAACAAACAACAACAACAACAACAAAAAAGACTCACAACAAGCAGAACCACAAGACAAGTTTACACGAGGGGAAAAGAAGGTATTTTCATGACATCCTCTGCTTGACAGCTTCAAAATATGAAATAGCAAAGCTGGCAAAACAGCTCAAAGGCCACAGACTCTTACATTTCTCTTAGCCATAAAAGCTAATTTTCCAAACCAGACTGCCTCCTTCCTTAGCTTTCACAGACAGACAACAGCCTTCTCAAGAGGCCTTAAGACATAACTCTAACTGAACACCTTATTCCAGAGAAAACTGTATGGTAAGCATGAAATGCAGGAGTGATCAAGTGCACACCCAGCACACTCAAGTCCAGAGGCTGGCTCTCCACAATCCACATGCATCGGTGAAGGACCTCTGAGAACCACAGGCATTTTCAAAGGCATTAGTTTCTTCAGCTTCCCTGATTCTGGAGCTGGACTGCTTGGGTCTAACTGTCTGCTCCAAGAATACAAACATGAAAACATCACTGTTTGAAGCCTGCACGGGTCCTGTTAGAAGACAGCAGAGCAATGGAAGATCATAACACCCAGAGAGCAAGTTTTCCTTCCATTTACATTCATCTCTTGTGCTACCCAAGGCTGCAATATTTAACTAAGAGAAATGAACACCTTAGAACAAAAGAATAGAAAGAGTGTATGAAATGAGGTCACACTACATCCGTCCACTGAAGCACCTCTGGAAAACGCATTCAGCCAACAACAAAGGGCAACACTCAAGTACACTCTTACTTTGTCCACAGAGACAGTAAAGCCACGCCAGGCCTCCCTGGAGCTGTTAAAACAGCACCATGACTTTCCACACCTTATCCAGAGATAACCCTCAAAGGGGCTCACACACACACAGCAGCTGGCTTTAGAACCTTTACACTACACACTCAAAACTCGGCTCTGCTTCTCACCTTGGCCTCGATGCAGAGATTCAAAGAAATCATGTCGTGTAAAGTGAGCCTCCTCCTGACTGTTGGCACTGGCAGACCCAGAGGGCGGGCAAAACGTCCGACTGACTTCCGGTCCGGCACTGTCTCTGGCCGCCAGCTGAGTGCAATTCAAAGCATAGAGCTTAATGTCTCTGATCTCCACCTGCAGGCGGTCGCTTCTGGACTCCTCATCTCCTGCCACAAAATTCTGGATAAATATCTGTCCCAAGTGCCCCACCAGCAGCTCAGGACTCCCAGGCCTCCGCGGGATAGAAACAACTGGAGACTCAATGTTTATGTTCAAGATGAGCTTCACAGTGTCCGATCGAGGGGAAGGAAGGCCAAACCCATAGATTTCGTTCTCCTCCAAGACAAAGGGCTCCCGGGTCTTCTTCGGGGTTTCGAAGAGTGACACCATCTCACTGTACTCAGCAGTCTTGGTGGCTAACACTGTGGTGACTTTGGTAGCTGCACTTTTCAACATACTGCGAAAATTCTCCTCCAGCTCGTCCATGGACAATGTCAACTCCTTCAAGAATTTGGCGGAGTGGTTATAATGCAAGGACGCCATCTTCAGGTTGAGGAAGCACTCCTGTTTGGATTTCTCTACAAACGTGAAGCTCAACGCTTCGCTAAGAGCTGCATCTTCCATCCTGACAAACACACTTTCAAAATAGCCAATGTCGCTGACAATGTTCTCGTAGCCTACGGAATTCCCAATGCTGACGACATACTGGTTCTTCACGTTGTCTTGTGTCAAATCCATGAGCTGCAAGCAGCCAAGGGAACCACTCATGTCAAACGAGCTGCCCATCGACACATTCACTTTTGTGCCACCAATACTGGCCGTTGCGATTTTCCTGCCCTGTCTCTCCCCGTCGGCCAGCCCCACTGTCCGAAGCAGCAGGAGGTTGAGTCTGTGGATCTCCACGGCGACCTCGGTGTTCTGCTCATAAGTCGACTGAATCGTGCCCTGTTCTCTAAAACTTCTTTCTAGGTCAGTCATCAGAGGCTGAGGGCTCATGTCATCCTTTTCCTTGGGGAAGGACTTTTGAAGAAAACCAATGAGCTCCACAATTGTCTCTGGGTTTAAGATGATGTCCAAGTTATTCACCTGAAGGGAAATCACCTGCAGTGTGCTGTCCAAGTTCATGGACGGGCACTCTGAACTCACAAACTGATACTCCAGTTTAATGAGGGACTCTTGTTCTTTGGTGAGTATTTTCTCCAGGGAAACACTAGTGGCCGATTGGTTGTTCAGGGTAGCCACATCAGTTAGGAAGGCCACATTAGGTCCAGAGACAGGAGACTGGGCCCTGCTATCCCGGAGGCTTCCTGTGGGAATATCAAAACTCAGGTTCTTGTGGGAAGCCATCAAAAGGTCAAAATCAGCACCATAAGTCTGCATGGTGTCCACCAGGAGCAACCCGTGAACAGTCAAGGAGACTTCAGCATCATAGGGCCTCTTCACAAAGTGAGCATTGGTGCCGAACACCTTGAGCACAGAGATGTAGCGCCCACTGCTCTCCACACCAAGCTGCATGCAGTTCACCTTGAATTCCGCTAGGAGGAGCTGTGACTCCACCAGCACCTCCCGTGTGTGCTGCTCTAGCATCACAATGCTCTGGGTCAGGTTCATTACTGAATCCTGCAGGCTTCCTCGTGGGCCTTCCTGGGGGAAAATCTTCTCTCTGATCTGGGTGTCAGAGGGCTTCGTTTCAGGCGTGGTGAGGAGAGCAAAGCAGTTCTTTAGAGCAGATATCTTGTCTTCATTGATGTGGATTTTTAAGTCTGGTAAATTACCTGAGAGCACAGCCCCAGGGTACTTAGGGTCTGACGTGTAGATCAGTCGGCGTTCTAACTGTAGGTGAACATTGAACTTCTCAACCACGTGTGTTGGCCCCACATCGATGTCCTGCACACGCTTCCAGTTGTCTCTCACGCGCCCCACCATAACCTGGAGGTCCATGAACGTCAAGGAGTACCTTTCATACATTTGTGAGCTCATCAGATGAGCCTGAAGCTGTTCCTCGCTGAATTCCACTCCAGAAAACGGTGGCACTTTCTCCCCACTGCTGCTGCTGGTCTCTGGAGGGGGGGTGCTGGGAGGTGTGGCAAGAGGGGTCTTATATTCATCGTCACTGAACTGATTCTCTTCAGAGGCTGACCCATCCCCACTTTTCCTCCTAGAGTCTTCTATAACGAAAAATAAAAAGACAGTAAGTAAAATGTCTATTTCTTCCTTCCCTTCTTCCCTTCTTACAATTAGGAGGGCTGGAAAGACAGCTCAGAGCTTAGGAGCACTTTCTGCTCTTGCGGAAGATCCAGGTTGGGCACCCAGCATCCACACGGCAATTCACAACCACCTGTAACTCTAGTTCCAGGGAATCAGGTGTCCTTTTCTGGCCTCTTCAGGCTCATACATACATGCAGTGCATATAAACTCATACAAACATACATTAAAAAATAAATTTTTAAAAATAATCTCAGTCACATGGTGGTGTCCCATGCCTTTAATCCTAGCAACTCAGGAGGCCAAGGCAGGTGAATCTCTGTGCGTTTGAGGCCAGCCTGATCTACAAAGTGAGTTTCAGTACAGTCAGGTCTGTTTCACAGAGAAACCCTGTCTTGGAAAACATAGATAGATAGATAGATAGATAGATAGATAGATAGATAGATGGATGGATGGATGGATGGATGGATGGATGGATGGATGGTAGGGGCTGTAAAGATGGTTCCGTGGTTAAGATAGCTGCTCTTCCAAAGGACCCATGCTCAATTCTTAGCACCCACATGGCAACTCACAATTGTCTATAACTCCATGGGATCTGACATCTTCATGTGAATGCACATAAAATAAAGTTAAATAAGCTCTTAAATAATAATAATATTATTGGATGATGATGATGATGATGATGATGATGATGATGATGATGATGATGATGATGAAGAAAAGGAAAGCTTCTACCAAACTGAAGTTTTTTGAGTGGATGAAAATGTCAGGCACAACAGTGTGTATCTGCTATTCACTCATTGTGAATCTACATATTAAATTGAAAAACAAACACAAAGAGTAAAAATGTAGGGTGTGAGAAGCCCCAAAGCTCATGCTGGAATGCTGAGGCCACCAGCTACTGCCAACATCTTCACATCTTGTCACTTGCAGAATTGCTGACACAACTCTCTTATGGCATTCTCCAAACTTATACACATCTCCCTTTGTTATAGTGTTCATTGTTTCCCTTCTAGAATGTGCTTGCTCCATACAATACCCTTATCTAGCACATAAAGATGGAAGGAGAAAACCAACAGCACAAAGTTCTCTCTAGCTGTCACATGTGCAATGATATGCATGCCCCCCCCACATATAAGGAAACAAAATGTTAAAAATAAAAAATTAACCTTCTATCTCTAGCACTAAGTACTGGGAAATGTTTACTAAGATGTACAGTGTCACACAGAATGACAAAGAAAGCCTCAGAGATACTCCTCCACAGTCCCAAGATGGCTGCAATCAAGGTAACAAGCGACAAGAAAGATGTGGAGAATCTTCATAAACCAGTGGGCATATAAGTCATTCAGGAAAGTAAGTTGGTAGTCCCTAAAAATGTTAAACCTAAGGCCACCACACAACCCAGCAATCCACTCCTGGGTGAGCATGGGCGCGAACTGAGATCTGTGTCTCCACAGACACAGCCTGACTGTGGGCAGTGGTACTATTCCAACGTCAGGGGTGGGGTGGGGGTGCTGCAAATGTTTACTAACCAAGAACAGATAAATAAAGCGCGGTATATCTATAAAGGGACAAGCAAAGACCATGAAAATGAATGTGATCACACACACACACACAACAACAACAACATGGATAAACCCTGAAAGTATTAAATTAAAAAGCAAGACATGAAAGGGAATGTGTTCAAATATTCCACAAGCATGAAATGTTTAGAACAGAGAAATGGATAGAGGCCAAAAGAAAAAGACCAAGTCTGGTTGGCAAAACAGAGGGAAGAGGCGTTAGAGACTACCAGTGAGTTCAGATTCAGTCTAGCTGACCTGGACATTTTGAAAGGTGAGTTGTATCTCCTTAGTAGTAAAGAAACAACATGAGAACTTCCAAGGGATTTTGCTTCTTCCCCCCCCCCCCCAATGCTTTGCCTGCATGCATGTCAGTGCACCACATATATGCCTGGCACCCAGAGAGGGCAGAGAGAGTGTCAAATCCACTGGACCTGGAATTAAGGATGGCTATAATCCACCAAGTGAATGCTAGGAACTGAACCCAGGTCCTCCGTAAAAGCAGCAAGTGCTCTTAACCACAGAGCCACCTCTCCAGACCCCAAACTTTGAAGTTTAAGAGTGCTATGCAAACCTCTGCCCAGCTTTACTTAGTGAAGCTCAGACTGACCAACAACGCACTGAGCAGGTTTCTGATACCTCGCACTGACACTCTACCTTGGGTATTGGTCAGAAGCATTCTCCCAAGGTCCACAACAACCAGCACAGGATTCTGGAAGGTGAAATCATCCGGAAATATCACCTGAGGGGCAGAAATGTCCAGCCGGACAGTCCACCGCTTGCTTTCCTCCTGTGAAGGCAAAATGAAATTCAGTTGCCAGCCTGCTGTAACCCCAGAACTCAAGAGGCAGGAGGACCAAAGTTTGAGGCTTGCCTCGACTACTCCATTTTATCACTGTTAACTGTGACTGCTGAACAGCTTTGTGGAGGTATCTAAACATTCCTGAAACCCAGCCAGGATGCCAGTCCTCAGGACTGCAACATAAGACACTTGTTGGCTAAAGGCATTACCATAGGCCAATGTTTGAAGTAGAGAGCAAAAGCTAGCAAATTACTAATTGGAGGAGTTGTTTGTTGTGATTGATGATCCATAAATTAAAATGGCTTTTGTTTGTAATTACAAGGCTTAATAATTTGACGTATCATAGAAATTATGAAATACAAATTATGTTGAAATCAAAACACTTTTATTTAATCATAGACATTGGTAATCATAAACTTTCACTGAGCATGGTAGCACACTCCCTTAATCCCAGCACTCGGGAGGCAGAGGCAGGTGGATCTCTGTGAGTTCAAGGATAGCCTGGTCTACAAAGTGAGTTCCAGGATAGCCAAGGCTGTTGTTATACAGAGAAACACTGTCTCAAAAATAAAAAAATTAAATAAATTTTCATGCTAAAGTATCTTAAAGAAAATATACATTCACATATTTGTAATATAAATAATATAGCATGTCATGAACTGGTTTGTCCTTTTTGATTAAAATTTGCCTCAACTACATGTATGTGGTAAAGGCTAGTTTATGTATAAATGTAATAAGGAACCCACACCTGACACTACCAAAATGGCCAAGAACCTGAGACTAAATAGGTCATGGGCACTAAGGGAAAACTTACTACTATTCTGCTAAAGGAACATAGCAATAAAATGACAGCTAATGTCCTACTACTGTACCCACAGTGCATCACTCAGCCCTCACCAGAGAAGCTTTCTTTTTTTCTTTCATTTATTTATTTATTAAGTTTTATTCTGTATACTGTGTTGTTTGCATGTGTGCCTGCAGGACAGAAGAGGGCACCAGATCTCATTACAGATGGTTGTGAGCTACTATGTGGTTGCTGGGACTTGAACTCAGAACCTTCAGAAGAGCAGGCAGAGCTCTTAACCGCTGAACCATCTCTCCAGCTCCAAGAAGCTTTCTTTTCGCATAGATGGTGATTAACATAGATCCACAACTGGACAACACAGACCCGCGAGTGTTCAACCCTGGAGATTCTTTATCAAACCCTCCCCTAAGACTCAGGGATCTTTCTAGAGGAGGAGGCAGAAGTATTGTAAGACACAGAGGTGGTGGATGACTTTAGGGAAACAGTCTTCCAGGCACAACAGGACGGTGTATATAGGAACACACAGAGACTGTTCCGGTACCTACCAGACCTGCCTGAACAGGTTGAAACCAGACAAAATCCCATCCCCAACCAAGAAGCTATTTGCAATTGATACCTGCTGGGAAAGAGGAAATCAGTTTTCTCTACTGGAGTGTCACTTAGTACATCAACCACACTCCACAGTGGGCCCCATGCCCAAGAGCAGTGAACCAACACGAAACAGACTCCATGCTTTGCGTGTGTATTTGTTTTGTCTTGTTTTACTGGGTTGTTTATCTTAATTTTCATTTGTTTAAGTTTATTTTTTTTTGAGATAGAGAGAAATAAATGAAGTTGAATAAGTAGGGATATGGGGAGGATCTGCGAGGAGTTGAAGGAGAGAGAAAGAATATGACCAAATATACTGTAGACAAAAAAAAATAAAAATAGAGAAAAAAAGAAAGAACCCCCTATTTTTAAGATAACAGAAAGGCACTCATAGCTGTAATGTATGCTGAAACACACATACACACACACACACAAGAAAACAAGACTAATTCCTCATTCCCCACCACAAGTCCTTAGGCATTGGACTTCGTCCACAGCTGCTTCTCCAGGGTCACAGGAGCCACGCTTGTCTAACAGCTCCATCTACTGCCATGGCTAGACAGTGTGCTACCACACCCATGGTCAGAAACTGCCTTTCTGGACAAATGAAGCTGCTTCTTGGCTTTCTCTATGCAGGTACACAGCACCACAAAACCTGCACCCCAAGTTGAGCACTGTTCTACTGGATACCCTTTGCCTACAGCAAGAGGAAGGCTCTTCTGTGAACTACCTGCAGATGAGGCCTGGAGAGGCACCCAGGGAAGTCTCGAAAGAAGCCTCCGAGCAAGGAAAACATGATCTGGTCAGCATTGCTCATCTTCTTAACCACTAGTGGAGCTGTTTGTTTTACGACAGATATAATTATGGATCCCCCCCTTTTTATCTCACCTAGTTGGCATAACTGATATGAGCAAGCCAATTTACTACGGGTCATGAACTCATCAGGAAACATGGTTGCTTCTCCTGTCCCCAACAGAATCACACAAGGCTACTTACAATAAAATCTCCCACAAGCAGCCGATCAAGAGTCTGGCGGATCTCAGCCTTGGTCTGCATCTTCAGCTTGTTATATTGTCTTCGAGCAGCCTCAGCTACCCTCAACTCAAGCTCAGACTGATAACCAAAACCTGCAAGATTGGCAAGGCAAAAGGCGTCAGAACTTGCAAGCTCCTGGGCCAATGAAATGTTGTCACTCTGCTCTTACCCAGGAGACCACCAAAGTGGGAAAAGGCAATCAGGCACAAAAACAGCTCTTTGCTTTGTAATGGTCCATCACAGGACAGCCAGGAGAAGGCCAGGGGGGAAAGGTGGACAGCCTTAAGGGCATAGAGACAGAAAAGGGAACGATACTTGACTTATTAGAACCCCTAGGAACATTTCTGAAAACTCCAAACTGCTGTCTTTCAAAATTATTATAAAGCAGAATACTGTACTGAAGGAAAAAAATTCAGCCACGTCACACATGGCTACTGTTGAATGAACAGTCTCACAACTAGCTGCACCAGTGGCACACGTCTTTAATCCCAGCACCTGGGAGGCAGAGGCAGGTGGATCTCTGTGAGTTTGAGGCTGGCCTGGTCTATAAGAACTACTTCCAGGACAGGCTCCAAAACTACAAAGAAACTCAGTCTTGGGGGGGAAAAAAGCTTCATGCCTGTCAAAAGACTACAGGAGCTTCATAATGAGCAAGGACGAAGGCGAAGGATGCACACAAAATAAAAGTTACTGTCTCACAAGCCTCCTCATCAGGGAAAGCACTCCTCCAACGTCTCAACCTCCTTGGGGAGTAAAGGAAGCAATTAGTTTAGTGCAGCAACAATGACACTTAGGACCCTATGGTCGAAATCAAGAGAGAGAGAGAGAGAGAGAGAGAGAGAGAGAGAGAGAGAGAGAGAGAGAGAGAGATGCTGCCACCTAGAAAGAAATTCTTGAATATTCTACCTTAGTCCATCAAGCTAAAACATCCTGGCCGAAGAAACTGCCATCCCAGAATGAAGGACAAAAAAGTGCAACCTAAAGGGACATGGGAAGGACACTGGCGAAGGACACTGACTCGGTGTTCACACACAATCCTTCCACTTATTCTGCAGCTCTTGCTGCAGTACCAGGTCATCCAAATGCATTACAACCTTGTCTAGAGCACCAGCAATGACCCAAAAGAAGATTCCCCCCCAAAGGTAACATAGGATCAAACAAACAAAAAATAGTTAACCTGAGGTATGAACCTTTCCCTTGTAGAAAAAGTCTGCCACTTTTTTAATAGCCTGTGGGTTGTAGATGATGTTCAAGGGCCTCGTGCTGACATGCAGCCGCCTCTCAAATTGGCTGTGTACTGGATTCCTCTCATAGAGCATCTCAAAGACCGGACTGTCTGGGTCTGCAGCTAAAGGAAAGAATGGAATAGTGAAAACAGCAAAACAACCACCACACCCAGACAGATCTGCAAAACATGCTGGGAAAAAGATGCTTTCTAAATTCTTTTCTCATCAGTTCACAATTATGCAGGTTTTTAAATAAAGCCTAATGAGGCCTGACTCTGATTTTTAACAGGAATCATGGCAGCTAGACTACTGTAGTTGTTCCCATAATGCAAACCAAGGCCCAAAAGGCCTTGCAAAGCTACCCTAGGGACACCAGAGGAACACAGTCCCACCCGAAGGGTGCCAGGATGCCTCCCAGTGCAATACGGATCCATCTGGCAAACCACTATGCACAGAGCAGAAATCAAAGTCTACCAATCAGTAATAATGATTTCTTTTAAGGATTAGTTTTAAGGACACATGAAAAATTACCTGGGTATTGATCACTTCTGTCAGCCGATGCAGTCTGAAGACCAAAAGACTGTGAGACTCGGCCAACTTCTTTCTGCTGTTAAACACATCCACAAAAATGCTTCAGTGGGCAGGAGGGACAATGCACTGCCCCCTTCATCTTACACGCCTTGCTCCCTCTTTGCACACATGACTCAAACCCCTCCACACTGAGCTTTACACATCCATGTACTACTGTGCCACTTCCCGGAGCTGACAATGTACTACAGAACCCAGTGCCTCTAATGAATGCCAAGTGAATAGTAACTATTTATAATTTTTCAAACTGTAAGCCCACCCTCCCACACTCTCTAAGAACATTCAAAAAGAAGTACATATAGAGAAAATGGATAAATATTCAGCCAATTAGACTATGTCTTTGACAACTTAGTAAGACTGAAGATCCCATAGCTGGTAAAGAATATTCCATATAAAATTGAAAATATATAGAGGACTTAAGGCAGTTCTCTTTTGGACTCCTGGAAAGATGAAATCTCATAGTAACAGTAGGTCGTGAGTATAGCTGTTAGACATGGGAAAGACTCAAGTGTTAACTATGAAATGCAGAGAGCAGTGTTCCTGGCATTATTCCCAGGTAGACAGACACTTCCACAGTGGCTACAGCATGGGGAGGGAAGAGTCAGAGCCACACAGCTCACCAACATTTCCTCTCTAACAAGTCAAAGGACCTCGTCCCAGTCTGAATCCAATGATCAAATGTCAAAATCAGTCCAGTTAACAGAATTTTTGGCTTCCTAAAAAAGACATAATATACTGACACCCATATATGATGGCCACACCACTGCAGTGCACACTGACAGCCACATGTGATAGCCACACCACTGCAGGACATACCGGATTAGGGAAGACCAGGAGAGGAAACATGGTTCCTTCCGTAGCCAGATCTCGGAGGAACAGTCCACCCAATCGGACTAAAAGCAAGGAGGAGTTTCTTCGAGGAAGGGACTCTGCTAGAAGTTTGACATCTATAAAAGATAAAACATAAGAGATGGTAATATGATATAATGCTAAATGTGCTTTATATCTAGAAATAGCAGATACATTTTACAGAGAGCTATTTGACACTAGGAAATATTTTTCCAAGAAATTAGAACACACACATGCATACACACACACACACACACACACGCCCAGTCTACTGTGGATGGTGCCACCCCTAGGCAGGTGGCCCTGGGTATTGAAGAAAGCAGACTGAGCAAGCCAGAAGGAACAAGCCAGGAAGCAACATTCCTCACAGCCTCTGTCCCTCACAGCCTCTGCTTCAGTTCCATCCCAGGTTCCTGCCTTCAGTGTCCTTTGATAGCACGCTGTGATATGGATATGGATACGTAACCCAAACAAACCCTTTCCTCCCCTAGCTGCTTTTGGTGTTTCATCACAGCAATAGAAACCTAACTAAGACAATACCGTTGGTGCCCTCATGACATGGGTTCTGGGGACCAAACACAGATCTTCTGAAAGAGTCGTACGCACTCTTATCGTCTGAGGCATCTCTCCAGCCCCAACTTTCTCATCGACTAACTCCCCTGGATGATGAAACAGACAGGGTGCTGGCGCTGGGATGGGCAGAGCTGGCTCTGAACAGTACCTGAGAACTCAAGCTGCATGAACGCACTCTCAGTGGCATGAGCAGCGCTCTGCTCCTTGTGCAGGAGAGTCACCGTGCCCCGCTGGAGCTGCACGTTCAGCTTGGCGAAGACATGATCTCGCTTTGTGTAGGTGTTCATACATGAGGCATCCACAGTGGGGTCAAAAAACTCCTCGGTACCTACATGGTAAAGGAGAACGGGCTTAAGAGAACACATGGAGAGCAAAGAGCAGGCACCCTGACTGACGATGCTGCTAAACCAGGCTTCCCTTCTTCGGGCAAGAAGCCAAAGACATGGGTGACTACAGGACAGTGGCTATCACCCAGGCAGCATGACACGAGGCTGATATGGTTAGTGCAGTTCAACTTAAACAGTCCCTTGTTTCTAAGGCTCATACTGCCAGCACAGGACTACAGTGGACCGCAGAGTTTATGAACAAGCTCAGATTTAGTTCTCTGACAAGGGCTGCCATTCAGATCTGTTCAAGAATGCACAAATGACCACAGCCATGGAGTGTCCTCCATCTACCTCTATGTAACAAGCTGCTATCCAAATGTCTCCCTTGGTTAAGTCTAGAAATGACCTCTTAAGCTGTTGTACGAAGAGCAGGATGACATTTAGCACCTAACTCTCCGCTCTGGCTGAGAGAGGAAGTGCAGACAGGCTCCCAGCATACCCAAAATCTCCTCAGGGGTCCAGTGCTCATGCGACTCGGTTGACAGTCCTTCCACCACTTTCCCTTCAGGGCTCTGCTGTCCGTACCAGCCACCCCACCCTGGAAACCAGGACTGCAGGTACTGCAGCATCCCACTGCCTCCACTAGCATCAGGGTCACCAGGTGAGGCTCCTGGAGAATCAAACTGAGGCTCTCGAAGACTCTGTAATCACAAAGAGGCAGACATGAAGACCCATGGGCAGACGTGGCCTGTGATATGCCATTGTTTGCTATGTGTCCTGACAGAAACACAAGCATATCAACACTAAAGGGCTCAGGGAGCACTGGGACCAAATGACCCTTCCTAGGAGATTTCTCACCTCTGCTAGCTCCTCTTGTTTATAAAATCTATCATGAACCAGTTCACGCAGAATCTTCAATTCCTCAAAGCTCTGTTCCTCCTCAATCCGACACATCTCCTCCTGTTTGGGACAAAATGAAACCGAGACACTGCAGAGCTACAGGAAGGGAGCACCGCATCAATACACTAGTCCCAGCACCTCCCTGAAAGCTGAGAATTGGTGACCATTGACCAATGTCGTGGGAGTTGCCTCTGGTTTAAAAGGGGTTCCCTATAGCCCAGCAGAGGTTACTCATTCTCAATCCCCACTAGAACAGTGGGAGCACACAGAGCAATGAGAACACACTTTGCTGCAGGAGGTGGCTGCCAAGGCATGCTGCTCTGCACAGCACTGACACGGTCACAAATTACGTTCCACATTAGCTCTGTTAGCCCAGGAGATCAAAGGAAGCAGAGCTATCACTGTCCCCACCTTCCAAGAGGAAACTGAAGGCCAAGCTCACACAGTATGTGTGATCTACCCTGGCTCTTTCATATTCACGACTGGCAAGGGCGTGGTCATTTCAACATGTTTCACACTAGTTATTAAAGAATAGCAGTGACAACTATAGTCTCACTGTTTTTTTAATAAAGTAAAATCACCATCCTAAATAACATCTTATTTGCTAACATTAGAAGAATGCACTGACAGCAGGTGCCCACAGCTTACAGAGCTGCTGCTACTTGGCCGCCTCAGCACTAATTCAGATTCTTCCTCCTAGTGCCCTCCAGAACAAATATCAGACTTAGTCCATCCTTTTCACAGGGTGCCCATTGTCAGCAGCCATGCCAGACACCACTGAAGACAGCAAAAGGCAAGTAAGGGCTATGGCCTCAGGATGCCAGCAGGACGGGTGAGAACTCAGGGTTCAGGATGACCCCTGGGGACCATCCCGTGAAAAACTGCTTATAAAGATCAACTAGAGGAGCAATCCGTTATAAATAACCCGAGCCAAAATATAGAGAATGGTCTGAGCCATTCACAAAAGCAAAACAGATAAGGACCAAAGCAGCCCTGCTGCCTTCCCTTTGCCCAGGAGAGGAAGGGAGACAGATCCAGGAAGGGGTAAGGCCAGGACAGGAATTCGGCAGGGCTGACTCTAGGGTAGCTAGCCCACAAATAATCTAGATAAGGCAGCCTTCTCATCTCTGCCACCTGCTCTGGCTTCACCTCTACCACCGAAAGTCAATTGAAGTCAATCACACCAACTAGGATTACATAGAATGCAGGTCAAAGTCTACAGAAATTAGTTACAGACTTAACAGCTAGACTATGTGCAAAACTGGAAGAGACACTGGGGACTCCATGAGGGTCTCCCGGAACTGCAAGCATAGAACTGCATTCTGTACCAGACGGGATCTGGAGGGCTCATGGCCATTTCTGTTTCCTCCTATCTGATGGCTTCTCAGGGAGCAGGGGTGGAAAACGGACTCACTACATTCCAAGGAGTTCCCTCTCTACTAAGCCCAACTCTAGCCTATAAAACTGTGCCTCCAGCATGGGACTTTGTATCTTCACACACTCGACCTTTTTTTCAGCCTGTAAGAAAATATTCTTAGCTAAGAGTGGTGGCTCATGCCTGTAATTCTAGGACTATGGAGATAGAAGCAGGAAGACTAGGAGTTCAAAACCAACCTCAGCTACATAGACTCTGAGGATAGCCTAGGCTACATGCAACAATGTCTCAAAACCAAACAAACAAATCAAGAGAAAATAGTAAACAAGAAGCCCACTCACCTTGTCATCTGCAGACAGCACAGCTCCTTTTAACTTGTTGAAATATCTGTCCGTGTAAAACACAGCATCTCGGGCACGATGCAACAAGAAATCCCAGGTCCAACACTTCCTCTGCTCTCTGATCTCATACAAGTTAGCATTCAAGGCAAAATACCACCACTCTCGACAGCTGCAACAATATGTGACAATGTGTTATTCCTTCCAGTAAAAACCACGACAATGCTCTTGGTCCAGGACAACCCCAGAACACAGGTTACTTCTGAGACATTTCTCATATCAAGCCTTTCTGTCTTGGGTCCATTATAACATTAAGCTAAACTCAATGTGCAGAAGAGTAATCTTGGGGGGGGGGGAACCATTAAATTAAACTTTGTGTCAATAACAGCACAGCATGTGATCAACGAGCCTCACCCAGGGCAGTCCCTCTCCAGGAGGAAATCGCTGCTGGAAGTAAGGCAAGCACCATCTTGAGACAGTCACCATGGACTTGACCACTACAGATTTAACTGAGTTTCTAAGGACATGCTTAGAAACACATGAGATCTTTAAAAAGGTTTACATGTCAGACTGGTCACATGTATCTCTGTAACATGAAGAGAGGGTTTATGGGACAGGAAAGATAGCAGCAATTGAGAGCACATACTGAGGCAGAGCATGGTGGCACACACCTTAGATCCTAGTGCTTGGGAGGCAAAGGGAGGCAGATCTGGGAGTTTGAAGACAGTCTAGTCTATTTAAATAGTGAGTTCCAGAGCATCCAGGGCTATATAAAAAGACTCTGTCACAAACAAACATAACATACTGTCCTTATAGAGGAACAGAGTTCAGTTTCCAGCAACTACATCAGGCAGCTCACAACTGCCTTTAATTCTAGTTCCAACCTGATGCCCTCGTCTGGCCTCTGTGGCTCCTGCATTCATGTGCTACACAATCATACACATATCCACAAATATAATTTAAATTAAACTGTATTTTTAACAAAGAGGACTAATGTTTGCTCTGGAAGTCAGAGAGCACAACCTGTACAGAGAACAGAGAAAAGGAGGACACACCAAATGTCACCAAGAAAGAGCAATCTGCTTACCAAGTGACAGCAAGGATCTTCTGAGTTTCACTGCTCTCATTCAAAGAGTGGCTCTTATCCAACAGAGGTAATCGATACTGACAACAGATACTTCATGCCCTTTTGTCCCAGATATAATTTCTATTTTCTCAGAGGTAACACATTCACAGAGTTTAAAACCTAACCAGCTCTACCAAAGTTAACCCAACCCTTTCTTCTGCAGTCACAGGTGCCCTTTCTTCTGCAGGCATGTGTGAAGGACAGGAGACATGTTTCTGGTCTGTGTACAGGAAAGCATGCTGATGTACAATGCACTTATGGGTAGCATGCAGCGGTGCCCTTACTTCTTGGACACGGCCACTTTTGGTTTCCACTTCCGGAATTTCACCTGCCTCTCCTTCCGCTCCAGCTCCTTGAGGAATCCCATGATCTGCCGGTACTGCAGCTTTGTTAGAGAGGAAGAGACACTAGATTAGGATAGCGCTGGTTCTTTGGCTCAGTCAAGACTACACTGAACAAGAACAACTCAATCTGCTGAGCTGGAACCCAGTAACCAAAGAATCAACAAGAGGCATGCCGGGATGGCTACCTAGTTATCCTGTGCTCTTTGCTCAGCACTTAAAAACACCAAATCAAAACCAAAACTATGTGGACAAGAACCCAATTTTACCATGTCGTCCACCCGGGCCTGGAGGGAAACAATGCTGAGGACACCATTATAGAGTGGTTTTCCTTTATTCTAATTCCCAGCAGTGGGTCTGAGCCTCTGGGAGGAAAATGTACCTGGGACAGCTTCAAGGGAATGGTCTCCAGCTGAATATCACATTCAATCCGTGGGCTGTGCCGGGACCTCAGAGGCTCCTTGGAGCAGTTTCTTTTCAAGAGGGCGGATGCACACACAGGCTCCAGAATGTAGTGGTGACTGCGACTCTCCATGCTTCTGGCCATGGCCTCCTGTGTCACAAGAACACTGGCTCTACACAGACCAACCTTCCTTCTGGCTGTTTCCTTCTACTCTGGGAATGTAAACTGAACAGCTAAACTAAGCCATGGGCTGGGTCATAGCTTCACTGTCACCTAATCTACCTTAAGCCACCTTGAGTTGGGGGAAATGAATCATATTTCTCCATTTCACTGAAGTGCCTACATTTGTTTGGTTGGTTGGTTTTCTTTTTTTCAAGACAGGTTTCTCTGTAGCTTTGGAGCCTGTCTTGGAACTAGCTCTGTATAGCAGGCTGGCCTCAAACTCAAAGATCTGCCTGCCTCTGCACCCCAAGTGCTGGGGCTAAAGGCGTGCGCTACCACCACCCACTATAATTTCTTTACAAAAGACTAAGATAAGCCTTTCCACAGTCCTTCCCTAGCACTAACACTGTCTGTCCATGTAGAAGTTTTAAAGGGAGGGCCCTGGTGATTTGAAGGAGTCGCCTCAGCAGGCCAGCCCCTCTAATCTGCTGCTCCATTCACTCAAAATCTTGGTGTTTAATTCCTACTGGCCAACAAAATGCTAATGACAGTGTGCCCAGATGCACAGTAGTAAGAACCAAGGAATCAGACACAAACACATCTTACAAACAGGATGTTAACCAGGGGTAGTGGCTCATGCCTTTAATCCCAGCACTTGGAAGAGAGAAGTAGAAGGATCTCTGTGAGTTTGAAGCCAGCCTGGTCTACATAGTGAGTTCTAGGACAGCCAAGACTACAGAGAAACTCTGCTTCAAAAACAAATAAATATTAAATTAAAAAAAAAAAAAAAACAGAATGTCACATAAAAAAAGACACAAAAACATCCACAAGCAACCTGATCCAAGTTCAAATACACAAGCCATGGTACATATGAAGTTCAAACCTGAAGATACAGTAAGCATCTCAGGCAGACTCTAGACAGAAGATGCTTGTAGAGGCACAGCACAGGGGACCACAGCCTGCAAATCAGGGTCCCTGTACCACATTCCTTTGGTACCATCTTACACCAAAGCTCCAGCCAGAACATACCTGTAACTCCGCCTGAGGCAAATCCCCCAATAACGTGCAATCGACATCCCAGTAGACACTAAACTCAGCCACATCCAATCGTTTTTTCCGCATTAGCTTCTGTACCTGGGGGAGAAAGAGGAAGAGTAGGATGGTCACCTTTAATATCGGGTATGTGCTGTTCACTCAACGTTACACATCAGGTACTTTGCAAGGTACAAGAGATACAAGATCGAAGGAAAACAGTCTACTCTCATACAGCTCAAACTCCATGCATGCAAGGCCTGGCATCCCACATCTTTGATCCCAGGACTCAGGAGGTAAAAAGGCCATCCTGGTCTATATGGTGAATTTCAGGACAGCCAGGGGTACAAAGTAAGACCCTGCCTTAAAAATAAACAAATAAATAGACAAACAAACCAAGTTCAACCAGGTGGCAATACCAAAGTGCATAAATGTTTTTAATTGATTAGAAGAAGCAGTGGGAGGATATTTAAGATTCTATGAGCAAACAAAATATCACTAGGCAGGGGAGTGTCAAAATATCTGTGAATCTCAACTAGGCAGTGGTGGCACAAGCTTTTAGTAACTACCAGCACTTGGGAGGTAGAGGCAGGTGAATCACTGTGAGTTTAAGACCAGTATGGTCTACAGAGTGAGTTCCAGGACAGTTAACGTTACACAAAGAAAGCCTATCTTGAAAAAACTTACAAAAAAAAAAAATCTGTAAATCTCATACAAACGACTGAGTCAGCACAAAAGGCCTGCTATCTTCGGGGGACAGTGATTCCGTTTCTAAACGAGAACTCCAAATGGCAGAGAAACAGTATGGATACATGTGCATGAACACATATTTGAAGTGGGACGTCAGTTAAGTATTGAAAAGGAATCGTGGAATATTACTAGATTATCAGTTTGGACAGAGTCCTCTTTCAAGAAGTCACTCACAAGTGTGAATGTGTCCTTATTTGTAAACACCACCTGTGCAGACAGAATCAGATTAAAATGAAGCCATCCTGGATGAGTGTAGATACAAAGCAAATGAGTTGGGTCCTTGTAAGAAGTAAAAAAAAAAAAAAAAAAAAATCAGGAGACAAGGCCTTTGAGCACCAACACTGAGACTGGAGCAACACATCTAGAAGCCAAGGAACCAGGGGCTTCCAGTAACCCTCAGATGGAGAGAGACGTGCACACACTGACCCTCAGATGGAGAGGGACGTGCACACACTGACCCTCAGATGGAGAGGGACGTGCACACACTGACCCTCAGATGGAGAGGGACGTGCACACACTGTCCCTGAGATGGAGAGAGAAGTGCACACACTGACCCTCAGATGGAGAGAGAGGTGCACACACTGACCCTCAGATGGAGAGAGAAGTGCACACACTGACCCTCAGATGGAGAGGGATGTGTACACACTGACCCTCAGGGCTTCAGACGCAATCTTTCTGACTTCTCAGTTTCATGTTTCTGGTTTCTAGAACTAGCAAATAAATTACTGCAGCTTTTTTATTTTTAACCTTAATTTTTGTTTAGTTTTGTTCTATTCGGAGGTAGGGTCTCACTATGCTGTCCTTGGCTGGTCTAGAACTCACTACATAGACCAGATTAGTTTTGAACCCAGGACCTGCCAGTCTCTGCCTCCTGGGTGCTGGGGTTAAAGGATGTGCCACCACATCCTGCTGTTTCTTATTTTATGTGTATGAATGTCTATACATCATGTGTATCCAGTGTTTGCCAAAGCCAGAAGAAGATGCTGGATCCACAAGCACACAAAGCCTCAAAAGCTATAAACAGCTGTCCTAGTAAATAAAAATGACAGGATGCTGAGGTGGGCATGGTGGTACACATATAATCCCCAGCACTTGGGAGGTGAATACAGGAGGATGAGAAGCCTAAAGAGGTGTTTAGTAAATTACATATCCAGTTCAAGGTTGGCCTAAGCTCCATGAGGCCATCTCAAACTTTGAAATAATCTGTCAACTTTTCTTTGTCAACAGTATCAACCCCCTTTGCCCTGCCTGACAGAACACTTGCTCTATTTTATAGAGTAAGGTGTTATCTGACTCTAGAATAGGAGATGCAATCAATTAAGACAGTTTCCAGGTATAGTATAGGCCTACCATCCTGGTAGAAGATAATTTTAATGTCTTAAAAATGAAAAACCAAGAGTATCTAAAGAGTGTGGAGAAGCGGTGTTTTATCAGGTAGTCTAAAACACCATAAAAATGTAAAAAGGGGGACTGTGTGGAAACCATTATAGACATTCCCAGGCAGTAGGTGAAACTAAGCAGAACAAGTTTCCTTGGTGATTGACAAAGAAGTAGAAAAATGAAGGATAAAATCCTTTGCTGACAGGAATTCTTTGCACCTCAGCTGCTCGGCGCACAAAACCAAAGTGATGCAACAGGTCAGTGAAGAGTGACTGTTTCCCTTCCCAGCAAATCAGCTGCTGCCTACACACAGGACACACGCATAGGGACAGGCAGAGGCGGTGCACACCTTTAATCCTAGCACTTGGGAGGCAAAGGCAGGTGGATATGAGTTTGCAGCCAGCCTGGTCTACATAGTGAGTTTCAGGACAGCCAAAACACACAGAGAAATCCCTCTTGAATAACAAAAAAAAAAGAAAAGAAAAGAAAAGAAAAGAAGGAAGGAAGGAAGGAAGGAAGGAAGGAAGGAAGAAAAAAAGGAAGAAAAGAAAGAAATAAAACACCCACATAGGTGGGGAAGTAGTATGACTTCTAACACTGAGGGGCTCCTAGCAGGGTTTTATTCTTGGTCTGTGGTCAGATCTCATACTCACAGGCTCATTTACAGCATTCTGCATGGACACATTCTTAATGCAGACACCAAATGCAAAAGGATGAGAGGGATTGGTAAGGCCATCTTCAAAGCGCAAATGAACATCTTGAATTTTTAACTGCAAAGAGAAAGAGGGAAAACATTTAGTAAGTGTTGCGGGTAGAATCCTCTAGGTGGCATCCAACCACATAGGTCACCTACTCACAGGTTTCCACTGTGCTGGGAGTTCCAAGAGGACATGATCACAAACCACTCAAGAATGATAGTTCATTGCCATGAACGTTATCCCAGGAAGGCTACAATGCTCCCATCAAATCATTCCACAAGTCAATATAAACATTTAAACACAGGGATACCAGGGGCCAAAGTGATGGCACAGCAGCCATGCAAGCCTAGCAACATGAGCTCAATCCCCAGAAGACAGAAGGACAGAATAGACAACAGAAAGTTGTCCTCTGACCTCTGCACACATACCCTACACACACATATCAGAATAATAAAAAAATAAAACTTTTAGAGAGAAGAAGAGAGAGAACAATATCACTGAATCCAGATAGTCAATCCTGCCACGCTTGTCTCTAGGAATCTGAGCCCAGGAAAACCAGTAAGGCATGTAAGATCTGTGTGAATCTCATGTGTGTTTATTTCTTCTTTCTCACTCTGCTCAGTGAATTAAAAATAAACAATTGGGCCTGGGAGTAGCACAAAAGTAGAGTGTGTGTTTATTATGTGCAAGTGCCTGTGTCCAGTCCTCAGCACTATGGGAAAGAAAAAATATATACAACATGTGGTCAAGAAAAGTGGTCAGCATCATTAGACATTATGAAAATACAAACTAGGCTGAGGAGATGGCTCAATGAGGAGGAACTATTGTTTTTGCCAAGGATGAGAATGAGTTCAAATCCCCAGCACAATACAGAAAGTCAGGCATTGCTGCACTTGCCTGTGATGCCAACACTGAGGGGACAGAAACAGACAGATCCCAGGACCTTGGTGATCCAGGTCCTGGATCAGTCTAGTCAAAATAGTAAGCTTCTAGCTCATGGAGAGACCCTGTCACAAAGCAACAAGGCAGACAGTAATAGAGGAAGATACCTGACATCCTGCTCTGGCCTCAACACCCATGAACACAAGGGTACCACCTCAAATGTATGTGCATGCCCAACAAACATAAACCACACACACCACAGAGAAGGAAAAGAAAAAAGTTCAAACAACAGTAAGTCATCGCTCAATCACAGTATTATTACCAATGTGGAGAAAAACCAATGCTTAACACTGATGTCAAAATCATAATATGGGCCAGTAAGGTGGCTCAGAAGGTAAAGGCACTTGCCATCAAGGCTGTTGATCTGAGCTCCATCCCGAGGACCCGTGTGGTAGAAGCAGAAAACCAAACTCTTCAAGCTGTCCCTGACTTCCAAATGTACACACACACCGCACAAATAAGTAAATAAAACTTTGTAACGAGCGGTGGCGGGGTCCTTGGCCCTAAATGGCATAAATACATCACTGCCCCCAGGCTCAGAGGATGAAGAGGTGGCAAAGACACGCCCACCTCGCTCGTGGACCTGCTGCAGTGGCTTTCTCTACATGAGACCTGCGCGCACATGATGAGCCATGCCTGTGATTACACTGCAGAGAAATGGCCTTTTGGTCCTCGAGAACGACATTTCTGGGTCCAGCAGATAGCGAGGCAGGTAAGGGTGCTTAAGGTAAGGTAAGACTGGTGACCTGAGTTTGATCCCCAGGACCCACACTGTTGGAGAGAACCAACTGCTACAGCATATCCTCAGGCTTCCACATGTGCCTCCCATCCCCAGTCAATAAACACATGTGTAAAAAAAAGTTTTTATGAGAAAAAATTCCTTTGTTGTAGAAAATATGTGCACACACACATACCACATATTAACAGGGTTTTTTTTTGGGGGGGGGGGTGTTTTGGTTTGGTTTTTGGTTTTAGGTTTTTTGAGACAGGGTTGCTCTGTGCAGCCCTGGCTATCCTGGAACTCACCCTGTAGACCAAGTTGGCCTCAAGATGACAAAATCTGCCTGCCTCTGCCTCCCAAGTGCTGGGATTAAAAGGCCTGCGCACCACCACCCAGCAATAATAACATTTTCTAAAAAAAAAAATCAGTGCCCTCAAGTACACCAGATTTTCATCCACATTATGAAACTAACAACCTCAGATCATACTTTTGAGGAACATAGCACACACTGAACACACTGCAAGAGAACCCTAAAGACTTTCAGTATGGGCTGTCTTGTGCCATTTAACGGAGATTTCATGCCCTGATCCCATTCCTAATGATGGAACATGCAGCCCCAGCACTGCAGTGCATACAACTTCCCTAAGACACATCAGTGACAGGTCAGATGCCTGAGTGGCCATTCATAGCTCACAACACACCAGGCAATGGGGACCCCATCTCCCGCATTTTGTAGATGAAAAAACTGAGACCAGAGAGGTTAAATGACTTGCCCCGAAAACAGTCATTGAGACCTAAGTATCTGGCTTCTGAGGTGATAACTCCTTTAGCAAGTGAGATTCCAACATTAAAAAAGAAAGTGTGGTGGTGTGTGGGGGGGGTGTCAAATGGAAATGCCAACTCACACCCCCTGAAGCAAGGACGACCTGGGCCCGCCTCACAGCACAGGACTTGCTTTGCAGGTTTTCCCTTTGGCACAGCCTCCAGAAGGGCACACCTGAGCAGCAGCCAGCCCACACACACACCGCACCACAAAAACCCACAAGAAAAGAGAACTCAGAAGCGAAAACACATCTAAGGCTCAGAAACCCTTCATGTGTCCTCGTAAAGGTTGACAGGGCTCACCTCGATGTTCTCCACAATCCTCGTGACTACTGAGGCGGTGACAGAATACCAGTAGGGTTCTCCCTTCTGCTGCCGCTCACTCTGCAAGGGAAAGAGCCAGTGTCAGCACAGGCTGCCCTTCACTGTTGAGGACGACACAGGCCCCCTAACACCCAGAGGCTCTAAGCCTTGCCTTCCATCTGTCCTCCAGGGCTTGAAGCAGCACTTTCTTACGCTCCCTCTCCAGCAGCTTCTCCTTCTCATCGTTGAAGTCCTGGATTTTCTCAGGGGCACCAATTAAATGGAGGCCAGAGATAGAGATCACCCAGGGGTCCACATGCGGGCGGTAAAAGGGGATCTGAAGGGTCACTTTCCCAATCAAACCTGGGAGGAGAAAAACCGCTCATTAGGACACCCACACATTTTCTAGCTCCCTTTAAAGCATACAGATTACGTTTACCATTATTTATTTTCTTAAAAACAAACCTGACAACTGTGGTGTCCATTTAAGAAATGCTGAAGAGACAGAGGCAGGAGGAACACAAGTCCAAGGTGGCGGGGGGGGGGGGGGGGGNGGGGGGGGGGGGGGGGGGGGGGGGGGGGGGGGGGGGGGGGTTAGCTCTGGGAGGAGCAAGGTCTTGGATTCTGATCCCAGCATCAGAAGAAAAAAACAGAAAAATCACAAAAACAGACAGCAGCAAGGCAACAGTGGCGGGGCATGCCTATAATCCCAGCACTCAGCTGACTAAAACAGGGCATGGCAAGTTCAAAGCTGGCCTGGAGAACAAAGTGAGTTCAAGGGTAGCCAATGAGGCTCCTCCTACATATGTGACACTAGTGTTAGTAAGAGCAAGATTACAATAAATAAACTAATTAATTAAAAAGAACCAGCTACCATGAATTAAACTGAAAAATGCCTAGTGAGTCTTTTTCATATCAAATATAGATTATCTACTATGCAAACACTCTTCCACCTGACCACACCTTGAACGCCTATGAAGTGTCTTTCTTCCTATGGCACCCACCCGCACAGACCCTGGTCACGGAACTCATATCTTGTTAATAATTGGCTGGTTGACAAGTATTTGTCGGAGTTACCATCCTTACATATTTAACCCTGAATATACCCAGCACAAACTAAAACAGATAACACAGCTTATGCACAAAGAAACAAGAACCCGGGATCAGAGCTACCTGGCCTGTAAAAATACACTTATTTCCCAACTTCTTCCATTTTAGCCAAACCTTTAAATTCAACTTAATAAAAGCAGCTCACTTAACACAGTGGTGCATGCCTCTAATCCCAGAACTTGGGAGGCAGAGGTAGGAGGATCTCTGTGAATTTGAAGCCAACCTGGTGACATAGTTGCAGGCCAGCCAGAGCTACATAGTGAGACTCAGTCTCAAAAAGCAAGGTGGAGCATTACAAATGGTATTTTCCTTTATATGTGGTTGAGGAAAAAAACCAAGGCCTTTATATATTCATGTTCAAGGCCCAAATATTGCATGTTCAGCAAGGGCTCTACACTGAGCTATAGCCCTGTCCTCACAATGGTATTTCTAATGATAATACAAATGACTGACAGTCTAATCCAGCAGTAAATTAAGAATACTGGGGGTGGGAATGCAGTTCAGTGATAGAATACTTGCTTTGCATGTACAAGGCTCTAGGATTAATATTCACCACCATGGGAATATTTTACAAAACAATAATGAAAAATGAGTTTTCTCTAGAAAAATAAGATTTGTAACAGAACTTTCTAACAGTCTGAATTAGTGCACAGTGGCGGTTATCTATTCAGCTTGAGACAAGGTTGTATATAGTCTATGCTGGTCCTAAAGCCTGACCTTCCTTCTCCCTCCCAAATGCTGGGTTACAGGCATGCTTTGCCATGCTGGGCCACAGTGATAGTACAGACTGAATGTGCAAGAGGCTACAAAGCATCTAACAGACAGAACTTTATACATCTTATTCACTTTTTGTAAGAAACAAGGTCAAGTTTGCAAACACAATATTAGAAAACCATCAATTTTCCAAGAGTTTCTCTCCTTCCCTCCATCTCTCTCTCCCTCCCTCCCTCTCTTTTTCTGAGGTAGGGTTTCTCTGTATAACAGTCCTGCCTGTCCTGGAACTCACTTTGTACTTTGTAGAGCAGGCTGGCCTTGAACTCACAGAGATCCCCCTGCTTTTGCCTCCCCAGGCCTCCCAAGTGCTAGGATTAAAGGTGTGCGCCACCGCTGCCTGGCTAAAGAGTTTCTCTTACTCCTTCAATATTTGAAGACTTTCTTCTGTAAATGACCAGTGTCAGCATTCTTGAAGCTTTCAGATTCCTATCTGTCGGTATATTTACTTGTGGCATGCATGAACACACGCGCGCGTGCACACACACACATAATTGTAAAAAAATGTTTAAAAAAAATACCATAATCATCCTGTGGTTTTCTGTGTTTAAGGGTGTGTGTGTGTGTGTGTGTGTGTGTGTGTGTGTGTGTGTAGTGCTACGGATGGAATGGAATCCCAGGTCCTGTGCATGCTAGGCAAGTGCTCTACCACTGAACTACATCCCTAGCCCTATTCCCTGATGGTTGGTTGGTTGGTTGGTTGGTTAGTTGGTTGGTTGGTTGGTTGGTTAGCTGGTTGGTTGGTTTGGGACAGGGTCTCACTGCATAGTCCTGGCTATCCTGGAACCCTCTATTTGGACCAAGTTGGCCTAGACCTCACAGAGATCCACCTGCCCATGTGGTGAAACTTATATGAACTGATGCAAGCTCTCAAACTTCCTGTCTACATCCTGGTCGAGCAGATACCAACTCCAGGGCTTTTGACTCTCCTGCCCAAACAACTCAATCCCAAACCTTCCTCCCTCCTTTGGTTCCACGTACCAGCTTTGACTTCAAATGGCAATTCCAGTTCTTTCAGGGCATCCTTCTTTAATGGGAGGTTTTCTAATTCAACAGCACCTAAAAACAAAACACCATGAAATGTTCACCCAACAAAGACACTGCTGTTGGCTGTGCACAGAGCACTAAGGGGTAATGGCCATGGCGATGCCACCACTAGCCCAAGGGTTCTGTCTGGAGTACTAATCTGACCACTCACTCTGAGCCACCCATGACAGCTGAAGCACAGCGGCAGGAAGAGCTTAGGCAAGATCCTAACTATTCTGTAATGAGCCAGACAGTAAATATTTTAAACCTTTATATTATGACAATTACATTCATTTTTTTAGGTAGTTTATTTTATTCTTCGAGAATTTTTTAAATTATTTATTTATTTATTTATTTATTTATTTAGTATGTATGCAGTGTTCTGCCAGCATGTATCCCTGCAGCCCAGAAGAGGGCACCAGATCTCCTCACGGATGGCTGTGAGCCACCATGTGGTTGCTGGGAACCGAACTCAGGACCTCTGGAAGAGCAGCCAGTGCTCTTAACCTCTGAGCCATCTCTCCAGCCCAATTACATTCATTTTTAAAAGCTTTTTATTACATTTATTTGTATTTGTACAAGTGCGCGCATATCATGTGTGTCACAGTGGACAACTTGCAGAAGTCAGTTCTCGCCTTCCACCATTTAGGTTCCAGGGACAGAACTCAGGTTGCCATCTTAACAGCAAGCCCCCTTACCCACTTCGCCATCCTGTTGTCACTTCCTTTTCTTTTCTTGACTCATGGGTCTCACTCACTACGTTGCCCAGGCTGACCACAAACTTCTGGGCTCATAACTATGCCCCTAGCTTAGCCTTCTGAGTAGCTAGGACTAAAGGCATAGGCTTTGGAGCCTGTCCTAGCACTCGCTCTGTAGACTGGGCTGGCCTTTAAACTAACTCAGAGCTCCACCTGTCTCTTCCTCCTGCGTGCTGGGATTAAAGGCGTGTGCCACCACTGCCAGGCTTCAGTTTCCTCATTTTTTCAAAGGTTTAAAAATATAATGGACAACTAGGGGTTTCAATGGTATTCACCATACATACATAAAACCCTGTGTTTGATCCCCACCAAAGAAAATGTAACACCACCATAGTGGTACATTCCTGTAATCCCACAATTCGGAGATAGAAACAGGGAATCAAAAGTTCCAGATCATTCTTGGCTACACACTGAGCACTCAGGAGGCAGAAGCAGCCTGGTCTAACAAGAGCTAGTTCCAGGTCCAGAACAGGCTCCAAAGCTATAGAGAAATCCTGTCTCAAACACACCCCCCACCCCAGCCGCTGCCAAATAAGGAAAAAGATAGCTCAGCAGATAAAGGTGCTTGATGCCAAGCGAGAAGACCTATCTCCAGGACCCACACAGTACAAGGAGGGAACAGACCAATCTCCAGGACCCACACAGTACAAGGAGGGAACAGACTCCCAGAAGTTGTCATTAGACCTCTTGCACAGAAGCATTCACATACAATAATTAATTAATATGAGTAAAATTAGTAAAAGCCATCCTGAGCTAGCAGGTCAGATCTGGCATGCTGGCTAGTTTGAAGACCCCTATCTTAGACTAATAGTTCCCACAAGACTGCCATCATCTGACTCTCTAAGATATAATAAAGGCTCCTGGGTTTGGCCCAACATCCCCCAAATCAGAATCTCTGAGGTTAAAACACAAGAATCTAGCAGGGCAGTGGTAGCGCACACCTTTAATCCCAGCACTGGAGAGGCAGGCAGGCAGATCTCTGTGAGTTCGAGGCCAGCCTGGTCTACAAAAGCTAGTTCCAGGACAGCTAAGGCTGTTACGCAGAGAAACCCTGTCTCGAGGGGGAAAAAAAAATCTGCTGTGGTTTTTAACAAGCAGTCCCAGCCCTCAGCAATGCCTTCTCCCAGAATTGACCATAGGTCACAAAATGCTTGAGAGCCCATGGTTTAGTTAATAAAACTGAAGGCAGACAGTGGTGGTGCACGCCTTTAACCCCAGCACTCGGAATGCAGAGGCCGGCAGATCTCTATGAGGCCAGCTGGTCTATATACACAGTTAGTTCTAGGATGGCCAGGGCTATAGAGAGACCCTATCTCAGAAAGAAAAAAAGTAACTAACTAAATAAAACCAGTCACCCAAAAGTATTCTTTTTTTCTAATGAGACCAAATGGTCTCTCTGTACCTCCCTTCCCTGAGGCACAGTATCTGGTCAGAAGGCACAGAAAGAACAGGGCCAACTTGTACGATGACTCTGAACAGGATGTGCAAAGACAGGGCAGCCAGCTCTAGCTCTGCTACCACTGGGATCCAAATGTCCACCGAAGGCCATGAATTAAGGGATTACCCCAGCCCATGACACTACTGGGAAGCAGCAGGGCCTTTACTTGGTAGAAGTTAGAGTATTGAGGACATACCTCGGGCCCCTCACTGACTCTGCTCCCCATCTGTCACAGGGTAAGCAGGCCTGCTCTGCCAGGCACTCAACCATCACTACAGGCCCAGGGGCAATAGGGCCGAGCAACTCATGTGAACCAAAACTGTGAGCCAAAATAACCTTTCCCAGGCTGGAGAGATGGCTCAGAGGTTAAGAGCATTGCCTGCTCTTCCAAAGGTTCTGAGTTCAAGTCCCAGCAACCACATGGTGGCTCACAACCATCTGTAATGAAGTCTGGTGCCCTCTTCTGGCCTGGAGACACACATGCAGACAGAATATTGTATACATAATAAATAAATAAATTTTTTTAAAAAAATAACCTTTCCCCTTTTAAACGAATCGTCCCAAGTATTTTATCACAGTAAGGGAGGGCTGACGCATGGGCTCAACTGACTATGCAGGCCATTCATTTGCACATATACAACCAAGCTCTACTCTGAAGGCCACAGGGAGACGTCACCCCTAGCCACAAACTGCTGAGGAGAGGGCCTTGGAATGATAAAACTGTTTGCACAATGCAAAACCATTTCTGAGCCACGTGAATCTGTCTGGGATGGGTGTTTTTGAGAACAGCTGGTAGAAAGGCCCAAGAACCAGGCAGACAAAGCAATGCAAAGATATAATGATGGAGGCTTGGTACTTCCCCAGATAAATGACTGCATTTATTTGCATATCTAAAAAGAGGTCAAACCTGGCAATTGGGCAGATTCAAGTGTAGTATCTTTTTTTCGGTTGGGGGGTCCCCACATCACAGCTTTAAGACTAAACTGAAGTAAAATAAACCTGCTTCCAAAGGTGAAGAGAAAATTATCATAAAGGAGAAAAAAATCAGAAAATTTCTCCTTAAGTGAAAATGACTTTCAGAGAGACAAGCAGTTTCCTTTTTTGTTTTTGCAGCACTAGGAATAGAAGACAGGTTCTCGCACACGTGCAGTGAGTGCTCCATGTGCGATGAGTGCTCCACGTGCAGCAGTCACGCCCCAGCCTCTTCTCATTTGCACTGAGAATGGTCTTATTTTCCATATGCTAATCTGGCACCAAAGCAGGTGGCTCCTGGGTTTCCCTGGCTGCTGTACTGCTCAGTCGTGGAAGGAACTCACACAGAAAACATTAAAGAAGCTGAAGCAGGGAAAGCATAGCAGGTGCAGAAAGGAAAGAGAAGAAACAGAAGCCTGCAGCAAGCCAACAGTTAAGAACAGAAAAAAAAAAAAAGTAATGGTTCAAGATAGAAAACTAGTTCTCTCTCTCTCTCTCTCTCTCTCTCTCTCTCTCACACACACACACACACACACACACACACACACACACACACACACACACGTGTGTGTGTGTGCCCACGACTGGCTGGGAAGGGCCCTGCCCTGCTAAAAAGGACTGCCTGAGAGTCAGGCAGCAAAGCACCCGAATGACTTCGGCGTTTTCAAGGCCAGACGCCACTTATTGATTTCCAGGCAAACAATTTCCTGGCTTATTCAGGGATTGCTCGCCCCAAAAAGCCTCACCCCACACTGGCCAGAGATGTATTCACTGACACTGTGGTGAACTCAGGCCTCGGGGGACTTTCCCAGACATCTCTAGTGACCAGATTCTCTTTATTCTGCTCCAGGTCATTTAAAGGACCAGGCTGAAGAGGGCTCAAAAAACAAGGGGGTGGGGATTGAAGTGCAGAGTCCTCACATGACAAAGCCTCTACTTTCTGACTCCCCAGTGCCTGCTCCTGGGATTCACTCCACATGAAGAGTGGCGACCCCTCCTGTGCAACCCACTGAAACCCTTTTCTGCTCACTCAAAAGCCACCCACAGTAGCTTTCCCCGGGCCCTACAGACAGAACAAAAGGCTCCTCTCCCATGCACTCTGATGCATAGTGTAACTTCTTTTGTAGTTGAAGACAGATTCTCACAGGCTAGTCACCCAGACTAGCCTGGAACTCACTATGTACACCAGACTGGCCTTCAACTCACAGCAATCCTCCTGCCTCATCCTCTCAAACGCTGGAATTATAGGAGCCAGCCTTCATATCCAGCTATTGCCTCTAGCTAAAGTTAGCAATGGCTGCTGTGTTGCTGTTTAATTTGTCTCCCCAACAGGTGAGTGGCTCTGAGGACAGGGACTTTACAGCTGCTGTGGGACAACGATAGTGACAGCACCTACCACTTAGTGAGTGAGGTCTTACTGTGTGCAAAATATTCTATCATTATCCCTCTTTCCCCCAAACAGTAGACCTCAGACTCAGACCCGCCTAATCTCCCACCCACCCGTGCAGGCAAATGTTCTCCCACCAGGCTATAACCACAGCCCCTGGATTATCGCATTAAAAAAAGACACATTTACCAGGAATTCAAAAGAGCCAAGAGGGAGATGTGGGAGGGCTGAGAAGGAGGACAGGGAAAAGGTAAACGGTATAATTACAATCTCAAATGGATAAGAGAAATATTCTTTAAATATTTAATATATGTGGGGTGGTTAGCTCTCATAAGCTTTTATATTTGAATATCTGGTTCCCTAGGTAGTGGGGCTGTTTTAGGACCGACTGGGAGGTGTGGCCTTGTTGGAGGAGGTGTGTCGCTAGAGGTGGGCTTGCAAAGCCCATGCCTGGCCCAGTCTCTGTCTACAACTTGCTGATCAGATGAGAGCTCTCCGCTCCAGTGACAGCACCATGCCTACTGGCCTGCTCCCATTCTTCCTACCGTGATGACCATGGACTGCCCTCTAACTAGAAGCAAGCCCTCAATTAATTGCTTTCTTTTATTAGCTGCATGGGCTGTTGTGTCTCCTCAGAGCACTAGGACAATAACTAATACACTTTGATTTTTAATTTTATTTTACGTGTATGGATGTTTTGCCTCTATGTATGTACGTCTGTGCCTGGTGCATGGAGAGGCATGAAGAGGGCATCAAGTCCCCTAAAACTGGAGCTACAGACAGTTGTGAGCTGCCATGTGGGTGCTGGGAATAGAACCCAGGTCCTTCGGAAGAGCAACCAATACTCCTAACTGCTGAACCATCTCTCCGGTCCGTGTATTATCTCAATCTTCATAGCAAGGTAAAAAAAGGACGAGTTGAATATCCCAGTCTGGAATGCTTGGGATTTCAAATATTTAAGGTTTGGGGGCATTTTCTGATTTTAAAATATTTACATAGATATACTATTTGGACATTCCCAAGCAAAAATCAAAACTTCAAGGCCAGGGTTGCAGGTCAATAGGTAGAGCACTTCCTCTCTCACACTTGGAGCCAGTTCCACTCAGACCTGCAGAAGTGTGCACCTGTAAGGCCAGCACTTGGGATGTGAAGGCAGGAAGATCAGAAATTCAAAGTCGGGGCTGGAGAGATGGCTCAGTGGTTAAGAGCACTAGCTGCTCTTCCTGAGTTCAATTCCCAGCAACCACATTGTGGCTCACAGCCATCTATAATGAGGTCTGGTGCCCTTTTCTGGCCTGCAGGCACACATGGAAGGAATGTTGTATACATAATAAATAAATAAATCTTTTAGAAAGAAAGAAAGAAAGAAAGAAAGAAAGAAAGAAAGAAAGAAAGAAAGAAAGAAAGAAATTCAAAGTCTTCCTCAGTCCCAGAGCAAGTCTGAGGCCAGCCTGGGCTATTTGAAGGATCCAGAGGGGGAGAGCTGACTGCTACCAGGTGTAACAACTCAAGTCTGATCACTGGAACCACACAGTGGAAGGAAAGAACAGACCCCCACCAGTTTAGCTATCTTCTGACACCCACCTATTCCAAGTGGGGCAAACCCCACCCCCATCAACCAACTAACAACAGAAAGGAAAGGAAAAGGGGAAGAGAGGAACATGTGAAGGAGGAAAACTAATTTTTAAAAATATTCAAAACAGAACAACAACAAAAAAATTAAAGTCAGGTGGTGGTGTTGCCGCGTTTTTAATCCTAGACAGAGATAGGCAGATTATCTGCCAGTTCAAGGACAGTCTGGTCTACAGAGCAAGTTCTAGGACAGCCAGGACTACACTGTGAAACCCTGTCTCCAAGAACCAAAAAAAAAAAAAAAAATTCAAAGCGCAACCACCATGCTCCAACAACATCAGAGGCTTTTGAGCTCTGTCAGTACTAAATGCTCGAAGTTTCCAAACAGTCCAAACTAGGGTTGGTTACATGACCTGTCCATCAGTTTCTCAACTTTGAGATGAGAAAACAAGGCTTAGCAGACAAACAGTGTGCTTAGAAATCTCAGAGTTGGTTAGGAGGTAGCACTAGAGGTCACAGGAGGTCAACCTAGGGTGGGAAGAGGGAGAGAGGGTGAAGAAGGCCTTCTGTGGCCACTCGCATCACATGCAGCTTGTATGTGAGGAAAGCTCTGTCAGGCTTGAACCTGACTCTTAGGTGCTGTTCCCGCCTCAGCTTTTGGTATCAATCCCAAACCCAGAGCCTGGCCCACAGCAGTTGCTCACTAAGTGTTGATCAAGTGTGAACTCTGGCCTCCAGCTGTTCTTGCTTTTTAACTACTTGAGGACTGAGCACAGCCCTTGGCTGAAGTCCCACCCTACAGCCAATGGCGTGCTGACTATCCTGAGGATGGTTGCTGAGGACTAACCTGCACTGACAGCTCTAAGCTCTCTGACCCACATGAACCTGCTCGGTCCTCAGCACCCTGCGGGATGGTTAATAACTTCTCACATGCAGAGGCTGAGTAATTTGTTCACGTTAAGACAAATGTTACAACTGGACAACAGTCTGATCGGCGTTGGTCCATACACCTTTAATCCTAGCACTCAGGAGGCAGAGGCAGGTGAATTTCTGTGAGTTCAAGGCCATCTTGTTCTATGAAGTTCCAGGATAGCCAAGACTACACAGAGAAACCCTGGCTCAAAAAACAAAACAAGAAAAGTCTTCTCCCACCCCCCCCCTTACCCGTTGCAGGTAGTCCAGCCACTTGAGCACTGTCTCCTGCATCTCCCCAGACATTTACAACAGTAAATATTCGCTACTAGATCAGAGTAACAGGCTTGTGCTCATCTAGCCCCCTATGCCCTCAATCCCTACTCAACCGCGTCAAGACAGGCAAATACTGTCAGTTCCTCTCATGACCAGTCCCTCAGGTCAGAGGAGCGCCACACACTGCACTGTGTTGTGGGTTCTTAGTAAAGGGGTCAAGTTCTTTCATAACTAATGCCAGTTATGAAAAAAAAAAAAACCATTCCTCAAGGTTTCATCCCACAATTTTTTTTGTTTGTTTCTGTTTTTCGAGACAGGGTTTTTCTGTATAACAGTCCTGGCTGTCCTGGTACTGGCTTTGTTGACCAGGCTGCCCTCAAACTCAGAGATCCGTCTGCCTCTGGCTCCCAAGTGATAGGATTAAAGGCGTGTGCTGGGACTGAAAGCGTGCCTCGCTACACCCAGCTTCTTCCCATAGATCTAAAAGCCAGAAAGAATAGTCCTTAAAGAGGATGTAAAAAAAATTACCCTAATGATGCATGCAGTTGTTACAAGATATATTCTGCTGAATGGCGACAGAGGAGGAGTGAATGGGAGTTGGTGGTAGAGGAGAGACAGAGGGAGGGAACGGGAAGAGAGGAGGAAAAGGAAACTGCAATCAGGATGTAAAATAAAAAGATTTAATTAAAAAAAGATATATTACATCTAAGCTGTATGTGGTGGTGCATGCCTATAATCCCAGCACTTGGGAGGCAGAGGCATGAGGATCATCACCAGTTTGAAGCTGGCAGAGACTTCACAGTGTCAGAATGAGCCAGGGCTAGAGAGTGAAAATCATCAGGAAGCCCAGGGAGATGACTCAAAGGGTAAAGGTTCTTCCTGCCTAGTCTGAATATGATTCTTAGAACATACAGGGTGGGAAGAGAGGATCAACTCCCAAAGTCGCCCTCTAATCTACACACATATGTTACGGCATGTGTGTGCACAAATGCACAAAAGATATAAATGCAACTACGATTGCTTTTTTATTCATTTAATTTTTATGTGTGTTGGTATTTGGACTGTGTGTATGTCTGTGAGAGAGTCAGACCCTGAACTGGAGTTACAGACAAGGGATGCTGGGAACTGAACTCAGGTCCTTTGGAAGAGCAGCCAGATCTCTTAACCACTGAGCCATTTCTTCAGTCCCCCTACCCCTCTACATACTCCATATGTAGAACAGGCTGTCCTGAAACTCACTATGTAGACCAGGCTGGCTTCGAACTCATAGAAATCCACCTGCCTGTATCTCTCAAGTACTGGGATTAAAGGTGTATACCACGCCTAGCTCAAACTATATTCTTTCTCTACGTGCATTAAATAGTTCCACTTTGAGCTAAGCAAGGAGAATTTAAATTTTTAAAAAAGAAAAGAGGGAAAGATACCCCTTTCCAATTCCCACATCAAATCATAGAACTGAGTGTACCACGTGCAGGCCAGCAAAGGCTACCATGCCCCGAACCTTGAGTACTTTTACTTCTAAGCAAGACAATATGCTGGGGAAATAGCTCAGTGGTAGAGCACTAGTCTAGTATCCCCAGGGCTCTGATGGAGGAAGGTCATTGAGCAATAAAGAAACTGCTTGGCTGGCCCTGATAGGTTAAAGCATAGGTGGGAGGAGTAAACAGAATAGAATTCTGGGAGGAAGAGGAAGTGAGGTCAGACTCTGCTCTGCTTCCTGAGAGACTCGACAGCTCTGCTCTCTGGAGCAGAGACGCCAGGCTTCACTCTCCCAGGCAGCTCCAACCCAGGATGGACTTAGGCTAGAATCTTCCTGGTAAGCGCACCTTGGGGTGCTTACACACATTATTAGAAATGGGCTAGTCCAGGTGCAAGAATTAGCCTAGAAGAGGCTAGATAGAAATGAGCCAAGCAGTGTTTAAATGGATACAGTTTGTGTGTTGTTATTTCGGGGCATAAGCTAGCAGGCGGCTAGGGTGCTGGGGATGCAGCCCCACCGCTCTTATTTCAACAGGGCTCTGTGTTCAATTCCCAGAACCGAAGCAAACCTAAAAAGGAAAAGAAAGAAAGAAAGAAAGAAAGAAAGAAAGAAGGAAGGAAGGAAGGAAGGAAGGAAGGAAGGAAGGAAAGAAAGAAAGAAAGAAAGAAAGAAAGAAAGAAAACTACTAAGTAAAAAAGTTCTCAAAAAATTCCATCAAACCAGGTGGTGGTGGAGTATGCCTTTAATCCCAGCACTCGAGAGGCAGAGACAGGTGGATCTCTGTCAGTTCGAGACCAGCCTGGTCTACAAGCGCTAGCTCCAGGACAGCCAGGGCTATTATAGAGAAAACCTGTCTTGAAAACAAAACAAAAAAAGATTTCATCAAAGACCTCGAGGTAAATTACTTTAAAACTTCTAGTGGATGCCTATGTTGTGTCTATGTGAAACAGGCTAGGGGTGTTCCCACGTGATCCTTACAGCAACCATAGGAGGAATATTGCCCTCTTTTGCTAAAGAAGTTGTGACTCAGAATTTCAATATTATCAGCTAATAAGTTTGAAGCCAAGGTCAACACCACTGTCATGACATAGCAGCTGCATCCAGAAAGCTAAAACCTAACTGGGGTAAAGCAGTCACCAGCAATATATCTTACTGTTTTGCTTTAAAAAAAAAAAAATTAGCTGGGCATAAACCCAGCACCCAAGAGGCAGAGGCAGGCAGATCTCTGAGTTCAAAACCAGCCTGTCTTCATGGTCAGTTCCTAGCTAGCCAGTCAGGATTATATTGTGAGACCCTGTCTCAAAAACTTAGATGGAAAGTGTCAGAGAAAGACACCCCAAGTTGACTTCTGGCCTCTGAAAATACCCATGAGCTGTCTCACCTGTGCCCAAACATGCATATTACCGCACACAAACCCACAGGTAAGCTAGGGTAGGTGAGGTGACTCGGTGGGTAAGGGCAGGTGCCAGGAAGGCTGCTAACCTGAGTTTGATACCTTTACCTGCCCCAGAACCTACATGGTAGGAGGAAAGAACCGGCTTGCACAAGCTGTCCTCTGACCTCCACACGGGAACCATGACACAAGCATTATCTTCCCACACACAAACAAAGAAATGCAAATGCTTCATTTAATTAATTAGTTAAGGAAAGGAAGAGAGGAAGGAAGGAAGGAAGGAAGGAAGGAAGGAAGGAAGGAAGGAAGGCAGGAAAGAAGGCAGGAAGGCAGAAGGAAGGAAGGAAGGAAGGAAGGAAGGAAGGAAGGAAGGAAGGAAGGAAGGAAGGAAGGAAGGAAGACAGGCAGGAAGGAAGACAGGCAGGAAGGAAGACAGGCAGGAAGGAAGGAAGACAGGCAGGCAGGCCATTCTTTACTGCAGAGACGTGTGCTTACCTTTGAGAAGCGCAACTGAAAGCTGGTCAGTGTTCAGGTTATTGACATATTTCCCCAAATAGGTATTAAGAACCCAGGCCACAAGACCTTCCAACATGACTATTTCCTCAGAAAAAGGTGATTAGAAATCATGGATCAGTCTTTATTTCTCTCTCTCATGGTCACAGAATCTATAAAAGAGGAAAAGAGGAAATTAACAACAGCTTGGCTGGGTGTGGTAAGACAACGCCTTTAATTCCAGCACTTAGATGGTGGAGGCAGGCGGATCCCTGTGAGTTCCAGACCAGCCTGGTCTAGACTTCTAAACCAGCCATGGATAAATAATGAGTTCCTGTCTCAAAAACAACAAAACAGAACCTGAATTGTATTCCTGTGTTGGCATCCCGTTTACCTGCCTGCGGGTGGAAAAAGGTAAGAGGCAGGCTTACAGAGGCGCAGGAGGAATGGAAGACCAGTGTCCACCTGCAATCGGAAGCTGGGCCTTTTAAATTAACTATTCTCTGAAATACTTCCTTTGGGGATGAGACTTGGGATCAGATTGCTCTAGTGAGGGCTTTTCACGGGGCCAATCTGGCAACATCTGAAAATGCTCCTTTTAGGTGTATGTGTGTCATATTCATGCAGAAGCCTGTAGGAGCCAAAGGAGGGATGGTCCCCGGAACTGGAGTACAGAAGGTTGTGAGCCTCCATGTGGGTACTAGAAACCAAACCTAAATCCTCTGCAAGAGCTAGTGCTCTTAATCCCCCAACCATCTCTCCGGCTCTTTGATTACTGCTATTTCAGATGCTGCTGTGGCTATCTTGTGAGGAGGGACTGTGGAAGCTGCCAAACATCTTACAGTGCTCATGACAACCCCACAGAGTAGACTCATTCAGCCCAAATGCTAAGAAGTGGGAACCTAGATCAAAGCAAACATGTTCAGAGGCTGTGTGAATGAAATTCACACTCTACAACACTAGTTAAGGTGTCCTATTTAAGATGTGCAAATTTATGCAGTAGACTCATTCATAAAACCATGTAAATGGGAGGGAGAGACAGTGTTTAGTCACTCATCTTGTTTGTTTTCCCCAGACCAGGGTCTCATATATCCAAGGCTGGCCTTGAGCTCACTATACAGCTGAAGATATAGGCTTGAACTTCTGACTGGAGGTGAAGAGGTGCTGAGATCACAAGTGTGCACCACCACATCTGGTTTGTGTGGTGCTGAGAACTGATCCAAGGGCTTCAAGCATGCTAGGCAAGCACCCCAGCACCTGAACTACATCCCCAGCCCTATCGCTAAACACCCCGAAGATGCTGAGCTAATGAAGAGTTTTAGCCGAACACCAGAAATCCTCCGGCTGTGGGTTCGGTATTTAGATTCACTACTGAACCACAATTGCTCATTACAATAAGTGGTGTGATATTGTGCTTACCAGTATTACAAAAAATATATCTATATATAGAGACTATTCTTTTAAACACTTAATAAACACGCTAAAGCTTATTAAAATATTGGCAATTAAAATCAGTTTTCATTTCATCTGGTTTAGATATAACTATGATACTTTAGCAAATATTTGTAAAAGATTTTGCCTGGGGGGCTGGCGTGATGGCTCATTGGTTCTCTTCTTCCAGAAACTAGGTTCAATTCCCAGCACCCACATTATGGCTCAAATGTGTAGCTCCAGTTCCAGGGGATTTGATGTCTTCTTTGGTTCTCCATGGGCACCAGGCACCATGTGGTACACAGACATTCATACAGACAAAACATCATAATATAAACTAAAATTTAAAAAGAAATGTTTTGCCTAAAGTTACATAGATGATTTTTACTATTATAAAAGGTTAACATGAGGGTCATCCAAATAGCTCAGAGGATAAAGGCGCCTGCTGCCAACCTCAGGGCTTGCGTTCCATCCCCAGGACCTACAGGAAGGAAAGAACTGGCTATAGAAAGTTGTCCCCTGACCTCCATATGCAAGCTGTGGTATGGGCACACCCACACACAGGCGCAAATGCATATACACACAATGAATAAACATGATTTTTAAAAAGGTTAACATGAGAGATATTGAAACAGATAAACAAACAAAAACTTTGAAGTTGGAGCCAAGAATATTAGTCCACGTCTTTAATCCGGGCATCTCAGCACTGGGAGGCGGAGGCAAGGGGATCTATGAGTTTGAAGCCAGCCTGGTCTAAATAGAGAGTTCCAGGACAGCTGAAAACAAACAAACAGAAACTACAGTTTAGGCGGGTTCTCAGATCACTGGGCTAGTGGATTCCAATTAGAACTCTGAGCTGTAAATCTTGCTCTAGGCCATTTGTGTTGAACATCAGCCACCACGCCAGACATTCCAGATTTCCTGTGGCATGTGTCCCACTTGGAACCAGGCTACTTTCAGGATCCTTTCCAAGGACTTTGCCCAATGACTAGTGAGTTATCTTAATGCCAGAAGATACACTCACCCCAAGGGAAAAGCTATCAACACAAGGAAGACCCAAAGCAAAAGCCCCCTGAAAGTCAACACAGTCTCCAGGGAAGACTAATAGTTACTTCTCCTCCGTAATATCTAGCACTTCCATGCAAGGTTGATTTATTATCAGGGACAGTTAAAAAACAATTAACTAGGCTGGGCTGCGGTGGCACATGCCTTTAATCCCAGCACTCAGGAGACAGAGGTAGGTGGATCTCTGTGAGTTTGAGGCCAGCCTGGTCTACAAGAGCTAGTTCCAGAACAGCTAGGGCTGTTACACAGAGAACCCCTGTCTCAAAAAATAAATAAATAGATAGAGAGAGCGATAAATGAACAATTAACTATTCAGGGTGGTGGCACACAATTTTAATACTAGCACAAGGGAGGCAGAAGAGCTTTGAGTTTTAAGGTCATTCTGGTCTACCTCTACATAAGCAGGTGTTCCAAGCCGGCAGAACACATACTGAGACCCTATCTAAATAATATCATTTTAAAAACTTGCAGAATACTTGCCTTATTTCCTCCAAAAGTTTTTTTTTTTTTTTGTAATTGCTCCAGATATAAAACTAAGAATCTGGGAGAGACTCTTCAGTATTTGTTTAAAGAGATCACAAAAACAAATTTTTCTTGTTAATCAAAAATGCTAGCCGGGTGATGGTGGCGCACACCTTTAATCCCAGCACTTGAAAGGCAAAGGCAGGCAGATCTGTGAGTTTGAGGCCAGCCTGGTCTATAGAGTGAGTTCCAGGACAGTCGGGAATACATAGAGAAACCCTGCCTGGAAAAACCAAAAACATTTCTCTATTGTCATTTAAAAACGGTAAATCTATCAAAGCGTAGTGTCAAACTGACTAGCCTGTTTTACTATATGAGCCTCAAACAGTCCTGGGCACCCAGCCAACGCTGGAGTACTCTTTATTTTTGTTATTGCCATTAATTTCAGCCCTAAATACCAACTCTCCCTGAAGTGCCAACTGCAGGTGTTTTCCCAGTACAGAGAAACCAGTGTCAGGCCAGCATGATGTCTCTGAGTGTAGGTAGTTGCTACCAAGACTCAAGACCTGAGTTTAATCCCCAGAACCTACATGGTGAAAAGAGAGAACACTCCTACAGGTTGTCCCCTGACTACACACACAACCGTAAAATAATTTTACATTTTCAGGAAACTACTGTCATTTTGTACCCAAGTTCAGGCCCTACTGTAGTTTACTCTCAGCGTGAAAGAACACAAAGTAGACATTTACAAAGGCATGGGCGGCTAGCGCCCTAAGATGTTCCTCAGCTCAGTAAATTGGGGCCCAAGCCAGAAAGCATCCATTAGCTCTGCTAAGCTTGTAGACCAGGCTTGAGGCCACCTCAAGGATTCCCTGAAGGAATCCGGTTTCAGGAAGGGCCGCCAGACTGGCCAGAATCCCAGTGTTTATATGTTCGGGTCCATCAGGACTTCTAGGCAGCTGCCCGGCAATAACCCCCACCTGGCTTCCCCTATCCACTGTGGCAGGTGACACTGAGGATCTGGACTCAGACCACGGCCTGGGCAAACAGCCGGACATGACCTTGAGCCAGGCCCCTCCCGAAACGAGGCCAGACCCGGGAAGGGGAAGAAGCATCGGCAACTGAACCCGGGGAGTCCCTCTATGAGGCAGCTAGGACTCAGAACTGAGGGATCCCCGGAGCTCAGCCTCCAGGGGACAAGTCGGAGTGGGTGTCAGGCCAGGGCTCCACAGGAATGCAAAGCTTCCCTTGCCTTCCCACGTCTCCGTCGGCTGTCAGAACCCCAAGCCTGGCAGCAGCAGGGGACAGAGCCACCAAGCCTAGAGAAGATGGCTCTCTAAGTTACTAAGGAAGCCGAAGGGTGCCCTACCTGGAGGTGGAGAGGGTAAGGGAAAACCCCAGGGACCAGGCCTGATGTCCCCACCCAGAGGTGACCCCAGAGGGGATGGAGGCACTGAGGGATGGAATGACGCCCCGCTGGGGGGTGTGCTGAAGGGACACTGGCACGTTGGGTTCAGACCTCGGGAGGAGTGACACCCACAATCCAGGGGTGTCGCCAGGCTGCAGGGACCGGTACCCCGAGCCCGGGCCTGAGGTGCCGCCGGCGACATTCGGGCTCCGAGGTCCCCGCGAGGGTGCCCGGGCTCCGGGAGAGGCCGGCTGCCACGGACCCCGAGCCGGGCCGTCTGAGCACAGCCCGGACGACTGCGGTGGGAGCTGCTCGTCAGACCCTCAGCTCTGCCCGCCGCCTCCCTACCTGTCACTGTAGCTGTAGCTATCGCTAGCGCTGCCGCCCTAGCCCAGTTCTGCCAGGCGCTTCCTCTCCGCCACTCCTCAATGGCGCTGGCTGGGACGCTAGACCCGACCAATCGAAAGGCTATGTGCCTGCGCCTGGCCAGCCGAGCACCGAGCCGTCGATGGAACGCCCCCTAGCGTCAGCAGCCGCTCCCGCAGAGCTGCGGGCGCCTCCCGGGATGCTGGGTGGCTTAATGTGCGCCAACCCAACCAGCCCCATTTCAAAGGTGGATTAAACTGAGTCTCAGGTGAGCATAGGGATATAAATGAACCTAGTTCAAATAGTATTATGCCTTCAAAAACGCCTTGCTTCCCATCCACCTTCCATCTCATCCCACCCACACTGACCCCTTGACTATCACCTTTCCTGCTTAAATCACTCTCCCCACTATTATTAAAACTCAACTCCTGGGCCGGCAAGGTGGCTCTACCAGTACAGGAGCTTGCAGCCAGGACAGATCACCTGAGTCCAATTCGCAGCATCCACACGGTGGAAGGGGAGGGCACTGATTCCCACAGTCATCTGCCTCTCTGTGACTGCCCACACAACACACACACACACACACACACACACACACACAAAATAAATAAATGCAAACTTTTTAACTCAACAATAGTTTCCTCCTTCTGACCTCTCTGGAGGATTGATAGTTGTACACGTTGACAACTTGTACTACTTAGTGGTCGTGTGAGTGCAGGAATCCAAACTCCTCTGCAAGAGCAGCCAAGGGTTCCTAAGCACTGAACCACGTCTCCAGCTGCTTTATGTCTTCATAGACCTTGGCTGTCTGTTTGTTTGTTTGCCCAGACTGGACTGAAACTCATCTTGAACTCCTGGCCTTCCTCCACCTCGGGAGAGCTGGAATTGCAGATGTGACCCGCCATGCTCAGCCCTGTACAGAACTTAATGCTACTCGGGATGACCTGTGTGTTTGTCTATTCCTTGGCTACCTTTCAGTTACCCTGACAGTTATTCTAAAACAGGTTCATCATCTTTTCACAAAAGTCTCCTCTACAAACACTGACAGCACAGGCTTGCAATCGCAGCACACACTTGGGAGGTGGAGGCAGGGGAGGTAGGGGGAGACCGGAGTTCAAGGCCCTCCTCCACTACACAGCCAGTTTGAGACCAACCTGTACTACAGGAGACCCCATCAGGAAGGGAGGAAGAAGGAGAGATGGGGGAAAGGGGGGGAGGAGAAAGGAAAGAAAGGAATTCTCAAGGGTCAACCTCAATGGACTAAAGAATACCTAGGGCATTAAGGAAACAGGCCTCTGAGTACATCCATTCATAAGAGCTTTACAGAGAGCACAAACTGAGGAGCAAGATGAACCGGAAAGATAAGTCCATATCTCAGACTGAACAAAAAGAGAAAAGCAGCCATCGGAGATGGGCTCAAGGGTTAAGATCACTGCTACTCCTGCAGAGGACCAGGGTTGAGTTCCCAGCGCCCACACCAGGTGGCTCACCACTGCCTGTAACTCCAGTACCAGAGGATCTGTCACCTGTTCTGGTCTCTCGGGGTGCTGTTTTCACATAGTACACATACAGACAAGCCGGCACACCTATGTGCATGTAAATAAAAACTAATTTTAAAAACTTCTAAATAAAAAAAGGTAAAAGAGAGATGAGCACCAATGCTCCCGTTTCTCTGCTTCCTTGTTATTGCCATAGGCCAAGCTACCCCTATCATCATGCTTTCTCTACTAAGTAGGGCTATACCCCAAAATGTGAGCCAAAATTAACCCTTCCCCCTTATGATGCTGCTTGTAGGCTATCGAGCTACAGTGATGAAAAAGGTAACCAACACTGGATGGATGGATGGATGGATGGATGGATGGATGGATGGATGGATGGACAAACAGACGGGTGGATGGATGGGTGGATAGATGGATGGGTGGATGGATGGGTGGGTGATGGAGGAGGGTCATCTGTCTTATCTGTTGCTTTCATTGGTGAATTAATAAACTGCCTTGGCCCTTTTGATAGGACAGCAGCTTAGATAGGCAGAGTAGACAGAACAGAATGCTGGGAGAAAGAAGCCGAGTCAGGCAGTCGCCGTGATTCTCCCATCCGACACAGACGCAGGTTAAGAATCTCCCTGGTAAGCCACCAGCTCGTGGTGCAACACAGATTATTAGAAATGGGTTAATCTAGATGTGAGAGTTAGCCAGTAAGAGGCTGAAACTAATGGGCCAGGCAGTGCTTAAAAGAATACAGTTTCTGTGTAATTATTTTGGGTAAAGCTAGCCGGGTGACGGGACGCAGCTCCTATTACAACAGATGGGCAGATGGATGGATGGATGGATGGATGGATGGATGGATGGATGGATGGGCGGATGGGCGGATGGGTAAATGAATACTTCACTCTTCCATTATCCAAAAATTAGAGCAAGAGCAAGATCTAAGGCTCACACAGAAGATGCAGGATGCTGACTGGCAAGGCTGTAGCAATGTGTTCACCATATTAATTATGGAGCCTCATAACGCTGCATTGATGTGGATGGCTGTGAGCTGACTCACTCCTAAGGGAGGCCTGGATTCCCAGGGAAGTGAGATCAACCAATCTCAAAGCCGGGTCCCCCTCAGCAGCCAAGATGTGGTGGGGCAAACCCTGGGACTCTCCAGAAGGAATGCGGAAAGGAGGCTGTCCTCTCCTTCTGCCTCAAAGCTTAGGTGGGTCAGCACAGGTGTGGCTCTATCTGAGGAGGATTTTAAATGTGGCTGTGGGCTGGGGACATGCTCTTGGTTAGCAGGTGCTAATAAAAAGTAAATAAATAAATAAATAAATAAATAAATAAATAAAGTGGCTGGTAGGTGTTGGAACACACCTTTAATCCCAGGACTTCTGTGAGTCCAAGGCCAGCCTGGTCTACCAGAGCTAGTTCCAGGTCAGGTTTCAAAGCTACCTGGAAACCCTGTCTAGAGGGATGGGGAGCAAGTAGTTTCAGCCAGTACTGTAGCTGTGTCTGTAATCCCACCTCAGGCTGAGGCAAGAGGATACTGAAGCCCAGGAGTTTGAGGCTAGTTGGACAACATTGCAAGAGCCCATCTCAAAACAAAAGCCAGGAGCTGGAGCCAAGGTTCATCAGTTAAGAACACTTGCTGCACTTGGCAAGGACCCCTGGGTTTGGTTCTCAGTATCTCACCCTTTGTAACTCCAGTTCCGGGGGACTTGATGTGCGCGCGCGCACATATACACTAAACAGGGTCTCTGTTATGTAGCTGTCTCTCCTCTGTAGATCAGGCTGGCCTTGAACTCACAGACCCACCTGCCTATGCACACCCAGCTTCATGAATGCTTTTAACCTTCTGGAACAGTGCTGTCGAAGAGACAGGAGCTCAAACAGCAGCCAAATCAGAATGAGAGAAAAGAAAAAGATGAAATTCATGTTAAAATTTATATTGAGCCCAATGTGTCCAAAACAAAATTTTAACGTGTAATCAGCACTTTAAAAAAATGACACAGGGGGCTGGAGAGATGGCTCAGTGGTTAAGAGCACTCACTGGCTGCTCTTCTAGAGGTCCTGAGTTCAATTCCCAGCCACCACATGGTGGCTCACAACCATCTGTAATGAGATCTGGCGCCCTCTTCTGGCATGCGGGCATACGTGGAGGCAGAATGTTATATACATAATAAATAAATATATAAATCTTTTTTAAAAATGACACAGGCTGTACATGTGACTGTGTAACATGTCTAAATGCTCAGAACCGTGTCCTCCACATCCAGCATCTAGTACTGAGACTTATTTTGCAGTCTGAGGATGGACCTGCTTCTGATGCTCAGGTACATCCTGTGCCAGGCAACTATGGTGCGTAGAAACGCAGGGCCAGAGTCTGTAGTGAAAATGAAGAGAGCCCAGGGAGGGGTGTCACTGTCACCCCAGAGACATGAAAAAAGACAAAGGGCAGCGTGTCACCCTTGGCTCAGAGGGGAGATTCTGAGCTCTGGAAAGCAGAGGCCATCCCACGTTCTCAGGACAATTCATGGTGGCACTGGGACACAGCCACCCTTTGGCTTACAGTCCAGTGGTTCTCAACCTTTCTAATTCCACAACCCTATAATCAGTTCCTCATGTCCTGACCCACGACCATAAAATCATTTTTGTTGCTACTTCATAACTCATTTTGCTACTGTTATGAATCGCAAAGTAAATATCTGATATGCGACCCTGTAGGGGTCGCGACACACAGGTTGAGAAACTCTGGCTTTCTTATGCATGTCTAATGGTTATCAGGAGCCTCCCACAGTCAACAGCTTGCAACAAACACCCAGCCCACTCTTTAGATAAGCTCCACGCCTGACCAGCCCCACCAGTTGGGCCTCCTGGTCCTCCTCCACAAGGCAGACAATGGCCAGCTTCCTTTCTCCCAGCTGAAGTTATGCAAGCCTGGTTTCCCAACTCTAAGATCAGGCCATGCTAGAACGGTTCGTTCCCACACTCCTAAGTCATCTGAAAATAAAATTCACTTCCTATACTGGGCTTCTAAGTATACTCCCCAACCCTAGCTCTGTCTCCTCTATCACACCTCCTGGCTCCACTAAAGCCAATACTTCAGCCATTCCACCACCCCCACCCAGTCCCCTTGACCCTTTGCCTCACTTCACAAGGCTTCTCACCCACCCCTACCCACCTCCACCTCTCTGTGCGCAGTTCTGACCACAGCTCTTGGGGAGACTAATCTGTCCTGTCTTCAGGTACTTTTTCAGAACCTTCACAGAAGACAGGCACAAACTGAGCTCTTGTTGTGGGCCAGAGATTGTTTAAAGCATTTTACAGGTAGGCGCTCAAGACAGCCCTTCCTCTGAGGGGGCCTAGCTTCTTAACCCCATTTTCCAGATAGCGGCAATAGGCCTCACTTGCCTGAGATCAATCACACAGACAGGAAGTGAGTGGAACAGCCAAGATTCACTCCATGGCAATTCAGCTTCGAGGCAGAAGGGCACGGGGTTCTGACCACTATTACTGCATCAGCATGTCCCGTAGCAAGGGTTGAGCTACCAACCACTGTTACTGCATCGGCACATCCAGTAGCAAGGGATGAGCTACAAAAACTAAGGAGCAGGCAGACACTTCCTCCCCGCCTCAGTCAGACTACTCTATCCTGAAGAAATCAGCAGGGACACACCTGGCCTGCTAAATGGTGACTTTAGTCAGGTGGCTGCCTCAGTTGCTCCAAATTCGTACCTTCTTGTATTTAATTACCCAGTGCTTCCTCTGTCTCTTCAACAGCGTGTGAGTCAGAGCTAGGTCCCTGAGGCCCATCCTTAGTAAGCGTTCAATGCCCAGTGGTGAAAGTAGCCAGAGACTGAAGCAGCAACTCCCCTCCCCTGCAGCCCTTTATCAGCCCCTGACCTAATGGCTTTGCTTAGTTCACCCTCCTCTCTCTCTCTCTCTCTCTCTCTCTCTCTCTCTCTCTCTCTCTCTCTCATCTGTCTCTGTCTTAGATAGCCCATGCTAGCCTCAGACTCACAGTGAAGGATTCTAGGCATCACCTAAGTAGAGGCCCTGCGGGTGACTTTTATGGCTTAATGACAGGTAGAAGCTACCAGAGGGTACATAAGGAGGAGCCAAAACAGGCCTGGTTTCTCTCTCCTCCTGCTAAAGTCTTTTGTGCCACCGCAAAAGGTGCAGAGGGCAGATTCCAGGACACCAGCAAGCAGAAGGAAGAACCAGATGGGGAGGATTTAGAAGAACTGACACATCACTGGCATCTGGTTTCCGCCTGTAGAGTGGGGGGGGGGGGTCTTTGACACGCCCACCTTAGCGTATATTCGCATCTCATCTGTCTGTCTGAGCTGAGCAGGAGGCCTGGTCCTTCCTTCCTCCCTTTGGGCTGTGCTCCAGTTCCTTTCTGACCACTCATCCGTGATGGTATCCCCATTTCTCTGTCCCTCATATCCAACACATCTTCGTCTGTCTGATCGTCTGTTTCATTTCTACCTGCTTTCCTGGGCAGGCTCCATTTTATTAGCTATCGTATCCCCGAGCCTGGAAAGCAAGATTAATGGCAAATACTCCTTCACATGGTCCTCAGGATTTGGCAAGGACTGCTTGTAGTGTTTTATTTTGTTTTGATTTCTTGAGACAGGGCATCATAAATCCAAGCTGTCCCCTTGACTTTCTATGCTACCAAGGACAACCTGGACCTGCTGATGCCTGCCTCTGTTTCCTGAAGGCTGGGATTGCAGGCATGCACCACCAGGGGCTCGGGGCTTGGTGCTTTCTAGGCAAGCACTTTACTGAGGGAGCTACAACCCCCCCCCCTCGCTCCCATTAACCATTTCGCTGTTTACAGTGCCATGCAACCTCACTACTGACCATCTGCAGAACCCTTTCTACCTTATAAAACAAACCCTACCCCCAGTAGTGACCTGCTGCCTGCTTCACAGCCCCCAGCAGCCAGCATCCTGCTTTCTCCCTACAGATTTGACTCTGCTCCATCTTTCCTGGAGGAGCCACATGAGATTATACGACTATCTTCATTCACTTAACGCTGCCCTGGGGTTCATTCATGTTATAGCACATACCATCATTCCTTCCATTTGTTCATTTACACACACACACATATACACACACACATATACACACACATATACATACACATACACATATTTGTGTGTGTGTATGGAACATTTTCATGTGGGTCCTTCTTTTTCACAGTTTTATTTAATGTGCATGAATGTTTTGCCTACATGTATGCCTGTGCACCACATACATGCAGTGTCTGAAGAGGGTGTTGGGTCCCTGGAACTGGAGTTACAGTTGATTGCAAGTGCTGGAAATCGAACCCAGGTCCTAACCACAGAGCCATCTTTCCAGCCCGTTTTTTTGCTTTTTTTTTTTTTTTAACCTCGGGTACTGGGTATGGACTTGGGTTTTCATATTTACTTAGTAAGCATTTTGCTAATTGAGCCATCTCTTCAGCTTCCATTTTTCTTTTTTTTTAAACTTTGAATTACTTTTTATTTTTATTTAAGTTGTGTGTGCATGTGCATAACGTGTTGGTAGATGGCTATGCATCATGTGTAGACAGATGTGTGTGCATGCATGTGTGCATGTGGAAGCCAGAATTTGACATCAAGTGTCTTCCTTTCTCTCTCTTTCAGATTTTATTCTAACATAGACACAAGCATACATTTCTTAAAGATAGGCTCTAACTATGCTTTTGTTTGTAATTGTTTTCTGAGACAGAGCCCACCGTGTAACTCTGGCTGGCCTTGAACTCACTACATAGACCAAGCTGGCCTCAAACTCTCCTTACCTCTGCCTCTCAAGTACTGAGATCAAAGGCATGTGACACCGTGCCTGGCTCTGGTTTTTATTTAAGGTATGTGTATGGCATGTGCACACGAATGCAGGGGCCCATGAAAATGAAAGGTGTTGGATCCCCCGGAGCTAAAATGGATAGCAGTAATAGATGGTTGTGATCCATCTGTGCAATCATAAGTGCTGGGAATTGAACTTGGGGGTCTCTGTAAGAGCAGTATGTCCTCTTAACTGCTGGACCATCTCTCCAGCCCAGTCCTTTTTCTTCTTAAGGAAGAATACCCCATTGCATGCGTCCTTGTCTGTCATTAGTGGTGCTCCTCTTTTCTTTTTTTTTTTTTTTTTTTTTTTTTTTTTTTTTTTTTTTTTTTTTTAGGTTTTCTCTGTGTAACAGCCTTAGATGTCCTGAACTAGCTCTTCTTGGTGCTCCTCTTGCTTCCATCTTGTACTTCTTATGGACAATGCTGCAGTCAGAGGTGATGTTCAATCAAAGACTCATGCAGGAGTGCGTTTGCAGTGCTTCTGAATAGATATCCGGTGATGTGGGATTCCCTCTGTATGTTGTGAATATGTTTTATTTCCATTTGTTAATAAAGAAGCTGTTTTGGCCTATGGCAGGGCAGACTAGAGCTAAGCGGGAAAACTAAATGCTGGGAGAAAGAAGTTGAGTCAGGGAGATGCCATGTAGCTGCCAAAGGAGAAAGATGCTGGAACCTTACCAGTCGGCCACAGCTTCGTGGTGATATATAGTTTAGTAGAAGTGGGTTAATTTAAGATGTAAGAACTAGCTAGAAATACTCCTGAGCCATCGGCCAAACAGTGTTGTAATAATACAATTTCTGTGTCATCATTTGGGTCTGGGTGGCCGGAAAAAATGAAATAATCTCCATTTATAATCCAGAAGTGAAATTTCTGGATCATCTGATAGTTCTATGATTGGTTTGTTTTCGGTACCTGAAATGGAATGTGGGGCTCATTTCATATGTTCAGCTTTCCGAGGGACTCCTACACCATCGCCAGGGTGGCTGCTCTGTTTTGCCGCCCACCCCCAGAGCACAGGGTTTCACTCCCGCCTCAAGTCACCAACAACTGTTATTTTCAGCTTTTCTGGTGAGAGGTGGGACCTTGTTTTGCAAAAGGGACAAAAAGATCATTGTGTCTGTAAGCAGACAGGGAAAACCCGGAGACAGGGAGGCTGATGCTGTAGGAAAGAAGGCAAGGCAGAGTTACCAAAGTGATACATTTGGTTGAAGAGAGATGCCACAGCCTGGAGAGACAGCTCAGCAATTAAGAGCAGTGGTTGCTCTTGCAGAGGACCCAGGTTCAATTCTCAGCCCCCTTATGGTGACTCACAACCACTTGTAACTCCAGTTTCAGGGGATACACCACCCTCTTCTGGTCTCTGAGGGCACTGTATGAACATGATTCACATTTATGCAGGCAGATTCATACACGTAAAATAAAAATAGATATCTGAGGGAGAAAGTAGGGTAGACGGAAAGTGTGTGGGAAAAAGACACTACTCTGGCCATGACCACAGACAAGCCAAGGACATGGGCCTAGGTGCAGGCACAGGGGAGGGGACTTAGGGGCTCCCCGCATTCCCTTTTGTGTCTGTTATTTTGTCAGTGGAACAGGCAGCCTGGTTTCTACCTAAAGATGAGGGAGGGGCAAAGCCAGGGCCCAGATTGCAAGGAGATGGAGTGAAAGACTCCATCTGGACAGTGAGTGGGTGGTGGAGGACAGGACAGGACAGGCCAGGCCAGGCTAATGAGTGGTCCCCTCAGAAGAATCTGGGGCACCCTATGTCCGTGTTACTTTCCAGGATCCTAAAATGGGGACACTCCCTAAGACTATCAGGGTTGTTCCAGTGTAATCATAGGTGTCCCTGTCGTTGAGACGTAGAGAGAAGGTGACTGTAAAAAATATTGCACCGCTGTCTGCTTTAATGTTGGTTTTGCCTTGTTTGTTTTGAAACAGGTTCTGATGTAAATAAATCTGGTCTGGGGCTTTCTCTGTAGCCAAGGATGACCCTGAACTCTTGATCCTCCTTGCCTCTACCACTCAAATGCTGTGAGGACAGGTGTGCACCACCCTGCCCATCTTAACACTGTAGTCTTTGAACATGAGGGCGACATGGGAGTCAGTTCTCTCCACCAGGTGGGTCTTGGGGGCAGCACTCAGGTCATCGGGCTTAGCAACAAGCGCTCTTACCTTTGCTCGACAGCAGGACACACAGGCACAAAGGACACACAAGCACACAGGACACACAAGCACACCCACACCTAGCTTCTGCTCTGAGTACACGTTCACGACAGTGGAGCATTTTATCAATAAGAGGTGACGTTAGCTCCTGGCAGTGGGCATGCCTGGTGGCAGGCACGCCTCTGGCAGGAATAGGGCATCTATTAGGAGAAAGTCATCCCGGGATGCTTCCAGCACTTCCATCGTTGGTCTTAATTTCTTTTCTGTTGCTATGACAAAATGTCCCGACAAAATCAATTTAAGAAAGGGTCCAGCACAATGACATGACATCACATCCTCCAGAGCTGGAGTTGCTGACAGTTCTGAGTTACCACGCGGGTGCTCAGTGAACACCAGTCCTCTGCAAGAACAGTCAGTGCTCCCAATGGATGAGATATCTCCTGAGCCTCCCCCATACCACACCACCAAGTGCTGGCTTTTAAGTGGCAGCTCCCCTGTTGAGTAGGTAGCTTGCTGGGAAAGCATCAAGCATACTTTCAAATGCCATGGGCCGAGCTCTGATGCATACTTGCGGCAGGCTGTGGGCTCATGTTCCTCACTATGTGTGACCCCATGTGCTTTGACCCACTTGGGATGTGGTTCCAGAGGTAAGCTGTCTAGCTTCTCTGTGATCATGAGGACGAAACTGTGTGTCTCAAAAATAACATCAATGATTGACTCATAATTTCTTTTTCCTATCTTTCTTTTTCTGTGCTTGGGCTTGAAGCCAGAGCCTTACAGAATGTAGACAAGTGCTCTGTATTGCTACACCCACAGCCTTGGTATTTCAATTTCCAGTGCCAGATTTTTCAACAAAGATTTCGTGAAGTTCTGGGCATGGTGATGCATGGCTTTTATCCCAGTACTTTGGAGGCTGAGACAGGTAGCTCTCTATGAGTTCAAGGACAGTCTAAGTCTACTTAGTGAGTTCCAGACCAGCCAAGTTACATAGTGAGACCCTGTCTTAACCACACCCCTTTCCCCCACCCTCTCATTCCCTCCCAAAAAAGTTTATGAGCTTTTTTTTTGAAAATGCTGAGATGCTTTAATATAGTTCCTCATGTTGTGGTGACCCCAACCATAAAATTATTTCCTTGCTACTTCATAACTGTAATTTTGCTACTGTTATGAATCATAAGGTAAAAAAAAAACCAAAAACCTCTTTTTTCCTTAGGGTGCTTTTGTGAAGTGTTTACTCATTGTAAAGAGAAAAGTAACATATGCAATACTTAATATATTTGTGTTTCTGGCCTTGATAGTGTTATAGTTTATTAAACTAAGATTTAAGCTCTAACTGGAATAGGATCTGTAACAGGTCTAGTCAGAAGAATAATACTAGATTTGTCTTTTCATTTTTTTCTTGGTTGAGTTTAGTTTTTCAAGACAGGTTTTCCTTCTGTAGCCCTGGCTGTCCTGGAATTTGCTCTGTAGACCAGGCTGGCCTTAAACTCACAGAGAACTGTAGGTAGAGGCTACTTGTTTGTTTCCTGGCTGCCCAGACCTGAAATAATCACCCAGAAACTATATTAATTAAATCACTATTTGGCCAATCACTTAAGTGTATTGCTAGCTAGCTCTTATATCTTAAATTAACCCATTTCTATTAATCTGGCTGTGGTTTACCGGGCAAAGATCCAGTGTCTGTCTCCTTCGGTGGCTTCACGGCATCTCCCTGACTTTGCCTTCTTTCCTCCTCTATCTGCTTGGCATTCCCGCCTTGCTCTATCCTGCTAAGCCACTGGCCAAAATAGCTTTATTCATTAAGCAATAAAAGCAACACACATACAGAAGGACTTCCTGCCTCTCCTCCCGAGTGCTGGGACTAAAGGCGTGTGCCACCACCACAGCAGCTTCTTCTTCTTCCTTGATTCTCTTTCCTCCTCCTCTATTCTTCCTTCTCCTTTTTGAGATAAGTTCTCATGTAGCCTAGGCTGTCTTTGAACCACTTATGTAGCCAAGGATGACTGAACTTCTGATTCTTCTGCCTCTGCCTCCTAGTGCTGGAATTACAGGCTACCCAGTATGTGCAGAGCTGGGGATTGAACCCAGGGCTTAATGCATGCAAGGCTAACACTCTATCAATGGACCTCCAGTCCTAGCCAAGAATGCTACCTATTTGTAAAACTTTTAAATTATGTGTATTTTATTTATTGTGTATGAATGTGGGTGTGTGAGAGGTCAGTCGTTCTCTCCTTCTGTCGTGTAGGTCTTGGCCCCTTTACCTAGCAAGATCCCCGTCTATAAACAGATAATAATAAAAAATGATAAAATAATAAGATCAACTTATTTTAAAAATGTTTATTACATTTATTGTGTGTATGTGCACGTACACATGTGCAGAAGCATGTGTGTGGAGGGGTCAGAGGACAACTAGCAGGAGTCCCGGGGAACCAATCAAGTCCTCGGGCTTGCCAGCAATCGCCCTTACCCACTGAGCCGTCTTGCCCGTCCGTCATGAACTTATTAAAAGGGGAGCACCTGGAGAGACGTCTTAGTGGGCAAAGTGCTTGCTACTCAAGCATGAGGATCAGAATTCAGATCTCTCATATCCAAGGAAACGCCGGGTGGGCAGGTACAGCAGCCTGCCCTCAATCCCAGCACTCCACAGGCAGACTCGGGGGATCCCTGTGTCTGAAGCAAGCTAGACTAGCCAAATACGCAAGCTCTGGCTTTAGATGAGAGCCCCTGCCTTAATATATTAGATGGAGAGTGAGCAAGAACACCCCAAATCAACCTCTGGCCTCCACACACAGAAACACACATACATGCAAAAATGCATACACACACATACATACTACACACACATATACGAGCCCCCCCCACTTCACCTCTCCATCCCCCCCTCCCTTCAACAAACACACACAAAAGAGAGAGAGAGGCTCTGGAAAGCTGTTTATCCCTCAGGAATGTGTCAGAGGTCACCACTCAAACTGTCCCCGGACCCCAGCCTCTGCTCACAGTGCCCTGAGCTGGTCTAAGCACTCAGGGATGGGCTTGCACCTACAGCCCTTGCTCAGACCTGTGGTGTGGGCTTCCCAGAACACAGTGAGGAGGCCAGACTTAGGTGAGAGAGTAGGAGTCGGGGGATATACCTGAAGACCAGCTGGCTGGAAGTTCCCTCAGTAGCCGCAGGCTACAAGTGGGAGACGCCCAGGTTCTGAACGAGAGCAGCTGTAAAGGTGGGGTGAGGCGGGGGCTCCAGAACCATTCGCTACATGGACCTCCTGGGCCTCACTAACATGACCCCCATCTCTCCTCACACATTGGAGGAGGGCCAGAGGGACCATAGACAAAGCCCAAACCAGCCCCTAGACACAGCCAGAGATCCGTGTGGAAAACAACCACAAGCATTTATAAGCAGGAATTCTGCCCAGCATACAATGCAAACGCTCCTTAGCACTTCGTGTTGGGATCCACATAAGCACTGGTGGGCGCTGAGGCAACACCCAGAAATAGTCCTTCCATCCATGTTTTTGTGGCCAGGGAAGCCCGAGGTCATCCCAGAACTGGCCACCAGGGGACAGACATGTTCCACAGCCTCTTCAGTCTGACGCTGTGCAGAGACCTAATCAGAAGGTCTTAGGAGTACATCTTGATTCCAGAGTGCTGAGTTTTTTGAGTATCCATGGTAACAAATCTCCAATCGTTTAACTACCAACTTCATATCCAGTGGAATCTGTGACCATGGAATCCAAGCACCTGAGACTGAACTTGCCTCTTAAGGAGTCTCCTGACCCCTTTCCTTCCTTGATCTGGGCATGCTAGGGAAGCGCCTTGATGGGGAAATGGGTTAAGAGTCCTTTGGCAAAATCACTGGCTTCAGCTGCTTCCGAATGGGCTGTTCACCTGATGCCACAAGCTGTTCCACAACACAGACATGCACTCAGGGTCACAGTGGGTACAGTACCAAGCATTGGGGAGTTAGAGGGAGTGGTCCAGGCTGAGGTAGGAGGAGGCAGGTGGCTGCAGGGGCCTGGGACCTCTACAGTCCCTGAGAGTCCCTGAAAGGAAGGCATAGCCTTGGAAGGGCTCATTAGAAGGCAGGGGCAAGGGAAGAGGAGCTGGAGCCCTCTGTGTGCCCACTGAAGTGAAGGTCAGAGGCAGAGGATGCAAACCAGCTGCTTGCTGGTTTCTACCTGTAGAACTGGAGATCGAACCCAGGGCATGCCAAGAGCCCACTCTGCCACTGAGTTACAACCCCAGCACCCTGAAGTAGAGGAACCCTGCCTGTCGGGGCCTCTGTGCATCTGATTCTTGCATCAGAAGGATTGTGGTGGGTTTGGAGGAGGTACTTCCCAAGCAAGAGTCTAGCACTAACCTCAGGGGCCCTGTGCCCTATGAGGCCACCACTTCCTCCTTCCTGCTGGGACCGCCCTGCGGTGCCAGCATTCAGGCTGAAGAGTTGTGCTCTCCTTCCTCCAAGCCTATGGATGAGGATGTTAGCTCCTTGGGAGGGAAAGATGCTGGGGCCTCTCAGAAGCCAGAATTAGGCCACAGCCCAGGAGATTCAGAGGTCACAGAAGAGCTAGGACTTGCTGGGACTGCCCCATGGAACACCAAAACAGGAGTTTCCCACCACCCTGGCTGCCTCAACCCTCACTTGACCGGCAAGAGAGGCTGTAGAGGCTGCTAAAGGAAACGGTCCCAGAAAGAGTCATGAAGTTCTGTGGCTTGAGGGTCTAAAGGATTGGGAGTCCATTTACAGGGCGTTGCCCCTGCAGGGGTCAGGCCACTTTGGCTGCGACCTGGTCACACCATCCTTGTTGATTTGGCTTCATGCCCACATCGGGCACACCAAGGGGCCAGGGCTTCTCGTGGCTCAGCGGTGTCTCTGGGGTCTCCCACTGGGACTGAGAAGGACACTCCTCCTGGGAGAAGGGAACCTGCTCATCCTTCGGGGATCCTGAGGGGTCGGCATCTGGGTCCCCCACTGTGGTGCTGGTTTGGGAAGAACACTGTGAGCTGTGGTCAGAGCTACTACAGACGTTCACGATGCAGGTGACGTTGACATGGGTCCCGTGGCTGCCGTGGGAAGAATCTGTGAAGCACAAGATGGGGAGGTATGAGTCTGAGGGTCTTGGAGTGGGGATGTCTTTGCAGTCTGCTTCTTGTCCCAGAGGTAGGTTAAGACTGTGGGAGAAAGGCACATGCCCTCGATCCCAGCACTCAGCACTCAGGAGACAGAGGCAGGCAGATCTCTATAAGGCCAGCCTTGTCTACAAGAGCTAGTTCCAGGATAGGCTCCAAAGCTACAGAGAAGCTAAAAAACAAAAAACCTAAAAAACAAAAACAAAACAAAACAAAAACAAACAAACAAACCTATGCGATCCGCGGGGCCATTTGTAGGATGGGCAAGTCAGATGATTCTATTCTCCAATTGGCTAAATCGGATGGAATTGTCTCAAAGAACTTTTGTTGTTGTTGTTGTTGTTTTGGTTTTTCAAGACAAGGTTTCTCTATAGCTTTTGGATCCTGTCCTGGAACTAATTCTTGTAGCCCACGCTGGCCTTGAATTTACAGAGATCTGCCTGCCTCTGCCTCCCAAGTGCTGGGACTAAAGGTGTGCACCACTGCTTGGCTCTCAAAGAACTTTTGACAAGAAGAGATTGGGGAATATTTGTCATAAATAAAAGGAAGAAGGAGGAGGAGATGAAGGAGAAGAAGAGGAGGAGGAGGAGGAGGAGAAGGAGAAGGAGAAGAAGAAGAAGAAGAAGAAGAAGAAGAAGAAGAAGAAGAAGAAGAAGAAGAAGAAGAAGAAGAAGAAGAAGAAGAAGAAGAAGAAGAAGAAGAAGAAATTTTATATACTTTTTTTTTTTTTTTTGATTTTCGAGACAGGGTTTCTCCGTAGCTTTTGGTTCCTGTCCTGGAACTAGCTTTTGTAGAACAGGCTGGCCTCGAACTCAGAGATCCACCTGCCTCTGCCTCCCGAGTGCTGGGATTAAAGGCGTACGCCACCACCACCCTGCTATATACGTATTTTTAGGCTGCAATAAGTGTTGGCCACTGATTTATCTTGAGGCACCATAGCTCTTGGAGACACTGAGTAAGAATAACCAGGACTCCATCCATGCATCCACCTAAGAAATCTGCATTTAGGTTGAAAACACCTTGCACTTTTTCTCCATCTCCAATCACCCTTCTGCTCAGTCAGACCTGGAGCCTTGGGCAATGTCTATGTTGTGTTCCACAACCAGACTACCAACTAAGTAAGCCGAGCTTCCTTGCCTGCCCTGTGCCAGCCACGCAGGCTTTCATCCACTCTTCTGAACTGCGTGACTAGCCTGTGTCCCGATCCTGGCTCCTGCCCCGTCCTCTGCAGTTTTCCAAAGCTGGCCCTTTGAAGCTGGGAGTCACCTCCTTTGTTGGTCTCTGGCAGAGCCCCTGAAGCCTTACATAAATGGCACCCAGTCTCTCTCTACCCTCTTGACGTTCCAGCATCTCACACGGGTCTTCCAACCGCATTCGGCTCCCTGCTACTCCTTGTGTACGTTAGACCTCAGGGCTTTGGCACGTGCTGTTCCCTCAGCCTGGACAGCTCCTGTTGCTCACAGGCCCTCCCTCCTGCCACTCAGGTGTAGTTCAAAGTCCAGTTTCTCCAATAAGCCTATCTGTCCCCCGCTCTGGACACAGTTGATTCCTTCCCTGTCCATCACCCTGTGTCCCTCCCCACATCCCAGACCTGGAATCAAGGGGCATTGGGACTTTCTAACAGTTCATGTTGTGTTCCTAGTAACTTAACAGGAACAAGTACTAAATGGACCAAAATCAGTCTAAGTACATTTTGATTTTGGTGATAGTGTTTTTTTTTGGGGGGGGAGTTATTTTTGTTTTGTTGTTTTGATTTCCAAGACAGGGTTTCTCTGTGTATCCCTGGCTGTCCTCTAGTTCTATAGACCAGGCTAGCCTCAAACTCACAGAGATCTGTCTGCCTCTGCCTCCCAAGTGCTAGGATTAAAGGTGTGTGCCACCACTACCCGGCAATGATAGTGTTTTAAGCAAACTGACCATCGACATTTAAACTTCAGGGGTTAGTATTTTGAAGCTCCATGCTTGTAGGCGGAGTTCAGTGGGAAAGGCTTACCTACCATACACAAGGAGTTTGATCCCTGCACTGGGATAGATAGACACAGACGCCACTGACAGAACAGATGTCAGGGTCAGTGCCCCCATTTCCTGCCTGGCCCCTCTGAGCATCTAAGTTTCCTAAGTTGGTGAGGAATAGATGCCAGACTAGCAGGGGGTAACAAGAGGGGCTGGCCACACAACAGTTCCCCCAAATGTATGTCAGTTGCTGCTGCTACTGCTGCTGAGTCCCCACAACCTGCCAGGGCCAATAGCAGTGGCAGATGGCTATTCAGCCTGGCTCCCGACTCCTAGAAGCTGGAGCACAGGGAAGCTTAGGTGAGAATGGAGCCAGCCAACCACTGTGCTCAGAGAAACCTTAAATATACCAGAGAGAGAGGAAGAGCTAAAATCAAGGGACCACCAAGAAATCTCTATCCTGGGCCTCCACAGCACCCAAATGTCATGTAATGTCACCATGGCCTTTGCGTGTTATGACAAGACATTGTGGTGGTCATGTAAAGTTACCACGGCCTTTGCGGGTTATGACTTGTGGTGGTGGGTGGGCACAGCTCTGGGGTTGACAGGCTCCCAGAGTAGAGAGAGGTGTCAGTGGGAGGGAGGGAGGGAGGAAGGGAGGGAGGAGAGAGCGAAGCAATGGAGAGGTCAGGGAGTCAGGGTACAGGACGTCTAGGATAAGAAAGAGGAGGGGGCAGAGATCAGAGGAGAAAGGATGGGTAGACATCCTCAGGGGCTGAGGAAGAAGCCACAGTGGCACACAATGGGAGAAGAGAAGCCAAGAAAGATGAATTCACGTTTCTATTTGAGTACATGTATTCACTGAGCAAACATTGAGAGCTATCTGCTCGTTCCAGGGCAGGCCCAAAGAATCCTCAGATTGTACCGAGAGACCCTGACAACCTCACATGCTTCTGAGGTTGGGGACTCCAGTGGTTAAAAAAAAAAGGCATGAGTGCTTCTGTGGGTAGGCAGGGGGCAGGGGTGCTGCAGGCCAGGAAGGTTGCACGGGCAAGCACAGGGCACAACAGTTCGTGGAGCAGCAGAATGTGGGTGTCAGAGGAGGCCATGTGTGGGAGGCAGCTGTGGCCGCGGGCTGTCAGTTCCCTGTCAGGTGCCAGCGTGGCCACAATGCTACTGTCGCTCATCAACATGCCGAGGAGGTTCATGGCTCATCACCAGATAAGGAAACAGGATCAAGGGATTAAGGAGCCTGCTTGGATTCTCATGGTCCCAAGGCAGGTGGGCAGCGCTGGGTTAACAACCAAATCCACGTTCATGTTTACTTCTGTTGTTCCACCGGCCAGTGTTGCTGTGGGTGGGGGTAGGGGAACAAAGACCAGTAGACCTGACCTTTCCACTGCAAAACAAAGGAAGTCCCAGGGTTCTGGGGAACCCCACCAGGGACTCGCTCCAGTCACTAGAGATAGCGATGGTGTCGCTGTCCTAGATTATATGGTATGATGCAGACCATGTAAATGCAACAGGTCCCCACACTGTGCCTCTGGCCCAAAGTGACCCGCCCTCAGTGAACTATAGTGAGAAGAACCTCCGAAGAAAAGGGCTGGAGAGATGGCCCAGCAGTTAAGAGCACTTGGTCTTGCAGAGGAGTTGGGTTAGATTCCTAGCACCCAACAGGTTCACAGTCATCTGTAGCTCCAGTTCCGGGGGAATGCAGTAGGATCTCCACCCAGCGCAGGCGGCGGCTCAGAACCACAGCTACCAACCATCACGGTTGCCAGGTGTGTTAAAGACATTTTCCTCTCGGGTTATCTTCAACGGGTAGGTGGGGGGGGGTCACCTGTCTGCACAGAGCGGGAGGGGGCCAACTGGTTCCTGCCTCTTACCTGAACTCCTGGAGCCCGCACAGGCCTCCTGAGTCCCTTGGGCCTCCTCCGTGGCTGTTGCCTGAGGCTGGCTTCTAGGTGCCGCCTTCCTGTCCCCAGCGCTGGCTGAGCTCTCCAGGGAGCTTCTGCTGGAACTGGGTGCTGTGGTTAAGAGGTGCTGCTGCTCTAGGCCAGTCGCACCCCGGGAATTCTCATCGGGCAGGTGAAGCTAGGAGGAAGAGGGAGACTATTAATCCCCCTGCTGGGGTCTAGTCCGCCTGTCACCTCCCATCACCCACACTCCACAGTTTACACATTTCTGCCCACGCTACACGTTGTCCCCACACACTCAGTCCACACGAGGAAACAGAAAAATTGACTTTCCGAAGGCCGTCCATCACCGTGGGGAGATGTCCCCAGCCTGGTAGTTAAGAGTTGAATTCTGGATCCAGACCACATGAATCTAAGTTCATAACACTATCACTCACTAGCTGTGTGATCTTGAAAGAGTTACCTAACCTCTCTGGGCCTCCATGGTTTTTCTGTGTAAAGGAACAATTGTAGCTCATGTCCTCGGGTCGTTGTGAAAACTAAACAGTTGGGGATTTCAAGGACAGTTGTGCTGTAAGCCCCGCACAGGACAGAACTGGACAGAAACACCGGCAGTGGTGGTGCACACCTTTAATCCCAGCACTCGGGAGGCAGAGGCAGGTGACTCTGTGAGTTCGAGACCAGCGTGGTCTACAGAGCTAGTTCCAAACGGCTCCAAAGCTACTCAGAGAAGCCCTGTCTCGAAAAACCAAGAAATAAAGAAGAAAGAATTTGGCAGAAGTACCACTCACTGGGTGGCAAAGCCTGCCAGCCAGGAATGACCTTCATGCTCTTACATATTTTTAAATAGTTCCAATTAAAAAAGAAAAAAAGGATAGTAATATTTCTCGTTTTAAAAAAGTTTTAGTTGTATACATTTCTGAGTGTGAGTAGGCACACATGCGTGCATAAGTCTTTGGAGGACAGAAAGGGGCATTGGATCTCCTGGAGCTGGAGCTACAGGTGGTTGTGGGCCACCGATGTGGGTGCTGGGAACTGACTCCGTGTTCTCTGCAGGAACAGAAAGGACTAGAGACTATGCACAGGGCTCCTATTCAGTCACCAGCACCACACATACAGGGTGGGGTGGGGTATGTCTGTAATCCCAGCACTGATGGAGTGGGAGACTGAGGCAGGGGCATCAGAAAGTCAAAGCCATCCTCAGTTAGTGTTCAAGGACAATAGGGGCTGCATGAGTCCCTGTCTAAAATAACAAAATCCCCCAAACCTAAAGTATGAGTTTTAGTGCTCATAAATAAACAAGTTTGGTGCAACCGAGCCACCGTCACTGTTTCATTAGAACAGGTGGGACTTAGTAGCTGTCCCAGGGGTCGGGCTTGGCCCTCAAAGTGTAACACCTTTACCCTCTGTTCCTTCCGTCCGATGAATCAGCACAGATCAGGGAACCCTTTCCCCCAGGCCACTCACAGGGCTCCTCACTGGCCTGTCTCAGCTCCCCCTTCCCATGGTTCACCCAGAGGATGTTCTGTGGCTTCCCTGTGGCTTCTTACAGAATGATAACGGCAAGACTGTACGTGACCTGAGTACCTAGTGCCAAGTACCTGGGTCACAGCTACCTCAGTTCCTTCAGAAGCTCAGTCTAGCCTAGTGCCACCCTGGCTCTGCAGATGTGGAAACTGGATTTCTTGCCCGAGGTCATGATTAGGATACAGTGCAGTCAGCTAAAACTCACTGTGCCTTTTCTGGGTGACTGGGTTTCAGCTCTAGAGGCTTAAGACAAAATCCCTTTTCACAGCAACCTGTGTGGAGGACCTGGAAATACCATTCCAAGGGCACTGTCTGTCCACACCAGCTGGAAAAACAGCCAGGCCAGGGCTGGTACCCCCCCTCCCACCTTCCTTCAGAGAGAGGCACAGTGCCAGGTGTAGTCTGCACAAAAGCAATAGTTTGGCTAGAGAGTCACTGATTGACATGGTCTGGGGGCCCTGTCCACTTCTGCTATCGCTTCCTAGATGCCCATGTGTATCCTGTAGCCTTGATTCCTGCCCAGTCCACAGCTTCTGACTCGGGACTGGAAGGATGCCATACAAGCTGTCTCCACGAGGCCAAAAAAAGTCCATAGAAGGTGAATCCTTCTCGGAATGGCATTGGCTGATGGGCACAGCAAGAGAACCCAGGCCAGCACGTGGAAATAATACATGCTGCATCCTCCTGCCTCCCCTGGAGTCCTGCCAGCCAGGTACCCCGGTCTGGAAGGAATGGAAGGCCTTTTGGATTCACAGTCTGACCCTGGGCCCAGCCTTGTCCTGTAGCCCTGCAGAGGCATTCATAAATGTCAGTCACCAGCTCTTGAGAAGGAACTTTTCTAGCTGGCCCTCCCCATCTCTGCCTGTGGCTAGAGTCAAGCAGAGAAAAAAAACCCCAAAGGTCACAGTCATCTCCCTGCTCAGAGCCACAAGCTGTAAGCACAGACACCATCACAGTCCTGTGACCCAGGCTGGGAACCCACTGAGTGAGCAGCAAGGACCTCAGTTTACCTGACACTGCCTATATTTCTGGGCCTGAGCCCGTTATGCAGAGCTGGGACTGGCAGAGGCATGGCTGGTTCCTGTAGGCTTCGGAGCTGAGGGTGTCTCTATGTGTAAGGCCACGTGGGCATGCCTGAGAGAGGCCCCGTAATTGCATGCCAGTGATTGAGATCCATTCCTAGGTTTGTGTTCCAAGCCACGCCCATCAGCTGTGCCACCTCAGGACAGTTACTTAAGAGTGTCTGGGCCATCTGTCCCGAGACTGTAGAGTTGGGGCCAGTACTCACACAGGCTGGGAGAGTCTGTAAGACTTCAGCACAGTGCTGGCGTGAGCTCAGTATGGACAATGCTAAACACGAGGCCATGGGCACAACTCGGGGCAGCGGGGATGAAGTCACACTCTGCTGTTCGAAAGAACCCTCCTTTCCCAGCCCTCGGAGGAGGGGCTGAGCCACTCACTGCTGCTCCTGCCTGATGGTCTCACACTAGCACAGATGACACCGCCACTGGGCTCCCAAGAGGGCTCTGAGGCAGGAGGCTGGGAGGGCACAGGGCTGGACAAAGGGTGGCATCTAGACTCTCCAGCTCCTGGTGACCAACCTTGGAGAGCAGGCCCTGCTGGGATAGGCCTGTGTGAGACCGCTTTGGAGCTTTGGAGGTGTCTGTCAAACCCACCTGCTCAAGGGTTTGAGCCCCAGGACATACCACAGACCTAACTCTTAGCCCTTCAAGAGTGACAGCATCTCTTATGTCACATTTCCTCTGCTATAGAATGAGGAGTGGGGGTGCCCTACTCATGGGGACCAGTGAGGAGCTGGGCACAGTTCAGGGAAAAAGCCTGGCTATGGCTAGCCAGGGAAGAGCTGGCCTGTTTCTTCTGAGCGGGAATGTAGCTAGACATTGGCTGGCTCTGATGGAGCATTTAAAACTCCTGATCTTCCAGCCTCTACCTGTGCCAGCTGTCGGGATTACAGGCATGCACCACCATACCCATCCATCCAATGCTGCTTGTATCATGGCCCAGCACCCTAGAAAAGGAACTGGAGGAGGAGGAGGAGGCGGATGACAACGACAACAACCACAGAGGGATACTCACCACCTTGGCTTCTCTTTGCAGGCAGGAGGGTTTCTCTACAAAGAAGAGAGGGGAACAAGTCAGGAGTAGAGCTTCTTCAGGACGTGGATCCTAACAGACACAGCGTGGCTGGGGTGGAGCTGGTGGAGCCGCCACAGCCCAGGGAGTAGCTGCCTGCCAGGTAACGCCCACAGAGGAGCTCATCCTACTCTTAGCAACCCCCGCCCCCGCAAATGCCCCTCCTGTCCTCGGGCCCAGCCTGTGCTGTAGCCTCGCTTCAACCACACTCCACCCACAGAGATCCAGGCCAGATCACAGAATCCTAGCGACCCCAGGTTTCCTGTAAAGAAATCCTGAACTTCAATTCCCTGAGATATCCTCGACATTACCTTCTAGTGGCCAGGTTAGAGGATGTACCTTCTTCCCCTGACTCTATACTCCTAGGGAACTGCAATCTCCTGATCCATTTGAGTCTGTGATAGTATAGAGCTTTGTGCCAGCCCCTCCCCCGTCTGGGCACCCAGGAAAGCAGTGAGGGGAGCAGGGAGTCTGGAAGTAGGAAGGAAGCAGAGCCTTACTTTTCTTCTGCACCAGGATGAAGCAGTTCACCAGCCCTAACACCAGCAGGCCCAGAGCTGTCACCCCAACGATCAGACCTAGGAAGAAGGCAGGGTACTCAGAAACAAGGGTGCCAGGTGACTGGCGCTGAGGCTGAGATCCACAAGTCCAGCCTGAGGTCTTCAAATTCAGGGGTGAACCAAAGATAAACATCCGTGAAGCACATGCAGCCAGAGGGCCATAGTCGGGGGCTTCCCTCCGGCTTGGTGCCATGCTAACCTCAGGAGGGCAGCCGGAAACACTGCCAGTCCATAGTCTCGTAAGCCAAATGGGTTCATCAGAACCAGCAACCAGAACTTAGGTTCACATTCATCCCACCCAGGGATTCCCTATGACAACATCAGGCCTTTGGAGGCCCAACTCCTCCACACCTGGATCTGCTCTGAAGGACAGAGCCCAGGCTCCCAGGTTCACCCACAGGGAACCTTCGAGAAGCAAAAAAGGAGGAGAGAAGGCAGGAGAGAAAGTGCCTCTTTTATACTTTATTTTATTTTTGCTGGGGACTTAACCCCAAGCTAGTCAAGCACTCTCCCACTGGGCTGCATCCTTGGCTCTTTATTAAAAGTATGTTTATTTTAGACAGGGTCTGACTAAGTCATCCAGGTTGGCCCTGAACTCCTTCTGTAGCCCAGGTTGGCCTTGAACTTGCAGTTCTCCTATCTCAGCCTCCCCAGTAGCTCAGACTGTGGACTTGCAAGCCTGGATGGGTCACTCTGGAGACAGGGACTTACCAATTGGAAGAGAGATGCCACCCGTGGTACTAGATTCACTTTTAGGGGGGGTCTCTTTTGTCTCAAAGAGAGAGACAGTGGGTGGAGTTTGACTGTGCTCTGACTCTGGCTCCCGGGGTTGGGATCTTGTCGGCGCTGGCTGAGATATACTGACTGCCCGCGGGACGGTGCTCAGAGCTGGGGACTCGGGTGCACAGACTGCATCTGCACTTGCATTTCCAGGAATGGCAAGGATGTTACATCTGAGGAAGTAAGTATTTGTTCAGGAACTCACAGAGGACAGTGAGCCAGGTTGGAGGACAAGGATGTCAACAATCAAGTACTGAGTATGAGTCATGCCTTCTTAGCAGTACCCCCTCCCACGCCCACACACTTCCACCCAGTCACCCTATCCCGTCTTGCCTCCTCCACCTCAGGCTCCTGCTCAAATCATCCATTGTTTGACCCAGAATCTAATCCCGGAGACAACGGGTGACCAGCTGTCCTCTATCCGGGGCCCCAGCCACCCAGGGGTCACCCTCCCTGCTCTTTGAACACTCACCTGCGGTGAGGCTTGCACACGTCTGTGGATGAAGTGGTGTCAGAGAATGTCCCCGGGGCACAGGCCCTGCACACCACGTTTTCATTTGCAGCTCCTTGGAGAGAAAATCCAGACCTTGTCACCAACATGAATACTTCATACAACCACACACATATACATCCATGTACACACATGCCCATCCATGTACGCAGACCTGCTTTCCAGGGTTACCTTCCTACCCTGTCTGATTTCCTACCAACTTAGGGCTTAGTGTGACTCATGCCTGGATCTGTTAGACCCTAATGTCAGCAGGTGCTTAACCAGGCTGCTGGTTAAACCCTAATGTCAGCAGGTACTTAACTAGCTGTGCAGGTTAGACCCTAATGTCAGCAGGTGCTTAACCAGGCTGCTGGTTAGACCCTAATGTCAGCAGGTGCTTAACCAGCTGTGCAGGTTAGACCCTAATGTCAGCAGGTGTTTAACCAGGGTGCTGGTTAGACCCTAATGTTAGCAAGTGCCTAACCACGGTGCTTAACCAGCACCTAACAGATGACCTGGCAGCCACTAGGCCGGTTCCTAGGTGAGGCTGAGGGGTTGATGCCTGTGACATCTCAGGAATGTTCATATGGGAAACGAAGAGGGGTCCTTACTTGCACTGGCCACACCAAAGCCGGGACCACACTTGCTCAGCCTCATGCACTGTCGACAGCTGTCAGCTTTCCCTGGCAAGGCGCAATACATGTCGGCTTTGCAGGTGCACACTAGGTTCTGCTGTTTCGTGCAGTTGCGGGTCACCACCTGGTCTGGAGGAGGGAAGGACAGCCAGAGTCATTTCTCCCTCCACTCACCTGACAGAGCTGGTAGGTCCCTCAGCATTAGCCCACAATGTCCCTGGGGCCATTGTCTGTACTCCCAGCTCCACCGGTATGAACACAGGCCCCTGCTCTCCTCGGTTCTATACCCTCAACCTGACACAGAGATGGCCCCTTCGCTCCCCCCACCACAGAGATCAAAGGAAGATTTGGTGGACTCTAGAAGGAAAATGCCATCTGTAAGTGGCCAGGTAAGGGGTCACAAACATGCAGTCCCAAACCCTGGGAAAGCTAAGGCCAAAGGCTGTTAAGTTTAAAATTAGCCTGGGCCTACTAGAAAATTCTAGGCCAACCGGGACAACTTAGTAAAAATCCATCTCAAAAAAACATGGAACAATGGTGGTGCACACCTCTAATCCCAGCACTTGGGAGGCAGAGGCAGGTGGTAGTCTGTGAAGTCTGAGGCCAGCCTGGTCTATAGAGCTAGCTCAGTTCCAGAACAACCAAGGCTACATAGAGAAACTCTGCCTTGAAAAAAACAAACAAACAAACAAACAAAAAATCTAAATTGAAAGCTGTGTCTGGGGACTCAGGCCTGTAAGCCCAGGAAGCTGAGGCAGGCAGTTCACAAGTTCAAAGCCAGCCTGAGCCACTGAGCAAGATCCTGTCTCAAAAGTAAAGGGCTCTGGGAGGATGTAGCCTAGTGATGGAACACCACAGGTCCTATGCTCAATTTCCAAAACTGCAAAGAAAATGAAAGTTAGGGGCTGGAAAGATGGCTCATCGACTAAGAACACTGGCTGTTCTTGGGTTCAGTTCCCGGCACCCACATGGTGTCTAACAAAGGTCTCTAACTCATTCCAGAAGATCTGATGCCCTGTTTTGGCCTTCATGGGCACTACATGCCAGCAAAAATACCCATACACATACAGTAAAAATAAATAAATCTTTTTAAATTAAAGAAAAAAGGTCTGGAGATTGGCGTAGCTCAGTTAAAAAGTGATTGTATTACCTGCATGAAGCCCCAGGTTCCAACCCCATGAATACATACATGTGGTAAAGAGCTGTCCCCAGCCACTCAGGTCCTGGAAGATGAAAACAACTGGCCCATTCACCAGGTAACTCCATCCACCTTCCTAGGCTGGAGGGCTAGTGACCAGGGAAGATGCTGGGACCACCCGCTCAGGCCACTCACCTCGGTCACAGCGAGAACCACAGCTCAAGCACTTGGGAAGACTGTTCCAGAGTTCGGTGTACGTGCCCGTCTCACAGTCGGCACACACGGTGTCTGCGGTTTTGGTGCATAAGTATTTCACATGCTGGCCTGAGAAGACAAGGATTCCAGGGTTCAGAACCCTCGCCAGGAAGTTCCTTTGATAAAGCATCAGTGCCTCCAGGGACTCATAACTCATCTGTCTGTTGGGCCCTCGCCATCTCCACCTCTGAACTCACCTTCCTCTCTGCTCTCTCCGGTGGCTGAAACACCACCACTAGGAAAAGCTACTGTCAGTCAATAACACTCTAGGAGGAATTGCTTTGCCAATGCCTGTCTTCTTGGTAGCTGCTTAAAACTCTCTACCCTGCTGTACGGAGTGTAGGGAAGAGGCGGCAACAACAATGTAGATGTAGTACCCAGTAGCCTGTCAGAGCCAAGGGCACAGAATCCCTGAAGGTCTGGGGGACAGGAGAAAGCCAAGGCAAACCTTTAAGGTGTTTGTTTTCTCTTCTGAAGCCAGCTCCTCTCCCCTGTTCCTTTTCTGCTGACTTCACTGCTATTCTAAGCTTGTAACTCCCCCCACCCCCCATAACTAGAGTACGGACACGACTTATTTATTTATTTATTTATTTATTTATTTATTTATTTATTTATTACGTATACAACATTCCTTCCATGTGTGCCTGCAGGCCAGAAGAGGGCACCAAATCTCATTATAGATGGCTATGAGCCACCATGTGGTTGCTGGGAATTGAACTCAGGACCTCAGTGAGGGCATAGATTTGATTGGCTACTCAGCACTGAGGGTCAGCTACTCATTGGGGCTAGGACTCAGATACACACCATCTATGAAATGGGCACACATTCATTCACTTGATAATTATGTACAGACACCTCTATGGGCCAGTCATGTGCTGGGAATTCCACAGGGACCAAGCTACAGTCTGTGCCCTAGAGGAGCACACGGTGGGGCTAGGAGAAGTACCAGGCCATGATGTCAGTAAGGGGCAGGCTTCTGGGGCAAGGAGACAGGATCTAAAATGTAGGCACATGTATTATCCAAGAGGAGACATGGAGAAGCGTGCTGAGCAGAAGGGACACCATAATGTAAAAGCCCAGGGCGAGATGATTAACGTATGCCCCTAGAAGCAGCCCAGTGAGAACTGAAGGCCCTCTTCCCCATGCCTGGACAAGCACCCCGTCCACGGCACCACCGTCCAAACACCCAGCCTCTATCTGCCTCTCACCAGGCGGACACGCAGCGCAGCACAACTGGGCGTTCTTGTTGTAGTATTCCTTTGACTTCTGGCACAGGTCCCTAGATTCTGATGCGTAGGGTGTCAAGGTGATCTGGAAGAGAGCAAGAGAGGCGGTCGTCAGCACAGTGACTCTGGGCTCCAGGACGCCTGTCACCAGGCCTCACGGATGGGTTCTTGCTTTGGGGAGGAGGAAGGCTTGCGAGAGTAGAGCCCTGGCCTCTTGCCTTGCTGGCCTCCCTCTTCAGCAGGACACCCTGCCGTCTGCAGGTGGAGGGGCTGGGCCTTCCCTCTTGCCGGGCCAGTCCCAGGAGGGTTTGGAGATGGTGCAGTATCTGAAGACAGTGGCTTTGATCACAGTGACGAGGTTCTCCACTCAAAGCTGTTCTCCTTCTAGGATGCCTGTCTGTCTGTCCCTCTGTCTGTCCTTCTGGCTGAGGTCTAGCTCTTCCCAGACACTCCCCTGACTACATTGTAGGCTCTTCCTCCTCTGGACTCTCTCTACATAGGCGTGCCCCTTCCGACATTCATGTCACCGCTCTGACACGGCACCGTGTTGCCTTTTACTAACATCCGCGCATATGCACGCAGGTGTACATACACATGCTCACATGCTGGCAACTATGATGCAGAGGGAAGAGCCAGTGGCCTTGTCACCTCTAGACCCAACCTTCTGACACAGGCCATGGCAGAGCTGCCTCAGGAAGTTAATACAAGATGGAAACCAACCTGTGTGCTTCCTCACAAAGGTGCCGCAGTCCTGTGGGCTGGGACGGTCTGGGACCAGCGAGAGGTCCTGGCCCTCCTCAGAATCCCTCTGCCAGGCCAATGGCCTCAGCATTGACTGAAAAGCTTCCAGCTAAGAGGCAATACCTTGTCCTCAAACCAGGACCAACGCCCATACCTCTTGGCTGGCAACCATGTGGCCCTGTGGCCACATCCTGCCGCCCCACCCTCTTGCCTGAGAACCTTCTCCCATCACAAGAAGCCACACCTCAGGCTGTTTCCTGAAGAACTGAGCCTGAGATGGGTGTATCATTGCAATTCTCCAACAGCCAGCCAACATGGACTATGACCGCCGTATGGAAAGGAAATGGGATTATAAAGACGGCTTATCACCTGCCTATGGTCCCAGGGCCAGTGACAGAGATTTGAGCCCCGCTCCTGTCTGCTTCTCTTGCCCATGTTTTCAATGGCTGTGCCAAGTACCTCCATCAAGAAACCAGCAAAGTCAGGAATGACGGGGAGGAGGAGCTCAAGAGATGGCTCCATGGTTAAGAGCACTTGTGACTGTCAGAGAGGAACTGGATTCAGTTGCCAGCACCCACGTGGCTGCTCACAACTGCCTGCAGCTCCAGTTCCGGGGGATCCGACTCTACCTCTGAGTCCTGCTGGCTCCTGTATGTGTGTGGTGCACACACACACACACACACACACACACACACATTCAGGGACATTTATATTTTTTGCTATTTTTTTAAACAAATAATTATGAAAGGCGGACAGGTGGGGAAGAGAGGAAAGGAAAACAGCACCCACGTGGCACAGAACCAGCAGTGAGAAACGCAAGGCCCTCTCTCACATCCCCAAGGGGGCTGGGAAGCATGCAGCAGCAGCAGCAGCAGCTGTGACCACTGTGCCTGTCCCAGTACCCTGGACGCCTGCCTGAGCTCCAGCCTTCCTTCCAAAATATGGGATGGCAATCTGAGCCTTCAGGGACAAGCATGAGCTAGCCACTTCTGCAATCATGTGACCTCATGAGGAAACACAGGAGTGGATCTCCAAGTGCAAAGAGGGTGTGCACACACACACCCAGCATCCTTGAAGCTCCTGCTGACGTCACCTGAAAACGACCAGGGAATGGTTCTAGGTCAAAGTTGAGGGCTGGTTTATACTTTTTATTGTATCAACAGGCTTCCATCACACGATCAATAGGAGCTCAATGAACATTCATTGGACCAGTAACCGTGGCAAGTCCCCCTGCCTCCTCAGATAAAGGTGGAGTTAGAGGGGCAAGGTTTCACTTTCTTTTCTTTCCTTTTCCTTTTCCCCCAACTACTGAATTGTTTTATTTGCATGCATTACATTCTATTTCATTTTTCACTCATAGTGTATTCGGAAAATGTAACTTCACAACTGAACAATGCAATTGTTTAAATATCATCTCCATTAGAAATTGCTCTTATGAAAATGGACTTGGAGCTGCATAGATGGCTCAGTGATTAACAGTACTTGCTGCTTCTGTAGAGGACCCAGGCGCATACCCAATGCCAAGCGGCTCGCAACTATCTGTAACTCCAGCTACAGGGGTTCTGATGAATTCTTCTGGCCTCCACAGGTACTTGCACCCACACGTGCACATATATACACTCAAGCACACATACAAATTAATTAAAATAAGCTGTAGATCACAGGCAAGTGTCTCCACCTCTCTGGTCTTCAGTTCCTAACTGAACTCCATGGGAGCAAGAGAGATCCACAAAGTGTCCACCAACTAGCCCAGCAACGGCAGCAAGCAAGTCAGAGAAGGCTATAACACTGGGCTCGCCGGGTCTGGATAGACTGGTCAAATGCCCAGGATCAGAGGGCTGTGGCTCTGCCCTCCGCCTTTCCTCCCCATCCCCATCCCCAGCACTGTCTGGGGAACATCACCAAGCTGCCCTGTGGCCAGTGGCATGGTCTCAGCAGCAAGTGACACGTGTGCTGTCCCCTCAGTGTTCTTCCCTGTTCATCACCAAGCTAGAAGCCACCAGGGGCCATGACTCAAGGGACTGGGGTTCCCTGATGTGGACAGTCTTCGGCTCTTGTCTCATGAGACCTCTGGCCAAAGTCCACACATGCCTTCAGAGTGTGTCCCCTCTGCAGGCCACTGCCCAGAACCTGCCCTGGATGAACAACCCAATGCAGGCCCCTACCTTGCTTCCATGCTCACCCAGTATCCCTAGATGGGGCGGGGGCTCTGAGGCTGCAGCGTGAGCTATGCTACCCAGAGCCAGACAGAAAAGAGAGATCAGAAGATGTTACCCTGAGCAGGGGAGCAATTCCAATATCATTTTCTGAAGGAGAGATCCTCACCCTGGGCACCAGGGCCAAGAAGCCTGAATGGAAATGTACCTGCCGTTCTGGCCTGTCTTTGTCCCCCAACAGAGCCATCCTCTCCAGGGAGGTCATGGAGGTAGCTGGGTGGGAAAAGTCTCAGAATCAGCCATGCCGGATACCCAGTCTGAAAAAATCACTGCAACTCCTTCTGGACAGGGGCGCACACAGCCAAGTACATGCACACGTGTGCATGCACACTATCCTGGCACCTCCCCTTTCCATTTCACAACAAAAGGATCCACTGGGGCTGAGTACCACTATAAGGGTGTTCCACACTGCCCAGGGCCTCACTGCCTGTGTCCAAAGCAAAGTGGTGCTGGTTACCCCCTCTACGCCTATGGGGGAGTCTCTGGGCTAGGGAGTCATACTGCTCAGAAAGAGAAGAGGAAAGATAAGAAAGAACTCTCCCCAGGCATCGAGAGTCCTCTGCTGGACTCCATCCAGTCTGGTCATTCCATCCATGGACAAAGCAAGATAAACTAGGAGAAGGGAATGAGGAAGGACACAGAGTGAAACTTGGGGAACCCTGAACCCCAGAAATTACAGTGCCATAGCTCCTCATGCACCTACCATTCCACAGAATGCTGACATAGAAGGCCTGAGTGTCCCCCACAAAACTCCCAGGCTAGCCTTCCTGGAGAAACTGTCATTAACTAAGTACCTTCTCCCTTCACCCCACCCTCTCCACTTCCTCAAACAGCAGCCTCCCTCCCCACAAAGGGGCTGCGGGTGGCCTGGATCCTATGGGAACCCTATCCCTGCCAATCCTGGAGTTTATCCCCTCAAGTGTCCTGAGTGGTGGTAACCAGGGGAGCCCCTAATTCATCTGCAGCCTGAGCAGTTTCTAGTGGCCCAGAGAAAGGTTGATTGGCTAGGGGACAACTTCCTGCCAGACCCAGAGGGCCTGATGGGAAAGGGCCTTGCCTCAGCCAAATTGGACTGTGTTACTGACCCGCCCATGGCCTTCAGCTCCTGCCTTCCAGGGCCCTCCTAGTCCCCAGCTTCACTATGAATAAGATCTCTGGTGCTTTCTCCTGGGCCATGTGCGACCCCAGCCTCGCAGCTGGCATGGGACTCAGCCCTCCCTCAACAACAACCTTGAAGCCTGTTTATTCTTTTGGACAGAGAAAAGCAAAACAAAAAACCAAACCACAACCTCGTCAGGGCTAAACAATGAGGAACAGAAAGCCCCTATACAACACAGAACGAAAGGTCACGCCTGCATGGGGAGCTCCCTGGAGCCCCAAAACATAGCCCTGGGAGCTGGGCCTCAGGGCCACTACAGTGACCATGCAAACTGGGATGGGGTGGGGGAGGTGGGCAGACAAGTCCTGAGATTCATGGGGCTGGGGAGGACTCCAATCTTCTGCTTTGAATTGGAGAAATGCAGATCTACCCCCACCCGCTGTCCGTGGGGTATCTGACACCCAGGAATGAGGAAGTGAACCCAACTGCTCTCATGCTGTCAGCATGTTTACTTGAGCCAGTTGTTCAAAAGACAAAACCCCAAACAGGGGGTGGAGAGGTGGCCTGTATCTTTAATCCCAGAAGTCAAGAGGCAGAGGCAGGAAGATCTCCGTGAGTTCAAGGCTAGCCTGGTCTACATAGAAAGTTCCAGGACAGTCAGGGCTCCACAGAGAGACTCTGCCAAAAAGAAGGAGGAGGAGGAAGGAGGAGGAGGAGGCACCCCCCCAGGTCAGAACTAGGGTAAGAATTAAGCACCCACTAACAAATATGAACAGGTCTAGTGAGCCTGGTAGACAGAGACTTAAAAGAGGATAAATGGGTGGAGGTGGAGACAGAAATGGAAAAATGGATGAATTAAAAATAGAGGGAGAAAGAAATAGAGATGGAATGAAGAAAGGAAGGATAGATGGATAGATGGATGGATGGATAGAGGATGGATGGATGGATGGATGATGGGTGGGTGGATGGATGGATGGGTGGATGAGGGATAGATGGAAGATGGATGGATGGAAGGATGGACAGATGGGTGAAACGCGATGAATGGAAGAGCAGATATGGGTGGTGAACAGATGGATAGATAGAGAGATGGGCAGATGGAGAGATAAATGGATGATAGATGGCAAGACCCCGGGCATGAATCTACCACTGAGGCAGGAAGGAAACAAGATGGAGAAGGTGACATGAAGCTACCAGCTTGTGGTAAAGAGTATGTGTCCACCAACACACCCTTTGTATGAGCTGGAAGGGCTGGGAAGGCTTAGGACCTACTGTGGGAGGTGCCACTCTGGGCACGCTCACATGAACTTCTCCATTTTTCTCTCTGAACCAAACGTTGAGATCAGTGCAAGCCTTTGATGGCTTGAGTGAGAACTGCTCCCTATGTTCATATGTTGAGGCTTTGTTCCTAGTTGGTAGAACTGTTTTGGGGAGGATTTGGAGGTGTGGCCTTGTTGAAGGAAGTGTGACACGGGAGGGGGCTTCAAAAGTCCATGTCAGGCAGGGAGTCCCCCCCCCTCTCTCTACCCCTGCTTGTGAATCATATAGAAGCTCTCAACTACTGCTCTGGTGCCTGCCTGCCTGTCACACTCCCCTCCGTGACGGTCATGGACTCACCCTCTGAAATTGTAAGCCAGCCCCCGATTAAATGCCTTCGTTTATAAACTGTCTTAGTCATGGTCTCGTCCCAGCAATCGAAAAGTAACTAAGACATAGCCAGTTCACAGTGCAGAAACGGAGGGTGCAGGAGACTAGGCACTCATTATAGCTACATCCACCTCCATGACTGTGACGACTTTACATCATTGTGACCTGTGTGTGTCTGTGTGTCTGAGCGTGCATGTCTGTTTGTGTATGTGCAGGTGCACATGCATGTATGGGTAGACAGGGAGGGTGAACATGAATCTTCACCTCTCCATGTGTGTGCAGGTACACATGTGTGTGTGGGGTGTACATGTAGCTGTCCTATGTGTGCATATGGCAGTGCATACATAGGGGTATATGTGTGTGAGCCGTGTGTGCCAGAGGGCAACCCAGGTGGTCTCTTCTCAGCACACACTCCATCTTTATTTCAAGATAAGGTCTCCCTTTGGTCTGAGGGCTGGCCACTCAGTGAACCCAAGATCTGCGCATCTCCAGCACTGGGGTTCCAAGCATTTGCTACCCCTGGTCCTAGAGATCCACATGGGTTCTAGAGATCAAACTCAAGAGCTCCTGCTTGTGCAGCAGGTACATCACACCCCATGGTCTTGTCTTGCTTCACAGGGTAGAGAACAGTTCAATGATGCTTCCAGACAAAAGGGCCACCACATTCCAGGGTAAATGAGACAGCTGTTGGGGACAGGCAGAGACATCTGCCCTGGGACCCTCCCCCCCCCACAGCTGGAAGCTGTCTTCAAGTACTAAAGAGGCCACATCATTTGCATGGTAGGTGCTGGGGGGCAAGACCTCGGAGGTTTACAGGAGCCCCGCAGACTGTGAGGGTACAGTCACATCAAGCCAGGCTGTCACAGCGGTGCAAGGCCTAGGCAGCCAGGCCTGTCAACCATCATGGAAACAAAGAGCATTGGCGTCAGAAAGGACCAACCACATCACAGGTGGGTGGCCCAGGGGGTGACACATCCCTCCTCTGTGATAAGCTTCAGAAGTGAGCTGCAGCAGACAGGAAACCCACGCTGGGATCCGGCTCTTAGGGTGCTGCATGCCAAGGTCTCTGCCCCGGGTAGTACTGGGTTCGGTGATGGAGAATGCCCCGCCCTCTCCATTGTCTCCTCCTTGAGGCCCTTGGGCACAGCTTTCTCCTTCTCCGGCAGCTCGCCAGTCTCCTCGCTGTTGGTCCCCAGCAAACATCCCCCTGCGGGCAGACCGATGCCACCTTCCTACTTCCAAGACTGGCCCTCCTTAAAAGTATCCAGCAATGCTGCTGCCCTCAGGCTGGAACAAAACCTCTCCGGTATCTGTGGCCCTCGGCTCACCTGCCACCTGATACAGAAACAGAGCATCCGCTCCCACACTCCTCTTCGGCACCCTGACCCCTGCTGCTACCTCTGAGCACACGTTCTGCAGAGGAGACCCCTTGGCTTCTTCAGAGTCACCCCCACCGTCATCTCACTCTCATGGAAACCACTGAACCCTAGACGGGAGCCACAGATCCCTCCAGGGGGCTCCTGTGACAACCCAGGGCTATTTCTATATTTCCCAGGTTAGACCAGATTTAGGTGAATTCTTTCTTTCCCCTGTGTCAGCCCTGACACCCTACTGTGATCTCTCCTTGAGTCAGAGCCTGGTTAAACTCCCTTTCTCTTCTCCTCCCACCTTGGTTTTGACATCTACAAAATGAGAACAGTGCCGTGACCGCCGTACCAAGTGTTGTGATTCACTGAGCCAGTGCATGTGAAGAGCCGGGTGCTGCACACGGCTGGGACAGGTATCTTGTAGAAACAGCTCTAATCAACAAAAGCAGAAGACTTCATTTCCCATTTAGTGAGCTGAGTTTGGCTCACATGAGAACTGGACAAGAAATGGACAAGATGGCATCCCCAGAAACTGCAGGGTGGCATTCAGATCACGGCCTGTGGAGTGGGCCAACCAACCATCACATCTGGGTGGTAGCCAAAGCGTGACCCTGCATCCCGAAGGATGGAAGCCCGGCTCTGGCTGGGGAGAGCAGTAGGCCGGCCCAGGAGCAAGCCTAGCCCACTCACCCGCTGGCTGAGGATGGAAAGGCTCCATGCATCCGCATCCAAGGCATCAGACCCGCGCCTGGCTCTCAGCAGGCACTGTAGACACCAGCTTTAAATCCACCCCAGTCAGAGTGGACAGCCAGGGTGACTGTGGCATGGCCGTTCCTGTGGCTGACAGTGAAAGACCCAGAAAAGGCTAGGGTGCAGCTCAGTCGGGAGAGTTTGCCTAACACGCATGAGGCCTGTTAAAGAGCCAGGAATGCACATCTGTAATCCTGCAACTGGGGCCGGGAGTCAGGAGGCTCAGACAGAAGTTCATCCTCCCACACATAGTTATTTCAAGGCCAGCCAATTTCAGTGACCAAAACGGTCACCCAGCTCAGGCTGGGCAGTAATCTTCTATGCAAGATGGAGATAATACGGGGGCAGGGGGATGCCCTGATCCCCTGCCTCCTCTCTCTCAGCCCTCCCTCGCCCTCCCTGCTCTGCAGTTCCCTCCACCTCACCCGAGTCACCACTGCAGCCTCCCTGCCTCCAGCCTTTCCACCCTATCTGCCCTTCACACTTGTGACTGGAATGCCAGCTCATCTACTCTCTGCCCCAGGCCACCCCTCCCTCCAAACTGTCGGTGGCTCTCACTGCCTGTCTCCTGATGCGGGGAGCGTGTGGTAGTTGGCAGCGGGCGCTGGGGTAAGGAAGCTTGGCTTTGAGCTCAGACCACCTAATTAGCAGGTGTCTTGAAGGAATTATTTTTCTGTGGGGTTTATTCTTTAATTATTAATTTATTGTACACATGAAGCATGACTTCTTTCTTGCACAGTTGTTTGTATCTTTGTTTGTATATTTGTTACATGTTTAAAGAATGAGTTTATTTTTATTTCATGTGAATGAATGCTTTGCTTTGCCTACTTGCTTGTCTATGAAGCATGTGCGTGCCTGGTGCCTGCAGAGGTCAGAATGAGCCTCGGATCTCCTGGAACTGGAGTTAGAGATAGCTGACTGCCATGTGGGTGCCGAAAGTAGAACCCATGTCCTCTACAAGAGCAGCAAGAAGAGGAACACCGAATCACCTTCCCAGCCCGCTTTTTTAGTTATTTTGTTTTGGTTTTTCAAGATAGGGTTACTCTGCATAATAGCGTTGGCTATCCTGGAACTTGCTCTTTAGACCAGGCTGGCCTCAAACTCACAGAGATTCTCCTGCCTCTGCCTCCCAAGTGCTGGGATCAAAGGCGTGTGCCACCAACATCCCACATGTTGTTTTTAATTTTATGTGTATGAGAGTTTTTCCTGAATGTATGTGTGTGTCTGATGCCCCAGGAAATCAGTTCTCCTGCAGCTAGAATTACAGATGGTTGTGAGCCACTATGTGGTTGCTGGGAATCAAATCCTGGTCCTTGGAAAAGCAGCCAGTGCCCTCAACTGCTGAGCCATCTCCCCGGCCCCAGCCCCAACCTGTTCATTGTATTTTCAAACAAATAAAGGCCTTTCCCTCTGTAGAATGAACCTGACAACATATTTCCTGGGTCTGATATAAAGACATTAAAGAATATACAATAAGGTGTTTTGCAAAGTTATAGTTCTTTTTTGGGGGATTAGGGTGGGATTTCGAGACAGGGTTTCTCTGCAGCTTTGGTGCCTGTCCTGGAACTCACTCTGTAGACCAGGCTGGCCTCGAACTCACAGAGATCCGCCTGCCTCTGCCTTCTGCATGGTGCTGGGATTAAAAGTGTGCACCACCACTGCCTGGCTTTTTTTTTTTTTCTTAAGACAATACTGGGCTAGAACGCTCCTTTTTCCTGCTTCCACCTCCCAAGGGATTACATATGCAACCCACCACGCCCAGCCCAGCAATTGTTCAAACAAACTGCCCATAGACGCACAGCCTCAAGTGGCACAGCCTCAAGTGTCGCTGTTGACTCTAGCAAACTTCCTGCCCCACATGTCCCCGGTTACTCCAGCCTCCACCTGGTATCCACTCATCTCTTTCCAGTCTGCTACATTCTGGGACTCAAGGCTGGGAAAGCCCTCCCAGAGTCCTAGCATGAGGACAGAATGTGGGGAGAATCAAAAGGGTAACAAGAGAAGGTGGGAGTGTGACCACACGACCAAGACACGGGGAGGCAAGTGCACAGAGGCCTGATGGGCAAAGAGTGGAGATGGCTGGACTCCTGCAGGAGAGACCAGGAAGGAGCAGGACCCAGGCTCATGGCCAGAGACCCAGGGAGTCTGACAGGGAACAGCTGGAGACAGCCTCATTAGGAACCTTGGCTCTGTGAGTTGTAGACAGAAGCCAGGGCTATAGGTCCACCGGGGAGGCCACGCTCTGGGGCTAGCTAGAACACTGGCAGGGGTTCTGCTAACTGAGCCTACATGCCAGAGCCCTTCCATTAGTTCACTGTCCAGTCCAGAGCTACACTCCACCCTCTGCTCAAACTACTGAGCCCCACCCTCCCTGCCCCCTCCTAACAGCTGCGGGCCTGGATTCCAATGCTGGATTTGAGAGGTCTTGCTGACCTTAGTCAGGACTGGGGCAATGAAGATTCTGAACAGAGAAGAGAACTAGAGACCCAAGTCCTGCCCACAGTGGAAGCCACACCAGGCCTGGGCCCCAGACTCCAAACTCAGGATCCACAACTCTGCCCTGTCCTGAGAGGACAGAAAATGTCTTTGTGGATGTCCTGTCAAACCTACCTCCGTGTCACTTCCTACTCAGTTCTCAACCTCACCAACTCAGTTCCCTGAACCCCACCAGGTCATTATGGTCCTAAGGCTAAGGTCAGATGAAACCCACTCTGACTACCCTGTCAAACAGCACACCCAGTAGTGGGGGTTTCCCCATGTCTTGACAGAGGGGCTGGGTTAACCCAGGGCCACGGGTCCCAAAGAGAACACAGCATTGGTTCCCTAGGCCTCTCAAGAACCCAGCACCCGTGAGCAGGTCATTGGACGCTGTTTCGACAGTAGAGCGTACTCACTCGGGCTGCGTGCCCTCTTGCAGCCTCCCACACTGAACGTGCGGGCTGGGAGGAGGCCTTCTTAAATGAGGAACAGTATAGCATCCACGGACCTAACCCCCACAAAGAAGAAACGAAACCTGGTATGGGAGCGCTAACCTTTAATTCCTGCACTTGGAAAGCAGAGACCTGTGGAACTCTATGAGTTTGAGGCCAGCCTGGTTGGTCTTCAAAACAAGTTCCAGGCCAGCCGAAGCTACAAAGTGAGATTCTGTTTCAAAAAGCAAGAAGGAAACAGGGTGTGCGGGGAAGACCTTAGAGAGGTTGGGCAGTCTGCCTCATCTTACCCAAGCTGGCAAGAGTCAGACAGAGCTACAGGTGGGAGCACGCTGGGTACCTTTTCACCAGAGCCCTAGCACGGCTCACACTCGGGGTACAAGGAACTCTCTCCCCCTCAACCTCCCGCTGGTGACCTAAGAAGACTTCCTCTTCCCTGGCTCACAGCCAAGCAGCCCAAACCACACTGGTGTCACTGCCAGTTATGACATCACAGGGTATCCAGGTAGAAACAAGATGTGGGTCCCAGAGGGGTGGGTCCCGGAGCTGCAGAGCCCCTGTCCCACAGGAGGGGTGGGCCCCAAACCTAGAGCCCCTCACCTGCGTCCCAGGACAGGGAGACAGACTGTCAGGCCAGAATCGGCATCAAAGTGTGCCCTTCACGGGTGAAGAAGAGCTTCTTCGAGGAAACATCCTCCTCACTAGGGCTTCCTCGAACCTGCAGGCTCCCAGACATGCTGCTCACTGCTAGGAAACTCTGACTTCCTCAGCGCCTGGGGACACGTCTTCCCGCTGACGCAGAAAAGGCGTTAAGTTCACAACTCCCAGGCCTGTCTGGGACATCTACATCCCAGCTTTCAGAAAGCTGACTGACGGCAGTCATGAAGTCTTGATGTCAATGGGGCCTAAGACAAGGAAATAATTCCATCCCAAACAAAAGAGACTAAAGTGAGCAAGAAGGGCTGGAGAGATGGCTCGGCAGATAAACACTTGCCTACATATAAGGCTAAATAGACCAGAGTTAGGCTTCTCAGGGCCCACATGAATGTGGCAGCTAACTATAAACCCAGCACAGGGGAGGTAGCAACAGAGACCCCAGAACAAATCAGATATCTAGACTAACTCCATCAGTGAGCTCCAGGTTCAGCAAGAGACCCCATCTCAATTAAATAAAGTCGAGATGGATGGAGGAAGACAATTTGGACACCCGTACACACAGACATGCACCTTCACACACGTAAACACATGTGCAGACACAACAATCTACATATGTACATGCAAAAAATGAGGAAAAAATGAGAGGAACAGATATCATCCCGTTTCTCTGCTGAGTCACATAGCTACCATCTCCCATCCCAGTCTTACAAGACATTGAGACTGGTGCTGCTGGAAGGTCTAGGCTCAGAGAGGTTAACTACCCTGCCCAAGGACACACAGCAAGCCAGTAGATGGCTCTGCTAACACCCAGGCCATGCTCCTTCCTCAAGGCTGTGCTGTCTTAGAAGTCACTTGGGCATTGGGGACTGGGCAGCATCCATTCAGAAGAGGGCTTCCCCATCTTGGGTCATAAGTAAACAGAATCTCAGGAATATGCGCGTGCGCACACACATACACGCACGCATGCAAGCACACATGCAGATGGAAGAGAGTTTAGAGAAAGCCTGGGATCTACTGACATGTATTATATGCAGTCGTTCTCAACCTTCCTCATGCTACGACCCTTTAATACGGTCCCTCATGCTGTGGTGACCCCCAACCATAAACTATTTCATTGCTACTTCATAACCGTGATTTTCCTCCTGCTATGAATCATAAGGTAAATATCTGATATGCAGGATGGTCTCAGGCAACTCCCACAACGGGATCGTGACCCACAGATTGTGAACCACTGCACTATCGCTTCTCGGCCTTTTGGCTAAGATCAAATGTGGAGAACCACTGCACTAGGGCCTTCTGTACTCCTTCATCAAACATACTCCTCATCACCCACAAATGACATTTAGCACCTGCTGCTGAAGGGGTGGGGCAGAGACTTCCTGACCACATAGCTGCTACATGGGGTCCTAGACCCCAGGCTGGCAGGCAAGTGAACTGAGGGGCCCAACTAGGGGGCATGGGGCAGGAAGTAGAGCAGGAAAAAGTGACAGGAAGGAGGTTGGTCTTGGAGTGCTAGGCAGCAAAGCCATTGAGGCAGGAACTTGGGGCAACTGAATATCTGACACCTAAGCTTTGGGGTCCTATGGCTCCCAGAGAGGGAGTCTAAGCATACTGTGGCTCCCCGCTTAGCTATGAGCACTGCCTATAAACAAGTCGGGACAGGCTACTTGTGGTTCAAACAGCCACCGGTGGCTTTAAAGCCTAGGAAACACCTTAGTCCAGGCCGCCGGCAGGGGAGTGTTTCCACTGTACTGGGGGGCGGGGGCTCAGACCACACACCCACTGGACAGCGGAGTAAGGCTGTGAGCTCTGAGACACTTTGAAAGAGGAAGGTCGCCAGAACCTGGATCAACCCACTAACCTGTCACATTTAGCTGTAAAATGGGGTCAGGAGTCACTACAAAGGTCAGACAAATATCTTTGACATTTAGTCTAATGTTTTGGTTGCTTTTCATTTCTTTTTCTTTTTTCTTTCTTTCTTTCTTTCTTTCTTTCTTTCTTTCTTTTTTTTTTTTTTTTTACAGTTTCATGAAGTCCTGGGTTGTCTCAGACTCCACATGCACCCAAGGATGGCCTTGAACTGATGATTGTGCCTTGAGTTCCCAGCAAGTTGCCAGCAAGAGCAACAAGAAATGTAACATGTAACACATAAACCAGCCCTGGTGACAAACCTCCCCTTCCCTGACAAAGCCGCCCTGGCTCCTCCTCTAGTATTGGGTAGCAAGGACCATAAAGTGTCAAAGTGTCACCCAGCCCTGGGGATGTTAAAATGCTTCAAGGAGTCAATGGGCCATGCACCAGGACAATAGTCCAGGCCATTCTTCAACCCAAAAATGCCAGGCAAGTACCTGGCATGTAGCTCAGCTGGTAGAGTGGCACATAGCTGCAATCCCAGCCCTGGAGCTGTGGAAAGAAGGATCAGGAGTTCAAGGTCATCCTAACCAACTAAGGAACTAGGAAGGAAGGATGGATGGATGACGGAGAATCTTTGTGAGCCAATTACTTTAAGAAGTGGGACCAAATTAGGGTGTGGCTTTCTGGGTACCCAGAGGAAAAAAACGCCAGTGAGGCCCAGGTGCGGTCTCTCTCTATGGTTCCCACTCTACACAGCTGAGCTTGGACTTCTCGTTCCTGTTTTGTGAGTTTGCCCCTTATAATAAAGAAAAATATAATTGCTCTATCTTATAGCTAGCCTGGTTATTTCTCATCCCGAGATAATTCAACAGAAGGAAAGAAGGAAGAAAGAAGGAAGGCCAAGCAAATTCTCTCTCCATGAACAGGGAGGTAAACAAAAGACTTGACCAAGGTCACAAGGGCCATTCTGAACAAAACCTGCATCTCTAAAGTATGTAACCTTCTAGCAATGTGGCTCTTAGGATTCTGGAGGTGGCTTCCCAGAGCTAGGCAGTAGGTAGTGTGTGAAGCCGGTATCCATGAACACTGGGTGAATTGATGGATGGATGGCACTGTATCAGGGGGCCTGGCCACCAGCCCACTGCCATCTGAAGGTTCCAATCACCAGGCTACATCCTCAGTCACAATACAGATGCCCCAGAAGGATGCCAGCCAGTGAACAAAAGACAATGACATGAGAAAGGGAGGAAAGAGCCCTCAGGCTCAGCAGTGCTGCGGGTACCAAACTCCACTCCAGTGCCAGCCTGAGATGCTGCAGACCGTGGCCCAACCAGCAAACAGTGGCCCTCAACCCCGAGACTCCCAGGGGTAGGGATGCCCTATCCTTGCCCAGAATCAGTGCCCACCTATCCTGTCTTCACATGCATTTATTTGCCAACTAATGAATAGGTGAGTTGGGGAGGGGTCCCCATCAAAGAGGACAAGAGCCCCAAGGATAAAGTGAATCTGCTAGTCCCAGGACCTGCTCCAATGTACTCAGGACTACAGTCAAGCTACACACAATGTCTCTGAGTCCCACAGCAGGGTTAGGAGTGGGAATTGTGGGGCAATAACACTGGGAGTGAGGCCAACTTGCCTTCAAATCCCACTTCACCACCTCCCCGTTCTGCAGTCCTGGGAAATGCCACAGCTTGTCACACCTTTCAGTGGAACGGTGGAACCCACCTTGTAGCAACAGCTGGAAGGGAAGTTTCAGTGCCAATCGGTGACAAAGCACCCAACAGTGTCTGGCTCTTAGTGTCTCAAACCAAGAGCTACTAAGGAATTAATCACAAGAAGGAGGAGTACACGGTTCTTGGCACCAGGTCCCTCCCATCTTTAAGGCAGGTAAGACATACAGAGAATAAAGGGTAGCATGGAATCCATGTTCCAAAGAGCAGGTCATGTCTAAGTTGGGGGACACGGACAGACCTTTCTGGAGAATTGGTATTTACAAAAGGCTCGGAAGAGGCAAGGCTGTCGAGGGGACAAAACGTGTACAGGGCACATACATGCACACGGGCAGTCACATAGTCATCAGCTTCACAGGGCAACCATAGCATGTGAGCAGCCAGCACAGAAACCTTCCTCTGACCTGGGAGACCTGGAAGGTAAGGTCCAGCCCCCACTACTGGGAGCCACAGAGGCTTCCCGGACAGGCAGAGAGAAACATCTGGGTGTGAGCAAGGTCTCTCTGTCAGAGAAGGATTTGTGGGAGTGGGAATAGGCGAACCAGCTAAGAGTCCATGGCAATAGTCGCAGAAGATAGAAATCTAAGTTGACCTGGGACTGGTCACGTAGGGGAGTGTGAAAGAAGTCCCTCCAGTCACTCCAGCACTCCACCTGAGTCCCACAGGGCCTTGCGCTGCCCTTCCCTAATCCCAGGGACAGGCCCAAGCTCAGTACCCAAAGATCTGTCTGTCCTTCCTTGGAGTTCAGACAGAGCACAATCCCCAATCGGGCTGGTGACCACAGCCATGCACATTCAAACCCAGCTCTCAGAACTGGGACCATCCTGATCTGGAGTCCACCCCTGATACCTCTGAGGACCAGCATCCATTGCGGATGGGTCCATTCCTTTCACCCCCAAGAACAGCCAACGGTCTTGAGCCATTGAATCACTTCATGACACCGCAGAAGCCACCTCCCACTTTCCTCTCCTGCAGGTAAATACCCTCTATCCATCAGGGTGGACTCCATAGGCAGAAAGCTTGCCCAAGAGCCCAGCTGGGGAGCTAAGCAAAGACATATCCTGTGCTTCCAGCTTCCTCCATTTCTCCAGGTCTCGCTTCCCGTACCCCAAATCTGTGTTTCCTTTACCCTGTCTTACCCACCACGGAGACAGGAAGGGGGAAAAATTTAAGAGACTACTCTGTAGACTTGACCTCGTTCCTGTGTATGAGAATACTGGCTACTAGGGTCTTTCCTCTCTCCATTTTCCTGGGGCTCCTTGGGTAGCTGCCCTCGCCTCCACTGTCCCCAGCACACACAGAACATTCTGAAATGGCCCCTGAACAAACAGGCGGATCCTTGGAAGGGTTCTCTTAAGTGGCAGAGAAGTGACTCACTGCCCAACTGTCTATTAGGCGCCTACTTAGACTCCTGGCCCGGACGACAACTAGCAGCCCCAGTAATTCTAAGAAAGAGATTAACCATGGCCCAGAGAAGGAAGTCTTCAGAATAGGCAACGCGCTCGGACAGTGGGGCAGTGACCCCGGTAGGGTCCTTCCCGTCTCAAGCGTGCAGGACAGAAGGGACTTCGCAGCGGCACAGAAATGAACGGTACTCCCGAGCCTGGCTGGGTGTTACCCAAGCCCTGGCCGCGCTCGTGGAGAGAACCACAGCGCATTTCTGGAACCTAAGGCTACCGGGACCCGAATTCCACCCCAGGCTCCCAATGTGCCAGGCTTCTGGTCCCCGGTTGCTCCCCAGGGGCGCGTGGCGCGTGTCGGCTGGGGATGGGACAGCGCGAGCTGTCCCGGAATTGTGGTGTTGCCAGGATGGGCACTGCGTAATGCGCTGCTTCCCCCCCCCCCCCGTGACCCTGAGAGGCACCCACCTGGGCGGGCACAGTGTGTCCGACGGCCCACAGCTGCAGTTCGATGACCAGAGCGACCCAGAGGGTGGAGGGCGCCATAGGGGCGGCAGTGGCTCCCGCCCTTGAGGCTGGAGCTCTAGTGGCTCCTCTGCGTTCTAGCTGGTGACTGAAAGCGAAAGCCCCAGGCCGGGAGCTAGGGCAGACCTTGGGGGTGGAGAAGTAGAGGCGGGAAGGGGCGGGGCCACGGGTCTGAAGACACGCCCCCTCGCAGAGTCCTCTGCTGGCCCTGGGCACCTCCACCTGGACTCCCCTAGGGGCTCAGGGGCTCTTTTCCTCCAGCATCTCTTCCAGCCCCAGTGACTCAGTCTCTCTCCATCGACCCTTCCCCTTCGAGTCACCTTTCCAGTGACGAGCAAGACTGGCAATGGAGATAGATGCCCATTGGGCCTCCCCTCAGCTGACCTGCCTCCGGTTACTCGGGTCAAATCTCATCGACTCCCCACTCTCAGCCGTAGGACCCTGGGGAAAACAGTCCCAAAGTTGGCACCCCGCTCTGGGGAACCAAAGGATCTTAGATCATGCACTCACTTAGACCCTGGACCAGTGGTTCTCAACCCTAATGTTGCGACCCTTTAATACATTTCTTCATGTCGTGGTGACCCCCCCCAACCATAAATGATTTTCGTTGCTACTTCATAACTGTAATTTTGCTAGTGTTATGAATCATGATGTAAACATCTGACAGGCAGGATGTCTGATACGCGAACCGCAGGTTGAGAACCACTGCTCCAGAACCAGACTATGTGACTATTTGCATCTTTTCAGAGCTTATTAATATAAGCTATATGCTATGGCCCCGTAACATACGGCATATGCCTGCTTCCTCAGAGTGGGCCGTCACAATGTACAGCATTGCATAGGTATAGCTCTTTTTAAAACATTTCGTTTGTTCAAGTTCCCTTGAACATGCTTGGAGCCTTCGGCGAGAACAGACCCCCATCAGAGCGCTCACACTAGCTACCACCTGAGTACCAGCCCCAAAGTCAGCATGTGTTCCTCCAGCCCCGCACAAGGTGAGGAGGCAGCAAGACAGGTGACTATTCTGCCCCCCCCCCTTATACACACCCTTCCACTGTAGGCTGACAGGAGCAAGCCCTGCAGCCACCGGCCCTTGGGAGAGCAACCCGAAGGACGGTACTTCTAGGTGCTGGGGAAGAAACTGGGAAGTGACCTTCTCGGGATGGAAAATCCCACCTGATGGTCAGGAGCCTTGGAAATCACCTGGTGACCACGTGTTTCTGAGACACAGGACACAGTCCACAACCTTAACCCTGAAGAGGGGCAGCCACTAAGCCTCCTAAGGAAGACATCTCAGGGGCGCTCTGGTGTATCTGAGAAAGCTGAAAGTCAGGGATGGGTGTCAGAAGCAAGAGTCAGTGGTCTGCCCTGGATCCTGCCTGCTGGGTCCAACTGATCCATCCTCTCCAGTTAGGGAACAATACGAGGAGCCACACACGGGAAGCCACAGGCTAGTTCCTATCTTAGTCTGTATTCTGTGGCTAAAAACTCAGCACCGCACACTGGGTACAATATAGAGAGAAGGAGATGATTTGGGCTCATGGTTCTGGTCCAAGATCAAGGGGTAACAGTCGATGATGATGGCCTTGCTGGCAAAATCCACAAAGCAAGAGGCAAGGGGGTACATAAATTGTGTGTGTGTGTGTGTTTGTGTGTGTGTGTGTGTGTGCTTCTCTTCTCATAAAGCCACCAATACCAATACCAATCACGGGGGCTGCACCCTGACTTTAATGCTAGTCACGGCTATTTCTAGCATCAGCTGTTCTTCTGTGAAAACACCCCACCCTCCACTGGCCCCGTCAGCTTGCCTGGCACCTGTGCAGATGCCTTGCAAGTGTTCACCAGGGATCACTCGTGGTTCACACTAATAACGATTAGTAATTGTGAAACTAGCAGTTACTGGAGGGCCACTCTCGGTCACCAGCCTACGGCTGCTGATGCACATGCTCCTGCAGTTTTGTAGGACCTTACACAGCTAGGAGGGGGTACCTTAGATTCAAACCCAGTTCAATTGCCTTTGCAGCCACAGAGCTCCTACCCAGCATGGTGGCTGCTCACACTGCTGCGTTGTACAGTCCTCTGCAGCACAGGTATACCAGCCTGTCCTGGCCATCCATCCCCTTGGTACCCAGGAAACACACACATCGTAGGGCTCGATAGAGTGGAAATGAGTAGAACTCCTAAGTATACACAGGAGGCGATAAAGAGATGAAAACCAGCCAGGCATGGTGGTGCACGGCTTTAGTGGCAGCATTAGGGAGACAGAGGCATCTATATTTCGTGAGTTCAAGGCCAGCCTGGTCTATACGGTGAAGACAAGGACAGCCAGGGCTACGCAGAGAAGCCCTGTCTCAAAACACCAAGTGGAGGGGGTCATGAAGGAAGAGTACATACCAGAGTTAGAATCCAGTCTAATTCAGTCAGTCCTTGGCTCTAACCACCCCACCATGCATCTCTTAGCCCATAAACCCTATAGTGCAGAAAGGCCCCATTGTTCTTATATTGAATTAGCGGAGATAGGATGGTGGCCTGCTCGGGGCCTGCAGACATAACATATGAACCTGGCCATGGGGTTCCTGAGCCTCTCCCCACTTCCTAGGGCAGCCCCAACCCTCAGAGAGCCCCTGTCATTTAACACCCCAAAAGCTGGCAGCTCTGCCAACAGAAGACTCACCTTTGAAAGGTAAGAGGTGCAGGATTGCCCAGGCTGCTAACTGAGCACTTACTGTATCTGGTTGGCAAGCCTTCGGGAGGAAGCACTCCAGCTCTAGTCGGTGTAGAGAAATGGAGCCAGAAATTGTGCCCCAAAGGCCCCAGTGCCAGGATCCCATGACCTTTTTGTTCGTTTGTTTGTGTGTGTGATGTGCCTGTATTGGCCTACCCCCTCCTCGTATGATTCTACGAGGGTTCACCCCAGGAAACCGATGAGTTCATTGGACTTCCTTACACAACACGGGTAACCCCAGTGCATCCACACTGGCAAGACTTCACCCAGCATGGATAATAACTTCCACATAGCTGCACACTCTTGCTCTTCCACTGTTTTCTAGAAAGAATGGTTTCTGCAGCAGCATGCATGTGTGGTGGTGGTGGTGTGTGTGTGTATGCGCACGCACTCAGGGGCACATACATGTGGTGCATGAGCATCGAGACCAGAAATTAATGTCAAGTGTCTTCCTCAGTTCCCTATATGTAGAGGTAGGGCTCTCACTTGAGCCCAGCGCTCACCTGGCTGGTCTAGTTAGCTTGCTCTTCAGATCCTGTCTCTACCTCTCCAGCCCCTTGATGGTCTGATTGCTTTTTTTTTTTTTTTTTATGGGCCCCATCAGGGGCTAAGGTGCAGCACACTGTGGCTCAAGGTATGCTGGGAGAGGCAACTCCCACTAAGAGGGAGAATCTCTGATATTCTTGTCAACGTGAACGCCTAGAAACAGCCACAAAGCAAGTTCCTTCCAATGTGGCCTCTAGAGGTCCAGGGACTTTCATCATATAGGGATGCTTCAGGGCAAAGGGAGCCCTTGTACTTCCCGCTCAGTGGTCCCAGCCAGGACCTTTTTTTGACTGACTCTTGCCTGTGCTTATCACCAAACCCTGAGTGTGCTGGGCCAGCCCCTTGGTGAGTCACAGTCTTAAGTCATGAACAGGAAGCCTGGTGTTAGCCACAGACTCACAACTGTCTTCCCTAGCTGCCTTCCCATCTGTAACCCCCAGACACACACGCATGAGTGCACACGAACACACAAGCCCATGTTTGCAACTGCACATCTTGGGCTAAGCTAGTCATTCATGCTGGGAAGTGGGGTACTGACCCCAAAATTTTGTCTCCTGTCCCCATCTCCCTCTGAAGCAAGGGAAGGCTTGGGGACACACATCTTCCACCTCTAGGCCTCCAAGAGGGTCCAGGTAATTGGGGAAGGTTGCTAAGAAGCAAGCAAAATCTCTCGTTCTGAGTTTTCTTATCCCAGGCTCTCTAAAAACAGCTGCCAAATTCTTGGCCAGAATTTATTGCTAAATCATCACCTAAGAGAGGTGGGTCCAGGACCTGACCCCTCCCGAAGGACAGATTACTTTGTATATAGGTGTACATTGTATACAGGTGTACATTGTATATAGTTGTGATATAGGGGTGTTTCTTTTTAACTTATGATCAATAAATGCCATTTTGAAAGAGAAATAAATAAGGAGATAGAGAGATGGTTCAGTGGATAAAGCATTCATCACGCAAGTCTGAAGACTAGAGTCCAGATCCTCAGCACCCACAAAATGTTGTATAGGTGTGGTAGGCAATCTGTAATCCCAGCATGTGAGAAATGAAGACCACAGACCCCCAGGGCAAGCTAGCTAGCCAGACTAGCCAAATCTAGCGAAGAATGGCAGAGGGAAACACATCCTACATCCACCTCAGGCCTCTACACCCCACACACATTTTCAAACGTCCACATGTGCGCAGACACACACACAATGCACACAACACAAAAGAATAAGTAAGAATTAAATACATAGATGGGGTGGAAAGATGGCTCAGAGGCCAAGAGTGCTTACTGCTCTCGCAGAGGACCCAATTTAAGATTTATTTTTATTGATGTGTACGAGTGGGTGTAGAGTCTATGGGAGCCCTCAGAGGTCAGAAGAGGCTATCAGATCCCCTAGAGCTGATGTCACAGGTGGTTCTGAGCAGCCTGCCACGGGTGCTGGGAACTGAAAGAGCGGCAAGCACTCCTAACTGCCGAGCCATCTCTCCAGCCCCTTCTTTCAAACTCTTTCACTTGATCATTAAACTAGCGGTCTTTGACTCTGAGCTCTGGTTCTCACTCCCGCAATCTCTTCCCGAGGACAACTTGGTGAGTTCACTGTTTCTCTAGTCTATTTTGGGGCTTCCTATGAAAACAAACAGCACAGAGGACTCCAGTGAACACTCAGATCTGTAAGCTCCACATCCTGGGAGCTACCCAACCAGGGATCAGGCATGTTCTAGAAACCAAACAAGCAAAACCTATGTGCATACTGAACACATACAGAGCTTTCCCCTTGACATTATTGTTTATTCACTAAACTCAAATAAGTGTACTATAGAAAGATAATTTATAAAGCTATAAAGGTACTGTCTAAAGATGACTTGGAATCTATAGGAAAATGTGTGTGTTATCCATGAGCACCATGCTCTTTTACATGTGTGGTATGGATATACTGAAACGCAGGGATCCTGAATGTGAGCATCCATGGGTTTGGGTTTCCTGGAAGTCATCCCAGGAGATGCTGAAGGGTAAACTGTCTTCCATATGCACGCATATTCAGCTGTACAAACCCAAACGGCAGGAGCATGGTCCTGCCTGCAGACAGCACTGTCTCAGAGATGAGAGCATCCCCGCGTTGCTGAGTTCAGTTCTGGCTTACTTCTCTCCCCCCGCTGTGTGGAGCTGGGCTGTGTACTTGTCCCAAGATCCACCCGGTGTCTCACTGCTGTCCAGCTGTGGACTTTGGTGATGAACAGCGCTCTGTCTGGTGTATTGCCAAACACAGTCTTGTTGGAGGCACAGGAGAGAATTGCCCCAGGTGGTAAACCTAGAAAGCAGGGCTTCTGGAAGGAGGTGGCCCACATTCTCACTTTCACTGGGTCCTGCCCTGTGACCTCCAGACTCCCAGGACCCACATCTGCGTGTCATCTCACCTCCATGCGTGGTCCCTTTCACAGCTATCTGTTTCTCCTCTCATCCCTCTCTTTCAAACTTTTTAAGATTTCTTTGTGAGGCAGGGTCTCATGCAGCCCAGGCTGGCCTCAAACTTACTGTGTAACTAAGGATGACCCTGAACTCCCAATTCTCCTGCCTCCACCTCCCTAGGGCTAGGTTATCAGGGTGTTCACCAGGGAGTCTGTTCATGCCATGCTAGGAATAGGACCCAGGGTTCATGAGTGCCTCCCTTTTATTCTCTCTCTCTCCTCTCTCTCTCTCTCTCTCTCTCTCTCTCTCTCTCTCTCTCTCTCTCTCTGTCTCTCTCTCTCTCGTGTTTGGACTAGAACCCAGAGCTCTGTAAACTCTACCTGAGTTACACCTCCAGCCCTGCCCCCTTTATCTTCAAAGTGCTTTCAATTCTGCCTCCCTTCAGCCCCACCATGGCCTGACCCCTCTCACCTGATGTCTGAGAGCCCTTCCCCTATCCCTCACCCCTCTGACTCCACACCCTCTTCTTCTTTTCTCCATGTTCTCTGTCTCTCTCCAACCACCCACTCCCACTGCCCCTCCACATCTCACTTGTCTCTCTCCCTCTGTCTCTAAGGGACATAGGGAGATGCTGGTCCCCTCAGTGGACAAGCAATGGCTGCCCTCGCCCTTGCCTCAGTTCCTCAGTTCCTCTGCTTCCCTCTGTAAATGGCCTCTCTGCCCTCCATTGTATTTTCTTGTATTTCCTAGGTGTTTCGTAATTCCGTGGTCGGTCTGAGCGTAATTTGTTTTTAATATAACTCCTCTTGATCACTTGCTTATTGGATTTTTTTGGATCTAAAGGGTAGAGCAAATGTTATTCACATCCTGCCATACAAGGATCGTGGTGTGTGTGTATGGTGTGTGTGTGGTGTGTGTGTATGTGTGTGGTGTGTATGTGTGTGGTGTATGTGTGTAGTGTGCGTGTGTGTGGTGTGTATGTGTGTGCGCGTGTGAGTGTGTGTGTGCGTGTATGGTGTGTGTGGTGTGTGTGTAAGTATGGTATTGTGTGGTGTGTGTGTGTGCATACGTGTGTGTACGCAAATGTGTGTGTGTGTGTGTGTGTGCGCGCGCGCGTGCGCACGCGCGTGCCCTGGGCCTGACCGAAAACCTTTTCCATAGCATTCTTACTGCTACAATCCATCCATCCTTGTAAACCAAGCTGGTGTGGCTCATGGGTGTTGGAGTGTCTCAGGAGTGGGCTGTGGGACCACAGGGTACCGGGTACATGTGTATCTATTTCCCCAACACTGCCCGATTTCTCCACGCCACCCACTCTGTCACACCCCACCAGCAGGGCCAGAGAGTTCCTATTTCTGCACGTTTTCCCCTGAACTTGTCATCAGTGGGCTTCTTCCTAGGGCCAGTGTGGCGGGTGTGAAGAGGAACCCGCTGGTATCTCATTTGCATTTCTGTGAAGTTTTTGTGTCTAAGCACCTCTTCTCTGCTGCTGAGTCATCCGGGTTTCCCCTTTTGTGAACTGCTTTTCAACATCCTTTCATCCGATCGTTATTATTTCCTGTCTTCTTGTAGATCTGCTCTAATTCCTTGTATCTTCTAGATATTAATCCCTTGTCCTTTTCAGATAGCAGAAATACCTCCTCTGTTCTGTTATGTGTTTGCTGTCCTCATTCATGCCTTCCCCTTACTGTTTAAAAAGTCATTAACTGGACGGCTAATAAGGCTCAATAGGTAGAAAGTGTGCGCCACCAAGCCTGGCAGCCTCAGTGTGATCCCTAGGGACCACATGGTGGAAGGAAAGAACCAACTCCTGAAAGTTGTTCCTGTTCAGGTACATATTCTTCCCCTGCCCCCCACACATATATCAATAAACAAATGTAATTTTTAAAAAGAAACTAAGACAATCCAAAGTATTTTTAAGGTGCACTTAAAAAGTTCGTGTGTGTAGGTGTGTTGTTTTGTGGAGTTTTTTGTTTTGTTTTTCAAGACAGGGTATTTTGTTGTTGTTGTTGGTGGTGGTGGTGGTGGTGGTGGTGTGTGGAGCTCGATCTGTAGACCAGGCTGGCCTCCAACTCAGAGATTCTCCTGCCTCTGACTCCTGAGTGCTAGGATTAGAGGGGTATGCCACCACTGCTGGGCTCTTAATTTTAATGTAACACAAACCCAGCAATATTCTCCATTAGATCATGGTTGAAAGGGCCTTCCTCACCTAGAAGGGATGGAGATATTTTTCTCTATCTTTTCCTTTCATTACCTTTATAATCTTAACTGTCACAGCTGGGCCAGTCAAACATCTGAACATCTGAACTATATAAGTACGTAAGGTCTAAAGATCCAATTTTATTTCCTTCAGCCTATCTTTCTTACACCACCAGCCAAACTTTCCCTCCTTCCACCATTTATCACAAATACATGGGTCTGTTGCTGAAAGGGCGCGTCTCCTCTTTCGGTCTTGTTATTTCTGGACAGGTTCCACATTGCTGTTAGTAGAACTTTGAAGAATGTTTAGAAGACAAGGTGAATTCTCTTTGTTTGCTATCCTTTTCATAGTTGGCTTAAGGTAAGACTGCCCCTCAAAACCACCACCACCACCACCATCACCACCACCACCACAACAACAATAGTAAGGACTGAGGAGATGGCTCAGTGGGTAAGAGTGCTTGCTGCACAAGAATGAGGATCTGAGTTCAAATCCCCAGCATCCAGATAAAAAAAACAAAACAAAAAGGTTTGGTCGTGCATGCCTGTAACCCGGTGCTGTAGAGGGCAGAGACAGGAGGGTTTCTGGTCTTGCTGGCTGCCAACCTAGCTCCAGATTCATCGAGAGACCCTGTCTCAAAGGAAGAAGGTAGAGAGGGATAGTGCAGGGCACCACCTGTCCTCAGCTGTCCTCTCTACACGCAACCATGGGCATATGTACCATCACCCCTTCAGCACCCCCCTCAACTAAATCCATTTGCCAAATTCCCCAGTCACTACCTATGCTTTCAACTGAGACTTCACGGCCAGTGAGATGGCTCAGCAGGTAGAGGCACTTGATGTCTAACCTAACGACCTGAGTTCGGTCCCCAAGAGGCACACTATGGGAGGAAAGAACTGATCCCATTAATCCCACATGAGCACCACACATGCACACACATACACACACACACACACACACACAAAAATAAATGTAGAAACATTTGAATTGAGATTTCACTTAACCTACGTGTAAATTTGGGGGGAAGGATTTACTCCATCCACAAGCACAGTTCTCCCGTGTGTTCCCTTCATGTCTTCCCATGGTTTTTACTCTCTGGCCATTTGGATGTGGCTGGGGTCAAAGGACTACACCTCCCCCTGACTTTCCTACCCACTTCGCATCTGGGTTCCCTGTTGATATCTGCAGCCACTCAGAGCAGTCCAATGGCAGGGCTTCATAGCCTCCCCTTTCACTTCAATCAACTCCCATGAGTCCTCATGGCCAGTATATCGTGGCCACTGATACAGAGCAAATCGCATTATATTCTCGTCAGTTTGCTAGGCAATGGCTGCTGGTGATGCTGCACCAGGCACTCCAAAGAGGCTCCAGTTCACAGACAGAGAACTTAAAGGTCTTCAGGTGCCCTGAACATAAGGGATGTGGAACTCATTGGAGAAAAAAAAAAAAGCCACCGACTTCATCAAATTAGTGTCACTTCTTAGAAGGGTCCTTCATGGTCTGGCTTGTTGACTGTTGACATCCCCCTCACAGGAGTGAGTGAGAAGGATCACTGGATCCTCATTTGAATTTCCAGCCACTCAATTCTGCTCTAACTGTGCGTGGCCTGTGGTCTCAGGAGATGCTGGAGTCTATAGACTGGGAAATACTAATTAAGAGGGCTCTTCTATGGGGCTATAGGGAAGCCACCATCCATGTGGTGTGAAGACTTTTCCAGTGTGGCAGTTTGGGGGTCATCAAGGCTCCTGCAAGTAGCCCCTCATTCATGCTTGTAAGGAAGTCTGATAAACTCGTTAGTTCCCCAAGGTGAACTTTGGTAAAAAAAAAAAAAACCATACTTTGGTTTGTCCTCAGAACCTTATCAAGGGGGTGCACGTTGTTTCTGACTCCCTCTGGGAAGGAATTCTCAAAACAACAAGACTTCTTCCAGGAAATGTGCCTTGGGAGAGGATGAGCGACAGACTCTACTCCTTCTACGGCCACTGATTTTTTATGGTCTCAGGACGTCTCACTCTTCCCTATGCCTCAGTTTCCCAATCTGTACTTTGAGAAGGGAAAGTTACAGGTGGGTGGTGGGCCTCAAAGTTATGAAGTCCTTGCGTAACTCAGCTCAGTTGTCAACACTCTGCTTCCTCCGGGCTCGGCCACCACATCGCCTCTCCTGGGGACTACCATAAGACAGCACAGTGTTTCCATTTCTAAATTGCTAAGCCTTCATTTTAGAGCCAGAGTAGGCGGGAGATGAAGGGGGAGTGATGGGGTATGAGGTCAGTTCCCTGCCAGGCTGGACATAGGCTGGCTCTAATCCCATTTCATGAGCTAGCACTCAACCTCCCCATCCCTGCTCTGAGGGAGCTGACTCCTGAGAATGAGCCATAGCCTATGCTTATCAGGAAGGAGCTGGGTAAGCCCACAGCCCTCAAGTCACGGACCACGGTTTCCCCAACCGCTTTCCCCTTCCTCTATTCAAAAGGGAAAAGAAAGAAATAATTTCCCCTGGGTTCAGTTTCTCAATCGTCACTCAGTCATAGGTTTATGAGTCTGCACCTTGCTAGCCCTGGCTGGAGTAGAACACCGTGACTCAGTGTGGATCAGCTCCTTGCAGACAGACCAAAGGGAGGAATGAGTAACTCTGCTTGAGGAGCCCTGGAGCCTCTCAAAGCTAGTTCCCATTGCTCCTCAGGGTGAATCTGTCTGCAGCATTTCCCTTCCTGTTCCCCAGGCCTGTTCTGCCTGCCATGAAAACTCAGCGTATACTGAGCACCTACTGTAGCCAGGTAGAATAGCTGTGCCTCTTTGCCCTCATTCTGTTGAAATACAGCCCTGTGTCCAAAAGGAGAACCCAGGAACCTTTAGCTCCTAGAACCACTGCCATTTCAGTTGCCAAGGAGTTTCCCAAGGAAGCTATTTTAGGAACTACTATGCATACATGCACGAAAACACAATGAAATTCACTATTTTGTGCACTAACTAAAATAAATAATGAAATTAAGGAAGAGAGAGAGAGAGAGAGAGCTTTTAGGGAGCTGGGCTAACAACTTAGCCGTCACTTAAACTTGGGAGTAAGCCTTAGCCAGGCCACTCATTGGTGTGTGATCTTGACCATGGACCAATCTCTTCATCTTTTTAATCCCATCTCCCCTCACCTGCACGACAGAGGTGGCAGGCCCAGGCATTTGGCGGGAATTCTGTCCACATTCGAGTTGACAGCACTGGGTATCTACTGGGTGCTCAGCAAAGCAGACTCAGAAAAGCTGGTGCTGTGGCTCCATTGGCCCAGTGCTTGCCTAGAAGGCACAGGGCATTGGGCTCCATTCCTAACAGCACATACACCATTCCTGTACACCACACGCCTCAAGTCCCTGCTATAAATAAGTAAATGAATGCAGACTCAGAACTTGATGAAGAGGGAAGAGTTTCCTGAAACACCAGCTCTGCTCTTCCCCTGCAGGCTAGAAGGAAAACCCCACGCCCCAGTGTCTCCAGCCCCTCCTGAGGACAGTACAACTTCCAGCTGACGGCTGCACAGCACTCCCAGCCTCTCTCTTCATGAATGTGTAAGGGAGAATTCAGCCCACACATCGTTTCGCCCTCCTTCCCCCTTTTGCAACCTGGACATGCACACGCAATGGGGCAGTGTGTACCCCAGACTCACAAACTGTTCATTGTTCCATTCTGCCCACCACTGGCTTCCTCCTGATGCTCTAGCAATCACCCCCTCCTCGCTTTCTCCCCACACTCTGCCCATCACCCCCTTTTCCAGATCCCCTTATAAAGGCTAATAGTGACGATCAACTTGACAGGCTCTAGAAACATCTAGGAGATAAGCCGCTGGGTTTGCCTGGGAGGGAGTCCCTGAATGGAGCTTACAAGGTGGAAAGACGCACCCTAAATGTGGACAGATCAGCTCCAAGGGCTGGGGTCCTGGACCGAATCAAAAGAGGACAGCAAGGTGAGCACCAGCGCTCATCCTCTCTGTTCCCGCCTGCAGATGGGATGTGACCAGCACCTCGGGTGCCTGTCTCCGTGCCTTCCCCCCCGTGATGGACCTAGCGCAAGCCAAAATAAGCCCTTCCTTCCTTAAGCTGCTTTTGTCAGGTACTTTGTAACAAAGAAAAATAATTACAACCCATCTCCACAGCTTGCGCCACATCCTCAAGTCCCATGTGACTCAGACATGCCCTGAGGTCCCCCTGTGCCACAGCTTTATCAGTAGCACCAGATAGCACCATGATTCTCCGACCCGAGATGGAACGTAGGCTAGAATCTTTCCCGATAAGCCACCACCTCGAGGTGCTACACAGATTATTAGAAATGGGTTAAGCAAGATATGAAAGTTAGCCAAGAAGAGGCTAGATATAATGGGTCAGGCAGTGTTTAAATGAATACAATTTGTGTGTTATTATTTCCGGGGCTAAGCTAGCCATGCAGGAGCCGGGCGGGACGAAAAGCAGGCCTGATCGAGCTCAGATTCTCAACAGCCCGTGGGGGCATGACCTACACTCTCAGCACCATGAGCCTGTACGTTAGGCTTGATAAATAACCATTTAACAAAGTAAGATAAGAGCTTCATCCTTACGGCATCCTTCTGGTGCAAGCAGGCTTATTAGAATCACTCCACAGAGGAGAGAGTGGAGGTCCAGCCTCCCCTGGTTGCCTTCAACTTGACTCTAAAGCTCCAAGCTCCCCAAGATCAAAGCCCTTCCCAGGTGGGCTGCATACCCAAGCCTCACAGCGCTCCTCAACACGCAGCACCCTGCCTGATATTTTTTTTAAAGATTTATTTATTTATTATGTATACAATGTTCTGTCTGCATGTGTCCCTGCAGGCCAGAAGTTGGGAACAGATCTTATTAGAGATGGTTGTGAGCCACCATGTGGTTGCTAGGAATTGAACTCAGGACCTCTGGTAGAACAGTCAGTGCTCTTAACCACTGAACCATCTCTCCAGCCCCGCTGCCTGATATTTGATGTGTGTTCTACTGAATGAGTGAATAAATGTGCAGTGGTTTGAATAAGAATGCCACCCCCCCCCCGCCCCGTTCATATACTTGCATGCTGAGTCCCCTGTTGATGAACTGTTTGGAAAGATTAGAAAGTGTAGCCTTGTTGAAGGAGATATGTCACTGGGAGGGGGTGTTAAGGTTTCAAAAGCCCACACTAGCCCCAGTGTCTCTGTGTCTTTCTGTGACCTGTGGATCAAGACGTAAAGCTCATGGTTACTTCCCCAGCACCACGCTCGCCTGCCTGCGCCACCCTCCCTGCTATGACGATAGTGAACTAATCCTCTGAAACTGCAAGCAAGTCCCAATTAAATGCTTCCTTTTCTAAGAGTTGCCTTGGTCATGGTGACTCTTCCCAGCGATAGAACACTGACTTAGACGGAATGAATTCATCTCCTCAGGTATTGATCGCTTTTTCCGGATTTCGGAAACTTGCCCTCCATCCCTCCGGCAGTCAGTGCTAGGGGAGCTCAAAAGGTATGGAAGTTCTGCCCTGGGTGACCCGGAAGGTCTTCTGGAAGGGAAAGGAGTAAGTGACGTTAGGGATGGCACCAGTAAGTGGAGACTTCACGCTGGGGATGTGTCCTCCATGTCTGGCCACTCAGGGGACACAGATGGGTCTCAGAGACCAGACAGAAAGCTCTGGAAGACAACAGGCCAGCTTTACAGACTGCGGCCCTAGGGAGACACTGAAGGTTCTGGGAGAGAGCAGCTTGACTGGCGCTTGGCTTTGGAAATGAAAGGCAGAGTGGAAGCCAGGGCAATCCATTACCTGGGTATTTTCTGAGCCCCTGGGTCTGCATTCCAACTGTGTGGCCAGGTAAACTTGGCCCTGTAGCATGTGACTCAGTTCCCTGCAGCCAGCTCTAGGGCAGCAGTAAAAGTACTGGATAAAAACTGACAGAGCCCTAAGGTGACCCCTGCCTGAGCCATAGTGCATCATAGCCAAATGACTGGGAACTAGAGTCCTGGCCAGGAGACCTGGGTTCAAATCCTATCTGCATCATTTAGTAGCTGTGCATCACTGGCAAAGTGACTTAACTATTCTGTGTATCGGCTTCCTCACCAGTAGCATAGGGATATCTGACGGTACCATTTCCTAGCACCCCGTGAGGTTTACGGGAGAGAACACAAGAAGCTTCTGAGTGAGTCGGTTCTCTCCTCCTAACACATGTGAATTCCTGGAGGGCAGGGAGGAGGCCTCTTTATCTGACCCATGACTGACCCTGGACTAGAGGGACCCTGGTCCATCTTGTGAGTGCCCAGTATTTGCAGAGGGTCTCTGATTAAGCTGGGGCCTTCCCTGATGTGTGCTGAGGCTGCTGGCATTTCCCAAGTGATACAAACCAGCAAAGAAAAACCACGACCTGTGACATCCTGCTCTTGAGCAACCTGCCTGCAACTCTGACTTCCTGGTCAGACTTTTTATGGCTTGACAGGCCAGGGAATGCCAGAGAGGGATCCTACCCGTCCCCTGCTCAGGAGGCCAGACGAGAACTATGAGAGCCTCAGTTTCCCCTTCTAAAAAGAAAACAGAATGGAGCCACCAATACTCTTAAGTCAGTCAAGGGAATATGAAACTCAGCCCTGCCTGCCTCCTTGTGTGTGCACTGATTGGCGCTGGGATGCTCAAGCCATCCCTGGGGATTACAGAGCATAGCTGGAGACAGAAAGGCTTGAATCCAGGACTAGAGACCTGGCTTGGTGGTTAAAGCACTTGCCACACAGGGGTGGCAATTGGAATAAGACCCCCAGAAACCCATAAACGCCCAGTGGAAGTAAAAACCCACCTATAATTCCAGTCTTGGAACGAAGAGACGGGATCCCCAGAAGAAGCAGGCTAGCAAGATTAGCTACATTGGTGAGATCTGGGTTTGACTGAGAGACCCTGCCTCAAAGGATAAAGTGGAGAAACAATAAAGAACCTCAAGTGTTCAAGAGCACACATGTGGACACACACTCACATGCATGCACATATATACCACATGAAAGAAAAATCTCAAAAGAAAATCGTTCAGAGAAAGTATTTCATGCAAGGGCCTGACGCACAGGATGGTCTCAAAAGTTGTTCTGCACTCCTGGAATATCTACTTGCCTAGCCGTAGGGCGAACATGATGCCAGGTTTGAAGACCCTGCCTGGCACTTCCCATTGCTGCACCCGGGGCCATGGGACTTAAGATCCCAACACTGCCATTGAGCAGAGAGGCCTGGGACACTGAGTGGATGGCTGCACACCAATCACCACGCTGCAGGCCTCTGGGAAATGGAGCCTCTGCTCCCATCCATTCCCATCTGGAATGGCTGTGGGTAGAGAGGCATGCCATGGCTTAGCCTGGGACCAAGCTGCAGAACTATGGGCAAACCGGCCATCTTTGTTGGTTTAAGCCACTCAGTTTTGAGGTTTGCTTTTTTGGGAGGGTTGTTTTGAGACAGGGTTTCAAGTAGCCCAGGATGGCCTCAAATTCACTTCGTAACCAAAGGTGATTTTGGACTTCAGACCCTCCACCTCCCAGGTACTAGGATTACAGGCCTGAGCCACCATGGTTGTTTTATCTTGTGCTGGGGATTGAACTCACGGCTTTGTGCATGCTAGGCAGGTACTTTCCAATTTGAGCTACACTTGCAGCTCATTCTGTCCCCTCTGGACATGAAAATAAGAACTCTGAGGCCAGGCAGATGACTCAGAGTCTAAAGGAGCTTGCAGCCAAGACTGACAACCTGAATTCAATACCTGGGATCCATAAGGTAGGAGAGAACCAACTCCTCTTTCCTACACACACACAAACACACACAACACACACATCCAATTCAAAATAAACAAATTTAAACATATATATTTACAATTCTTACCAGCTACTTTTCTCTCTTTTCTTTCTTTCCTTTCTTTTCTTTCTTTCTTTCTTTCTTTCTTTCTTTCTTTCTTTCCTTCCTTCCTTCCTTCCTCCTTCCTTCCTTCCTTCCTTCCTTCTTTCTTTCTTTCTTTCTTTAGATCATAATATGTTGTCTTGAACTCCTGGGCTCAAGTCATCCTCCTGTCTCAGTCTCCTGAGTATTGGGACCACAGATGTGGATCTTCACACCCCTCTTTACTGTCTGCTTCTAAAGAAGCACGGGAAGCAGCAAGTGTTTGTGTTGCTCACTTAGGCTAGAGGACTCCCTACCCCAGCCATAGCTCTCTCCACACAGTGCCACTTCCCCACTGAGGAATGGAAAGACATACTCAAGACCTTGCTTCTTTTGGGGGGCTCTAGAACGGGGTGGAGAGCAGGACACCCGGTGTCTCAAAGGACCCAGTAGATTTCTCCCCAAGCAACTGTCCCACATACATGTTCTAGACCTTGGTCTCCCTGAATCTCAGAACACCCTCCTTCGGGAAAGTGATTCTGGCTGGCCGAGCTGTGTCCTTAGTGCCTAGCTGAAGGAATCAGAAAAACAAATTTAAAAAAACTACAGATGACCCAGCCTCTTAATGCCATTCCTGTCTGCCCATTAAAGAAGACATTGAAGGACTGGGGCGATGGCTTGGTGTGGAAAAGTGTGTGGTGGACAGTTTTATATCAACTTGACACACTAAAGTCATCTGAGAGGAGGGAGCCTCAACCAAGAAAATACCTCCTCTAAGATCAGGCTGTAAGTGCATGCCTTTAATCTAGAGATACACAGAGAAATCCCTGTCTTCAAAAACCAAACCAAACCAAACCAAACCAAACAAAACAAAAAAAACCTACGTTGTAGGCAAGCCAGTAGGATTTTTTTTTTTTTGAGCCCAAGTTTCTCTGTGTAGCCCTGGCTGTCCTGGAACTCGCTCTGTAGACCAGGCTGGGCTTAAACTCACAAAACTCACAGAGATCCACCTGCCTCTGCCTCCCGAGTGCTGGGATTAAAAGTGTGCTCTGCCACTGCCCGGCCAAGTAGGACATTTTTTAAATTAGTGATTGACAGGGGAAAGATCTAGCCCATTGTGTGCGGCAACATCCTGGGCTGGTGGTCCTGGGTGCTCTAAGGAAGCGGGCAGAGCAGCCCATGTGGAGCAGGCCAGGAAGCAGCACCCCTCCTGGCTTCTGCATCAGCTCCTGCCTCCAGGTCCCTGCCCTGTTTGAGTTCCTGTCCTGGCTTCCTTCGCTGATGGACTGCAGTGTGGAAGTGCAAGACAAACAGACCTTTTCCAAGCTGATTTTGGTCATGGGGTTTTACTGCAGCAAAAGAAATCCAAGACAGAACACTTTGTAAACAAAGGTTAGGACCTGGTTGGGCTCGAATCGCCAGCACCCATGTAAAAAGCAAGATGTGGCTATAGGCACCTATAACCCAGAGCTGTGGGGGTGGAGACAGGATTACTGGGGCTTGATGGTTGCCAGCCTAGTTCAAGACGCAGTGAGAGTCCCTGTCTCAAGGGAATAAAATAAAAAGAGACAAAGAAGGTCAGGCGGTGGTGGCGCACACCTTTAATTCCAGCACTCGGGAGGCAGAGGCAGGCGGATCTCTGTGAGTTTGAGGCCAGCCTGGTCTACGGAGCAAGTGCCAGGGCAGGCTCCAAAGCTACATAGAGAAACCCTGTCTCGAAAAAACTAAGAAAGAAAGAAAGAAAGAAAGAAAGAAAGAAAGAAAGAAAGAAAGAAAGAAAGAAAAGAAAAAGGGGGAACAGAGAAGGACACCAGACATCTCCTGGCCTCCATGTGTAGCACACAGACACATACACATGCAGAGACACAAGCAGACACACACAGACACACAGACACACAGACACACACTCCAAATTCACCTCCTTCTTAATTCCCACAGCACCGCGACCACAATCTAACTGAAACAATGTAAAGAAGGAAAGATGAATTTTCGGCTTGTGGTCTCACAGGGTTTCAGTCCATGAAGGCAGGGGAATGTGTGGGGAAGGGTGTTCACATGACATGGAGGTGGTGACTCACGGCTGACAACTTGCCTCAAGCTGGCTTATAATGTCCACAACATCAAGCTAACCCCTCACCACCAGGCCACCTGGATGCAGGAAGGGAACTGGAGTCAGAGGTGAGAAGACAGCCTCCAATTCTGGAACATTCCAGCTGTGGGCTGGTGAGTCATGGGCCAGAACACAGCTTAGCTTCCAGGACCATTCATGGAAAGGACAGACAGACAGACAGACAAGGACTACAGAAGGGCTCCAGGAAGTCAAAGGCTCTTAAAAGGTAGTGGATGGCCAGCCGGGCTACACGCATAACCCCCATCACGTCTCATCCTTTTACCAGGTGAGAATTCAGTCCACTCTGTCAAGACACCAGTTGCAAGAGTGAGACCATATGACTGGGAACCAGCTGAGCCCAAAGCTGAACCCTGGAGGCCCGTCCTGCCCACAGCCCTGACCTCCAGTATCCCTATCCATGACAAAGTGTCCCCCAGCTTCGCCAGGGCCACTGATAACTCCTGTGATGTCCAGATGACAGGAGAACCAATGCCCAGAGACCTGTAGCCTTCCCTAGACTTCTCCATTGAGGCTTGGAAGACACCAGAAGAAAGAGGAACCTTGACTCCCCAGCTCCCTCCTCCCGTGTGTCCCCAACAGTACCTAGGAGTTGTCTGGGTGTCTGCTCGACTGCTTCCTCTTCCCAGCATCCCCAGCTTCCCCCTGCAATCTGTCTTGGGACTTTTGATGCCCCCGTGGTCTGGCTTTGTCATCCACTCTGAATGTTTATTGTACTTATAAGACAATACACTAAGCCTGGAATAGTATTCTTTTGATAAAATCTCAGTCAGTGCCTCGCGGTGGCACACCAGGCCTCCTTGGGCAAACTTCTCTCTCTGCACCTCCCTTCTCTTCCCACCCAGGGCTTCCTCTATGGCTATACTCTTCCTCAATCTCAAATCCAGGAGCTTTTCCACCTCAGGGCCTTTCCACTGGCTAGTCTTGCTTTCTGAGGCTTGCCGACTTATTTCACTCAGTTGGAGTCAGGGGGCATTTCCTCAGGGAAGCTGTTCCGACCCAACCTCTTCTTTGAGTCTCGGAGTCCAGATCAGGCTACTTCACAGACTGAACTTTTATTTTTGTTTGAGACAGGATCTCTATATGTATCCCTGACTGCCCAGAAATTGACTGACTATTTAGACCAGGTTGGACTTGAACTCACAGAAATCCACCTGCCTCTGCCTAACTAGCGCTGGGATTAAAGGTGTGCACGATCACATCACAGACTGGGTCCCGAGCCACTACTGGACAGAGGATCCCTGGGTAGAAAGCTGTGTGCCAGGAACCCTTTGCTAGCCTGGGCTTGGCTCAGGTTGGGTGTTTTGGGGAAGGGTCACTATGAAGACAATACCTGGAGCAGTAATAGAGTGTGGTCTGGAAGGCTCTAGATCCAGGAAGGACCTCAAAAATATACCCAGAGTTTTAGATGTCTAACACATAGCTAACCCTCTAACTAAGCTGAAGGTTTCCCAAGGCACTGCAGACAGCAAGAAGTAACCTGCCCATTGTGAGGGCAACTCAGCCCCAAGGTATCAGGCTAGTGCAAAAGTAGGCTTCGGAGGACCAGCCTTGGAACCAACCATCACAAGGCATACTTTTGTTTCCTGAAACATATGTGTCCAGGCTAATGCCCTCCGAGAGGAGACTCTCTTACGTGAGAAAGAAAGCCTAAATCTATAGCACAGGATGGGCTCACTCTGGACAAGTGGCCATGGGGATGGAATAAAAACCCAAATCACTAGTCGTGAGTGACACCCCTGGGAAGCCCTGCGGTATTCTCAGGTTGACACCAATACCCATTTCACAGATGAGGAAATAGAGCTGCGGGGTGAGCATGGTGAGGCCCCTCAAAGGTCATGTTTGAGATCCAGCAGCCTTTGTAGCAAGAGTGGGAGGCGGGGACCATAAGAGGGCTGGGTCACTAGGGACACTCACTGGGCCCCTCAGGAGTAAGTCCACACTGTCTGAGGACTGGAAGTTACCCTGAGAGCAGGTTGACCCACGGTTTACCTACTTGCCCCGGTTTCCCCACCACAGTTGAGTCAAGGCTACAGCCTCTTTAGACGAGGCTGCTCAGTTGGGGGTTTTCTATCTGCCAGAACCATGAGCCAGAATACACGTTTTTCTTAATAAATTTCCCAGTCTCAAGTGTTGAGTCCTAGCAACAGATGATGATAGTCTTCAAGGGATCAAGCAAGCTCTCTGGTTGGTCACTGGGAGAGCTGGGATTTGAACCTACGTTTGAGCACCGGTTCCCTAGGTGGAAGGGGAGACACGCAGAGAGCGACAGCTAGGGACAGGCCTACTCTCACGCCTACTCCGGGTGAGGGTGGCGTACTCACTGTTGGGAAGCAAGGTCAAGAGGGAGAAAGAAGTTCGGGGAACTCAGCCCCCTTGTCCCGTCACAGGAACCAGTGCCAGGTCTTGGGATTCTTTCTACAGGACTGCTTTGGGAAGCAACAGCATCAAAGAACTGAACACTTACCAACTGCAGGCAACTGTTCAGGAAGAGGTGGGGGTGGAGTCCCTCACCACACAGTGCTGCCCCCTTGAGAACAAGGGTCTCTTTACTGTCCTGGACATCAGAACAGATAGAGCTTAGGAAGGTCCCCGTCAGGAGAGCTCTGGCTCCTGGCCTGACGACATGGCCAACCAGAAGCTGCTTCATTGTCAGGCTGAGGGTAGGGCACAGGTGTGGGCGGGCGACCGTCATCCTAGGAATGGAGTGGACAGAAGCCAGTGAGGGGTGACTCTGGGCTAACTGCCTACAGCTGGAGCTCTGTCTGCCCCAAGTGGTGTACAGTGTGGCGGGGCCTCTCCTCCTCAGCCATAGAAGCCTTGGGTTCCGTAGACCCATGGCTCCTCCAGCAGCACAGTTTCCCCTTTCCCAAAGCTGTGTGGCCCAAACCTGCCTGTAGGAAGAAAGTGCTGGAGAGGCCCAGGAGTCTTTCTACAAATACCAAAGGAAGCCTTGTGAGCAGAGACCATTTATTCCCAGCATCCTCAGGGACTAGGCCTTCATCGGGAAGGACACGGCCTGGATGGACACGGAGAGATTTAAGGGGCACGCTGCTGGCCACAGACCCCTTACCCTCAGCTGTGAGTGCCATATACATGGCGTCTCCCTGCCTGGGGGAAGAGAGACCGCCTCCAGCCTCGGTGCTCAGGGGTTCCTCGTCTCTCATATTCTGCGATCAGTCTGCAGCCTCACACTTCCACATTTTGGAGGGCCCAAACTCATGTGAAGGACCACTTTGCAAAGGAATATGGCACTCTGTTGAAGTGTGTGGCAGTCTGTCATGGTGGCTCAAACCTAAAATCACTCAGGAAGCTAATGTAGGCGGGTCAAAGTTCAGGGTCAGTCTGGGCTACATATTGTGTTTGAGACTAATATAGAATACAAAAAAAAGATCCTATCTAAAGAGAGGGGGCGAAGAGAGAGAGAGTTTGACAATATCTTCCACTCAGGAGTGTGGCGTCCATGTGGTCATCATGACATGGCTTTAGGGTCACTGTGTATGCCCACACACCCACTGTGTCCTTGCACAAGGCAATTGGGCAACTACCCAGCCCCCACACACATCCCTTCTGGCCAGGATCCCGAACCTGGTAGAAGGCCTCTGGTGGTGCCCTGGTGGCACCCAGCCGCTCTGATGTTCCCCCAAAGATCCAGGCAGTTTCAGAAACTCCCCTTGTGATTCCTTACAGGGCCCCAGCTTCCTCCAGAGAGTGAGCAGCTAGTGAGTAAACAGAACTCTCCCTGCCTGGCCCAAGGGTAAGTCCAGAGTCCCCGGGTGGCCACAGACCAGCAGCCCGATGTGTCATGCCATCCCCGTCGGCTGCTTGTTTGTTAGCAGAGGCTGCAGGTCCCTGGGAGCGAGCCAGGCTGGCAGTCACAGCAGCTTCGGTGCTTAGTGTGAGATGCTGGGGTTGAGGGTGTAAAACTGGCCCTGCGACATTTGCCTGGCACGTGCAAGGCCACGGGTTCAATTCTCAGCAGAACTCCAGGTATGTCCGTCCACCAGTATTGCTCCCTCACCACGAGTTCAGAGTATGACAAGCAGAGTGACCGGGCTTCCTCCGACATCCAGGCTCCAACCCGCTAGAGCAGGGGCGCTAGGTGCCAGGCCTGATCCTGGTGCTTAGGGGACAATGCTCCTCCATTTCTAAGGTGGAATAGACAGTGCATAAAGGGCGGAGGACCCCCGGGATGGCGGGACTCCCATCTCCATGTGACAGGAAGTCCCTGGGCAAAGCAGAGCCTCTAGCAGCGCTGGAGGAAGGGAGGTCACTGCAGCCACTTGAGGGGGATCCAAAGATATCTGGGTTTCCAAAGGCTTCGTGGTAGGGTCATCCAAGGACAATGAGTTATCTCCAGCCCGTTTTGTAGGCTTCAGTTCAGGGAGGCTGGGCCAGGAGAGTCTCACTGTGTGCATTCCCTGTGGAGCAGAGTCCTATGTGATGGTGGGTACAGGCTGTCATGGTGCCAGTGGTGATGAGCGTTCACCCTTTAACTTCCCTTTGCCTCAGGAGTAGGAGCAATAGGTGTCAGTGCTTTGCCCACAGGGAGTCATGTGTACAGGAACCAGAGGCTGGTAGCATGCCAGTAAAGCCATCACCTGAGACTCAGGGAGAGACGGCAAGGCACAAGGGTGTAAGCAAGGAGGCTTGGATCCAGCCTGTGGCTTCTCCCTGAGCGGACACTAGCCTGACAGCGATTGCCCACTGTGGGGGCACAGGAGTTGGTGCTCTGGGCAGCAGCTGAAGGCTTCACTCTGAGCTACCACTGAATGCTGGGGCTTTAGTTCAAGCCACAATAGCTTCCCAGCTTGGAGCTAACCTGATCTCGAGGGTAGACTCAGCTGCTCTCTAGCCCCAGCTAACATTGGGTGTCACTTTTCAGAGACTGTCGTGGGCTCGTGGTCCTCTTTTCCTCCTTCCTCCACTGAGAACATGACCTCAGTGCAGCTGCCCAGAGGTGGTTCTGTCTCCTGCTCCGGGTAGTGAGGGGCATGGTCCACTTCCAATGCCGCTTCAAGCTCAGGCTCTGGAGATCCCGCCAGACCCCGGCCCTCAGGGACTTCGGTCTTTACAGAGCCCACAATCACCGTGTCAGCCTTCATGATGTAGATCTTCTCTGCAAAGCAAGGGGAGGTGTGAGGGAGGCGAGACCACGGCCTCAGCCCGTTTCCACCTCGCCTGCTGAGCGACTTTAGACAGATAACGCCGCCTCTCTGCCATGGAGAAAACTTTGTGGGGCCACCCATGATTTCCCAGGCACGTCATCAGGTGATCAGAGAAAGAGAAAATGCAGTCAGTCCAGGAGATAAGCCATAAAAGAGGCCAGGATAAGAGGAGCACTAGGGGACACGACAGAGCCACAGATGTCCGTGGCTCTTCTCAAGAGCCAGCTCTGGGGCCCAGTATTCCCATGGAACAGCCCCTCACTATCACCACCGTTAATCTAATCTACTACCTGGCTAAGAACCTGAGGCCTCCCTAAGGTAAGATTTGGGGACACCTCCAGAGAAATGTCCAGCCGCCTGGCTACCCTCATTTTCACCCTGGGTGCCCAACATGACTTGGTTTGCCTGGGACTAATAGTCCCATGTCCCAGGAAGCCTTGTCAGTCTGGGCAAACTTGGCTGGTTGGTTAGCCATACTCTTTGGAAGCCTGGGTCCTGATACCCAACAGCAGCTGGGGACTCTGTGCTTCGGTTGGCAGCTTCCCGAGTCTCACTGACAGCCAGCAGGGTGGGTGATGAGTGTCAAGTGGATGGGTAACCTAGTCCCCAACACTAGGACATGCGAAAGTCCTTAGCACAGGCTGATCCAGGGGGGTTGCTGGAATGGCCTTTTGTGGAGGGAGTCGGGGAACCTTGGAGAAACAAAGCCCTTTGCACTGGGAAGCAGAAGCCTGGATTCACAGGGGCAGCTGACTCTACTCATTGGGCATGGCACCTATGGCTTCAGCCAGGGGCTGCATCCCCTCCTCCCACCGTCCCATTCTGCAATGGACTCTACAGATAGAATGGGGAAGCTCAAAAAGGAACTTAAGAGTGGGGGTGGGTGGAGGCAGGGGGCACATGGACCCCTGCCTCCGGGTTACACCCTCAGATTCAGGAAGCCCAGAAGCCTCCCAGATGCCCCGACATGCCTGAGAGCGTTGCACCAACGCCAGCTCTTCTATTTTGGTTTCCCACACACCCAGGGAAGAGAGAAGTATAGGAAATAACAACGAGCAGAGGGAAGGGCAAGAGAAAGAAACAAACTGTGTGTCCCACGGGTTCTTCAGCCCGCACCCCACATCCTCCATCGAGGCTTGTTGGAACACTCATCTGAGGGGCTGGCAGAAGATGGGAGCCAGGCAGGGCCTGGCGGCTCAGAACTAAATCTGGAGAAACTGAGGCAGGAAGACAGCAAGTTCAAGGCTAGTTTGGGCTGCCTGCGAAGTGAGTGGGTTCAAGGCCAGCCTGGACAACTCAGTAAAATTCGGTCCCAAAGAAAAAAGTAAAAAGGATGTTGCGGGGGGGGGGGGGGGGGTATGTGCAGCATTGCAAGTCTGTAACAGCTGCAACCGGACAAGGAGGCCTGAGGATCAGAAGTTCAAGGTTATCCAGAAAGCAGACAAAAGCAAGGGAGGTTGTCTAGCAGGCAAAGTGAGTGCTGGTTCTACAAGGATGAAGACCACAGTTCAGAACCCCAGCAGCCATGTGATGCTTGGGTGGGTGTGGCAGCAGCCTGTAACGACTGTGGGAGGCAGAGACAGGGGATCCCTAAGCAAGCTGGCTAGCTAGGCTAATTGCATCAGTGAGCTCTGGGTTCAAGTGAGAGACTCTGCTGCAAGACATAAGGTGGAGAGCAATCAGGACAACCAATGTCAACCCCTGGCTTCTGCACATACACACACATGCATACTCACACACATATGCACTCATGCACACACACACATGCACATGCACACACACGTACACTCACATGCACTCACACACACACACACTCACGCACACACACACATGCACGCACACATGAACGCATGCACACTCAAACACACCATACACACAATTTTCAATTTTAAAAATAAAAATTTAAAACAAACATGGGTGGTCTGTAGCTCAGTAGTAGGACACTCCCCAAGCATGTAGAAGGCACCAGGTTCAATCCCTGGTACTAAAAACGACAGATGGGACCATAGGTCAGGTGCTGGGTTCACCTCAGAACAGGCCAGAGGAGCCGACAAAGGAGAGATGAGGGGCCAGGGAGCTAAGGAGTGGAGGATATGGTGCCTGACACCGAGCCAACAATCTGAGCTCAATCCCCAGGATTCACGTGGTTGAAGTAGAGAACTGACTCCCAAAAGCTGTACTCTGACCTCCACACTCATGCAGTGGCAAACGAGAGAGAGAGAGAGAGAGAGAGAGAGAGAGAGAGAGAGAGAGAGAGAATAGAGAAAATTATGTAGATGAGAGATGAAGGCATTTCAAGATGGCTCAACAGATGGAAGTATTTTCTGCCAAACCCAAAGACCTGAGTCCGATCCCTGGGACCCACATGGTAGAAGGAGAAAACTGACACATACAAGTTGTCCTCTGACCTCTACATGCAACACAGGCTCCCCACCCCCAGCTGCTTAGGGGAAGTGTCCTAGTCAGGTGAAGGTGATGGGAAGGAGAGGCAGAGGGGGCACAGCCAGAGAAGAAGGTTTAGGCCCATTTGTCCTTGTTGGGAACTGAATGGGGAGGCCGCTCTTCTGGTGTGTCACAAAGCGGACAAAGGGGTCACTGGAGTCCTGGTCTCTCCAATGACCTCTGAGGCCTTCCCTCAGTAGCCCCACCCTCATGCCCAGCCCTTACTACCTCCCTCCCTGCACAGGCTCTGGCCCTGTCTCCAAGTTCCAAGCCCTTTGGTCATCTTGCACTCAAACGCCAGAAGGACTTTTTGGGAAACTGAAGGAGCCTTTGGCAGTGCTTTTCCAAACACATTCTTCGCCAACAGAACTTACCAGAACTTACCGAAAGCTGTGACTGCACACATTTCTCTGAGACAACGACAGCTTTCGAGCTCTCACCTCCACAGACCACCATGGGAATGTGAAGAACCCTCACCCATGGAGGCCCCTCCAGCACCGTGGCAGGGCCAGCAACCCTCCAGAGAGGGAGACAGGGCCCAGGGAGCAGCTGCCCTGGAGGAGCTCAGCAGAGAGCACTGCCCTGCTCAGAGTAGACCGTGAGAAGGTGGCCACTAGGACACGAGGAGGTGACCAGGCTCCAAAGAGGGGAGCTGCCTGCTGGAGGTGAAGAAACAGCTGTGCCTAGCAGCTTAGGGTGAGAGGGAGAGAGGGGTGGAGAGAGGGATGGAGGGAGGAAGAGAGAGACAGAGAGGTGAAAGTCAGAAAACCACCCCTAAGAGGGAGAGCGGGTGAGTTAGACCCTATCCCTAGAGCGGTTGGCTGAGACCAGCCTTGAATGCCAGAGTGAGAACTGAACACTCCATCTACACTGGTGGGGACAAATATATATACACATCAGTGGGTCTCGACCTCCTAATGCTGAGACCCTTTAATACAACCTCGTACTGCAGTGACCCCAACCATAAAATTATTCTCATTGCTACTTTATAACTGTAATTTTGCTACCGTTAGAAGCCATAATGCAAATATTTTTGGAGACAGAGGTTTGCTGAAGGGGTCGAGACCCACAGGTTGAGAACCACTCATGTATAAGTTCTGGGGTGGTAGGAAGTGAGGAAGGAGGCAGGGCCCATAGGAGCCATGATGAATGTTTGTCCTGGCTGGAGGGCAGCAGAGATGGGAGATGCTGGGGGGTCTGGGCTGGCCTCCGAGTTCCTGCTGCGATCCACGGGTGGTATGGACAACCCAGTGCTTCAGGGCCCATCAAATGTGGGTTTGAGTCCCAGCAGTTCAATAAGAAAACTCGCTCCACATCCCCCTACCCCGAGCCTCAGTTTCCCCAGCCATGAAAGAGGGATAAAGTCCTTCCCAGAAGTGTGTGACAGACACAAAGAGATATTGCCAGATAAGTGTCTGAGGTCACCAGCCTGCCTGCCTTTCGTCCTTCAGGCCAGTAGGGAAGGATTCTCTTTCTCTTTAATAATGACCATCACGGACAATTCTGTATTCTGTCAATTACGTTTTAAATAATCACTGATTGGCCAGTACCCAGGCAGGAAGTATAGGTGGGACAACCAGACAGGAAGTAGAGGCGGAGCAATGAGAACAGGAGTATTCTGGGAAGAAGGAAGCTCTTTCTTCAGTCCTGTCCAGACACCGAAGAAGCAGGATGTGACCTACCCCACTGAAAAAGGTACTGAGCCAAGTGGCTAACATAGATAGAAACAATGGGTTAATATAAGTTATAAGAGCTAATAAGAAGCCTGAGATAATGGGCCAGTTTATAACTTAAAAAAAAAAATAATGACCAACACGGCACTCATCAGCCCACGCCCACTTAGTGAATGTCCCCAGCAGTCCCCCTGAAGTGACACTTGTGCCATTCTCCCTGGACAGAAGCATGACCTGGGACAGAGTGAGTGGTGGTAAGGGATGTACCCTTCCCCTAGCCCCATCCAGAGCTCAGCATCCGTCTCTTTCTGCCCACTGATTTCAACCAGGACCTTCTAATAGGAGGACTCACCGATCCTATTATTCGTGTGTTCCGTGGACACCCGGGTCTCTGGAGGGTCCCTGGGGGTCAAAGGATTCCCAGCTGCGCTGTCATCCAACAGTGGCAGGCTCTCCAGGAAGGCTGCCCCAACATTGGTACACATCTCCACGGTTGGAGGGTTCACGGGGCTCAACTTGTGTCCTGTGCTGGCATCTGTCACTGACCAGCTTCTCTTTGGCTGCTGTGAACAGGAGTAAGAGTTGAGGCAGGGCTGCCCCCCCCCCACTCCAACAAACTGCCAGGGAGGTTTAAAGACGCCACAAGTCACGTGACGGCATGAGGTACCTGTGTGTGGCCTTCCCAAGAATGTCCACGTTTTTCTCAAGGTTTTGTTTTTTAATCAAGATAGTGTCTCACCAAATAGCCGCGGCTGACCTAGAACTTAATACATAAACCAGGCTGGCCTATGAACTCACAGCGATCCATCTACCTCTGCTGCTTCTCAAGCGCTGGGATTAGAGGTGTGCGCCCAACTACTATTTGGTCTTTCTTTGGGACAGTTTTCTCTAGGCCAGGCTGGCCTCAAACTTGATAAGCTGCTAAGGATGACCTTGAACTTTTGGTTCTCCAGCATTCACCTCCCTAACACTGATATGGGGGGGGGGGGGATAGGGTGCTACCACGCCCAGTTTATGACGGGCTAGGGCTCCAGCTCAAGGTTTTATGCTTCCTAGGCAAGCATTCTACCTACCAGGCCGCATCCTCCACTCACTAGACAGAGCAGCAGTCAGTGACTCACACACGCTCCGCTTACTACGTGTGCCGTTCTAAGAACAATGTGTCACCCTGCACGGCTGTCATATGAGCACCTGCCTCTCTCACGGATGGAGACCCTGAGGCTTGGAGGAGTGCAGGAACTCACCCAGGGTCATACATACAGTTAGTAAGTTTCTAGCCAGGAAGTCTACTTTAGGCTCACCACCTTCTGAGGCCTCTTCACTCCCAACCTCTTGGGAAAGAAGTCTTTAACTGTACCCTAATACACTTTAAAAAAAAAAAAAAAAAAGCCACATCCTCACTCAGAACTGTGTTGGTTTGGTTTCTCAAGTTCATGAGTTTAGTGCAAAGGGAAATGAGATACCTGTGTGCGACATTCACCTTCAGACTCCAAAGGAACCCAGGTTGAGGGGTTCAGAGGACAGATCTATGTCATCTTGGTTATTCTCTTACGATGACTTGAAGGCCAGGGCTGGTGATAAAGCTCAAAACTGTAGCGCTTTGCCTAGCACTCGGATTTGATTCCCAGAAGAGGAAAACCAAAACCAAAATGAACAAAAAAAAAAAAAAAAAAACCCACTAATTTTAGCCAGGCATGGCACATGCCTGTAATCCTCACACTTGGGCAGTGGAAGCAGGAGGATCAGAAGTTCAAAGCCAGCCTGGGTTACATAAGACCTAGTCTAAAAAATATATAAATAAATAGGAACTGTGGGGGGAGGGTGAGCTCGTGGTTAACAGCACTGCTGTTACAGAGGACCATGGTTCGGATCCCAGCACCCACATGGTGGGCTCACAACCATTTGTAACTCCAGTTTCAAGGGAGCCGATGCCCTTTCCGACTTCCGCAGGTACCAGGACATACGTGCAGGCAAAACATCCATACACATAAAATAAAAGTTACAAATAAAAAGCATAAACTGTGTGTTGGGGGGAGAGTAGCTGGAGAGAGAGAGAGAGAGAGAGAGAGAGAGAGAGAGAGAGAGAGAGAGAGAAGCAACTTGCTCAATGGGAAAAAAGTGAAAACTGTGTGCACCATAAATACATAACACAGGAAGGTCTCATCAACCCTGCACCCACCCAGCTCCAACCCCACCATCACATGGGAAGCCTGACAAAGGACAGGTCTCCAGAACAACCTTAACGGGGTCTCTGCGAAGCCCTGCACCTGGCCCACGTGGAGCACCCTGTAAGAGGAGATGCAGGTGCCCCCAAAGGATGCAGTTGGGGACCAGGGCCCAGCACCAGCTCCGAAAGCCCCATAGTACAAGCTGAGGTTCTAAGGCAGCCACCAGCTGGGTCACCCCTAACTTGTCTGACTGCCATTTCCTCTTTTACTAAATGTGACAAGCGTACCAGCGCCTGAGAGTCAGGACTCTCTGAGGTAACTTCTAGAAAGCACAAAGGAAGGTGCCTAGCAAGCCAGATGTGGTGGTGCACACCTGGATTTCGAGGTCATTGTGGGCTACTCAGCGAAAGCCTGGAGAGAGGGCAGGAGAGGAGTGTGAGTGTCTAGCAGATAGTAACCGGTCAATACAGCTAACTTTGCAAGCGCCTGTGGCTGGTGTCTGTCAGCCAGCTGCGAGGGCAAGCCTTCCAGAGTAAAGAGATAAATAATCACAGCCTCCCTCTAACCCAGACTTAGGACCTCAAAGTGGCCCAAACCAAACTGCTGTTTGCAGTCCTGATGGAAAATCCCTGGGGCCGAGCCAGGTGCTAGAGGTTGCTGTGCAGTGGGGCTCTCTGTCCTGGGCCAAGTCCTACCATGGGGCCCCAGGCTAAGCCCCTGGGCTCCTAGCTCCCACAATCTGGAACCCTGGGTGTCAAGGAAGGAGAAAGGTCTCCTGTCTTCCTAAGGCCCAGCAGCCCTGAAACCATAGATCTGTGAAGAAAGAAGTCAAACAAAAAGACAGTAGCCGGGGGTGGGGGGAGTGGGGGTGGGAGTGGGGGAATGGTGGGGGGGCTGTTGGAATGGCACTTACAGTTGGTTTTTCAAAAGGTTTGGAATCTGAAAGAAAAAAAGAAGTAGTGATGTCACCAAAAGGAGTGTCACCAAAAAGAGTTTGACACCCCTCCATCACTCCCCATCTGTTGGCAGACAGTACCCTAGGATTTCAGTGAGGCTGAGCCTTGCCCACCCCAGGGCTCATGCCCCCAGGATGGCAGGAGAAAATTTCAGGATGAACCCCTGGCATGCCTGAAGCCAGTCTCTGAAGAGGGAATGAGCTGGGGCCTCCCTTCCACAAGCCAAAAGAGGCCAGGCTGGGCCTTCAAGGACACTCCTGCTCTGTCAGCCTCTCTTCTTTGTGCCGGCCTGAGGCAGCTTCTGAGGACTCTGGCGATGCCTGAGCCACAATTCTCAGGGCCCAACCTTTCTCTGATCATCTCAGCCCCTGCCATTCACCCCAGTATCCTTTTGTCTTAAATAAGGACCAACTACCCAAGAGCATGGTGACATTTAACCATAGCTCACCAGCCGCCTGAGAAAGAAGGAAGTGGCCCCATTACCAAGCCCAACCTAACGCAAGCTACCCCAGGTCCACCAGGACCATACCACAGGGGGACAGAGCCTTTCCTGATTCCCAGGAGGCCACCTAGGGACCCTGTGATGCCAACCGGGTTCACACTGACAAACCAACCATTGCAGGAAAGCCAGCGTGCCAGAGGAGCTGCTTCTAGAACATGCTTTCTGGCTTAGCAGCTTGACCCTGAATTCTAGTTGACCTGTGCACAGCAGATTAACCGATAACAGAAATGTCATGTGGCCGCTGAAGCTCGGGATGAGCTCTTAGCGGTCTGGCAGGGAAAGGGGCTAAAGAGATGCTCAGAACAAAACAACCACCTCATGAAGTGACATGACCAAGTCTCAGGTTAGCAAAGGTGCTTGCTTATGTAATCTGGTAACCACTGTCCCTGGTAGAGTGGTCACTTCAGGAAATCGTGGCTTGTTCTCTTTAGGTGACCACTAACCACCAAGTCCAAGCCACTGATAATGCTTCAGGTACTCTCTGGCTTGAGACACAAGTTCTATTGAATGGGCTTGTTTTTTCTAAGATCTTGTTATTATTCTGTGAGTGTTTTGCCTGCATGTGTGTTTGTGGACAACACGCATGCCTGGTACCCAGGGAGACCAGAAGAGGGTGTTAGATACCCTGGACCTAGAATTACAGACAGTTGTGAGTCCCCCTGTGGGTGCGAGGCATTGAATCCCAGTCCTCTGGAAGAGGAGCCAGCCAGCTCTGATCCATTGAGCCGTCTCTCCAGCCCATGGTGTGTTCATTTCGTCTGATTCTCATTTTATGGGACAGGATTTAACTGGCTATTTTAAACGTGACATCAGCGAAACTAAATCTTTGTGCTCTGGAAGCAATCCTGAGTTTTGCAATCAGCCAGCTGGCATATGGTGTCAAGTCATTGTGGGAACCTGGAGAAGAAAAAAGCTTCTGCCAAAGTAGCAAGAAGATAAACAAAGGATGCTGAGCCCTGTCTTGAGGAAGAAGCAGGTGAGATAAGGGCTGAGAGGCTCTAAGTAGGCTCCCTCTCTTTACAGGGCCTCCTGGCTAGCACCCTTGGTGCCTTTGAACCACCCCCCCCCCACACACACACACAGTAGGGACCACACCTTCAGGAAGTCACACTAGTGGAGATAAAAGCAGGAGTGTTTATAATTACTTCAAAGCTGAAAAGATACCAAGTGTCAAGCACTAGTGTGACTGAGCCTGCTAACCCAACACCACCTCCGTGGAGGGCATCCGGCTCTACTTCACAGCTCTAAGACTCAGCCTTTTTATCTGGGAAATGGGACAGCCCTGGCCAACTTCAGAGGGGTTTAGAAAGACAGGATAGAGAGCTCAGAACAGCAGGTAGGGCCGGAGTGGTGTGGGGGAGGGGGATTAGTGATAGAACCTTTGTCTGTCAAGTGTGAAGGCAGGACTCTTCCAGAAACAAGCATGTGTGCACACACATACCACACACACACGCCATACATACACACCACACACACACACCACATACGCACTATACATACACATCACACACACACACAGAATAGAATTTCTGTGATAAGTCATCTGGAGACTGGGGTGTGTGCAATGAGCATGGCTCTGAGCTCTGAGGTTTTCCCCCTCCAAATCCAGAACCCCGGTCTCACTGTACAAAATAAATTTTAGACAAGTCCCAGCAAGGGGAATCCTGCAAACATCTGACCAGTGTTGTCAAAGGCCACTTAGGTCAAAAGGAAGTCTGAGAAGCTGCTACAGGCCAGGCAGCGGGGGTGGGGGGTGGGAGAGAGTGGGGGGCTAAGGAGATGTCTGACTGAGTGTAAGAAGGGTCCCTGGCACCTTAAAGAAAAACAAGTAAAGAGAGAATAAAGGGTGTCTTTTGTTATTTAATCACAATAGTTGGGGCTGGGGACGTGCCTGGCAGGTTAAGAGCACTGGCTGCTTTTCCGGAGGATTGGGATTCGGTTCTCAGCACCCACGTGACGCTCACAACCTTTTTAACTCTGATTTCAAGGGATCCAGGGCCCCCTTCTGACCTTACTGGGCACCCTGTAGTTATATATGTGCAAGCAATTGCTCATATGCATTTTAAAAATTAAACCTATTTAACGATGGTAAATGTACCACCCCGATATAAGAGGTCAATAATGAAATGAGATGGGCACGGGCACACTGGAACTCCACTATTTTCTGTTTGGACGGGGTGGAGTAAAACAAGGTAGTCTCCAGCTGGAAACCAACTGAGGATGACTTTGAACTTCTGGCCCTGCTGTCTCACCTTGCAAGTGCTGATACTGCAAGTATGTACCAATACATCTGGCTTTGAAACAGGGTCTCACTATGTAGCCCCTGGCTGGAATGAACACACAGAGATCCACCTGGCTCTGCGGGGATTAAAGGCGTATACCACCTGCCTCTGTCTCCCAAGTGATGAGGCTCCAAGTGTTTATCACCGCGATATTTTTGAGTTGCTCTCCTCTTTTCTGGAGCCTTCCAGGCCATCTCTTTACCTAACGAACCCACTGACTAAGCCTGCTGGGTTCCCAGTAAATGTCTATCCTGCCTCCCGCAGCTGCGATGGGACTTCAGGGAGAACTCAGAGGCAGAAGGAACAGAGTTCTTTTATCCTAAAACTCTTCTAAAAAGTGAAGTCTTGAGCCGGGCACATGCCTCTAATCCCAGCACTCAGGAGGCAGAGGCAGGTGGATCTCTGTGAGTTCGAGATCAGCCTGGTGTACAGAGTGAGTGCCAGCTGAGGCTACACAGAGAGACCCTGTGTCGGGTACTGAGGACACCTGTGAAGCCCTGGAGGCCAACACAGCTTAGACACTCTATAACAGGGGAAAGAAAAATATAGATTCTAACTCTCAGAAACAAGCATGCACTAACATCAAGGTTAAAAAAAAAAAAAAAAGACAGAATCTAAGGCAGGAGAATCCTAGCACTCAGGAGGCACAGGCAGGCAGATTTTTGAGTTCAAGGCCAGTCTGGTCTAAAGAGCAGTTCCAGGACAGTCAGGGCTACACAGAACAAACCCTGTCTCGAAAAGCCAAAAAGTAAATAAATAAATAAAATTAAAAAAAAAAAAAAGCTTAAGAGGCAGAATCTAGGAGGCCCCAGCATCTGTCAACAGCCCTTTTCAACCCATGAGTACTCTGAGAAAGATCCAAAGCGGATCCTGCCAAGGGCAGAGTTCAGATTGCCCAAGCACTCTTCCCCTCAAGCCCTTGCTTTAGCCTGCTTGTCCTCGTTTGTTGGTTTCCTGGTTTTTTGGAACAATCACAATATTCTCGTAAATCCATCCGGCGCCCTAGGATGCGAGTACAGGACATTATGTACAGCGGTGGCCTGGGCAATGGTATCTCCTGAGCTGCTCCGAAGGCTGGAGTCATGAGTGCTGAGCGCAGAAACAGGATTCAAAGCTCTGTCCCGCCCTTCCCTGAGCTCTCCTTGCCAGTCCTGACCTGACACAGCTGTGGGAGGCAGGACAGTCCCAAGGTAGAAGTTAGCTACTGGGAACCCAGCAGGCCTAGGAGGAGAGGTCACCCGAAAGGCCTTCAGAGAAGAGGACAATCCCCTGCAACTCAAAACAGCGTGGTGGTACACACCTGGAGCCCCAGTAACCTGGGAGGCAGAACCAGGTAGATCCCTGTATTCACGCCAGCCATGGCTACATAGTGAGAACTGGTCTCAAATATAAATAATATAAATAGAAACATAAAAAAAAAGATAAATTCAAAGCTAGTCTCAATTACATACCATGACTGAGGACAGCTGGGCCATGTGAGACCCTATCTCAAAAAAATCAAAAACAAACAAAAAAGGCAATGCCAACTCAAGAGGACAGGACATGTCCTGAGAGATTCCTGCTTCCCAGCTCTGGGACAGTGACCAAGAATCTGCTACAATGATGGCAACATTAAAATAATGAAAGAAACCCGTGATTCCACACAGATACAAATACACTAACAAGAAACAAAAGCATGATAAAAAAGCAGCAGGGGTCATTGGCACAGTCTCAAAACCCTCCTTTAACAGTCATTACCAAGTCATTATCAAAGTGTGGTCTGGCTTGCAAGAGAGCTCCAAGCACCATGAAGGCAACAGATGGATGCCTGGCAGGAAGCTCCCCAAAGAGCCCAGTGCGGAAGGCTGATGCCCAAGTCCATTTTCAGAGAAATATTAGACTGAACCCTACCCTGGCCACGCACACCCTACCCTGGCCATGCCCACCCCTGCCTAGGTTATGGTCATCTGTACCGTGTGTGCTCACCCTGATTTAAACTCCCTCTCATTTCAGCCCTGGAAACCCAGACATCAAGGGACCCAGTGGAAGCCAGTGGCCCAGAACCAGGCTCAGACACAATATTGACCCTAAACTCACTCAGCTCCCTGTAAGCCCCCCTTCTTTGGGTGTTTTGTTTGCCTTTTTTTTTTCATCTTTTCTTTTTTTTTCTGTCTTTCTTGTTATAACAAAACTGTTCTCACGAATGTTTGGAGAGAAAAAAATTAACTGACGGCAATGGAAACTCTAATACTAGAAAAATGTCAAGAAAGCAAACACTGGTTTCAATAAGCCGTGCCTGGCAGCTCATGGAAACAAGCTTGAAACCATCAAAATACAAAACCCCCCTCGACTGAGGCGTGCTTAGGAGGTACACACATGTACTTATGAAACTTCTCTATCTCCAAACCCCTTGGTGGACAGTGTCTTGGTGTGAGTCACACGCCTGTCCATCCTAGCCCCGCCAGTCTTTGCATGACCAGATAACTCACCCCCCTGCTCCATCTTTGGCTGGAAGGTCTGGGTTAGGTAGTCCAGGCAAAACTCTGCAAAGATATCAAGAGTGTGGCTTAGGGGGTGAGCAACAGGGTAGGGACAGGCAGGGCAGGCACCCACAGCAGGCCCGCATAAAGCAGCCACCCTCCCCAGGACCCCAGAACACAAGCACCTACTCTGTTGGATCCGCCTCCTGCAGGCCTTCCAGTGACATAGGAAGAAGGAGCTAGAGCCAAGGAGCAGCATCACCATGGCCAGCCAGAGGAACATGGGCCCTGAAACACAGTGCCACCCTGTACTCTGTGCACAGCTGGGAGCCAGGGCCCTTTCCTACAGCCATAGAGGACAGCCCCAGGCATAGCCCATTTCCTCCTTCTCCAGGGACATGGGTCCCACCAAGGTGAGCAGTTCTGGTCCCAAGATGGACCATCTGATTCAGCCTTTCTCTGCTTGCCCTCCCTCACCTGGTTCCAGGAAGCTAACCAGCTAACTCAGAAAGTAAGAAAAACAAACCATTTCGAGGGTGAGAAACTAAGGCCTCAAGGAATCAGAATGAGTCAGGTACGGTGGCGCACGCCTGTAACCCCAGCACTAGGGAGGCAGAGGGATGTGGATCTCTGAGTTTGAAGTTAGCCTGCTCTACATAACTAGTTCCAGGCCAGCCAAGGCTACATATGGAGACCTCATATTAAATATAAAATAAATAATAAACAAAAAAAAGAGTGAGAAAAAAGAAGGAATTGAACTCCAGGAGGCCAAGAGCTATGACTAGTTGGGATAGGGAGGGCAGAAGCTGGGTAGGCAAACTCTCTGAGACCGTCAGCTCCCGAGGGCAGGCTCAGGGTCAGCTCTGCACAGAGCGGCCTCAGCACATGGTCTCTCCATTAAAACAAATGAGAGGTTGGTGGGATGGCTCAGAGGGCAAAGCCCTTGCAAGCCTGACCCGAGCTCAACATCCGGAACCTACCGCAGAAAGGTGGGACAGGGTGGAGGGGGGCGGGAGACACGGGACTCCAAAGAAGTCGCCCTCTGGCTTCCACACATGCACCACGGCATGGGTATGCGCGCACACACACACACACATCACCATGGCATGGGCATGTGCACACACACATCACACACACATCACCATGGCATGGGCATGCACACACACACACACATCACCATGGCATGGGCATGCACACACACACACACACACACACATCACCATGGCATGGGCATGCGCACACACACATCACACATAAATGAGTCATGTTTTCTCAAAGCCAAAGGGCTCAGAGGGCTTTGAGAAACTGGGAAACTGAAGCTTGTCCAGAACGACCTTGAGAGTCACCAACCCAGGTCAGGCCAGGCCAGGCGACTTCCAGTATCCCACATCCGTCTGATACACACACACACACACACACACACACACACACACACACACACACAGAGTTAAGGATCAAACACAGTACATAATGCGTCTGCGGCAAGTGCTCTACCACTAACCCAGCCTAGCTCACGCCTGAACCCTTACACAGCCTATTCTGGTGAACTTAATTATTCCATTGCTAGTAGGGTACAGGTCTCAGGTGTGACTGCTCAAGTAGCCTTTGTTTGGTACTGGGCCAAGATCCAGGGTAGCCTCAAACTTGCTGTATAGCCAAGGATGATGGAGATCTCAGGATTACCTACCTCCACCTCCTCAGAGCTGGGATTACATGTGTGTCCTACCACATCCGGTTTATGTGACTCTGGGAATGGTGCCCGGGGCCCTCTGTCATGCTAGGCAAGCACTTTGCCAGCTGAGACACAAGGCACGCTGAGAACTGTTAACTTGAGAACTACTGCCATCTTGTGTCCGTAACTGGTACTGCTAGTCCTTAAACTGTCGCTTGCAGGAACAGCAACCGCCTAGGGCTATTTGCAGACCACACTTGTGCTAAGTGCAGGCAACCCAGGGTGCCTACTCGCTTTCCATTTTACAGCTGAGGAAACTGATGGCGAAAGGAATTAAGCTCCCAGTTGTTCAGTAACTGATTCAATAACTTCTTTTTTTTATTTTTAATTTATTTATTTAAGATTTCTGCCTCCTCCCCGCCACCGCCTCCCATTTCCCTCCCCCTCCCCTTATCAAGTCCCCCTCCCTCATCAGCCCAAAGAGCAATCAGGGTTCCCTGACCTGTGGGAAGTCCAAGGACCACCCACCTCCATCCACAGCATTGTTTGTAATAACTTCTTTTTTTTAAGACGGTTTCCTGTGGCCAGGATGGCCTTGAACTGGCAACATAGCAGAAGTAACCTTTAACAACAATTTTTTTTTCTCTTGAGACAGGGTCTCACTAGGTAGCCCTGTCTGACCTGGAACTCGTTATGTAGACCAGGCTGGCTCTGAACATACAGAGATCTCCTGCCTCTGCTACCTGAGTGCTAGGATCAAAAGCAATGTGCCTCCACACCTAGAGTTTTTTGTTTTGTTTTAAAGAATTTTTCTTATTTGTGTGTGTGTGTGTGTGTGCGCACGCGCACATGTGTGTTAGGTGTGTGGAGTCACCCTCCTTCCACCTCTACATAATTTCTGGGGATCAAACTCAGGTCCTTGAACTTGCATTCTTGGGCAGGGCAGATGGCAAGGGAGCCATCTCACTGGCTCAACCTTGAACTTCTTCTACCTTCACCTCTCAGCACCGGGATTAGAGACACACACCGCCACGCTCAGCACCGGGATTATAGATATACGGTACTAATCCCCATGTATACCCTAGTAGGGATGAAACCCAGAGTCTAAGAGCATTCTAGATAAATACTCAAGCAACTGAGCCACACCCCACAGCCTAGCAACTCTATTTTGAGTATCAATTATAGGTCATCAGGATGAAGTCAAGAAAAAAAGTCCTGTCCCAAGAATGAAACCGTATTAGGAAGGGACAGAGCCTCGCTGCAGCCCTAGAAGGCAGAAAGCTGAGATCGGTCTCTTTCCACCTCCACCTGAGGCCACGGTCCTGGAAGGAATCCCCCCCCCCCCCCCCCCGGCTTTGGACAATGAGCAATCAATACCTGGATCCAGAAAAGGTGTTCCTGTGGACAAGGGAGAAGTGGGCTGCAGCCTGCTGCTGGTCTGGGCGTCCACCAGGAGGCTCAGGGTAGAGGAGGTACTGTGCCAAAGGAAACCCAGGACAGGGGTAACAATCACAATTGCCATGTGAGGCAGAGAGGGCCTGGGAACCCATAGCATCTGCACAGTCTTGTCAGGCATTGTGGGGGCAGGGACTGAGTTTCTAGACCTGGCTTTACAATCCTGTCATCATAGAGACAGACAAATAGTTGTGTCCCCCCAATCCCACCAAAGACCTACAGGCCTGATGACAGCCCAGACCACCCTGAGCAATACCTGAGCATACAGGGGCCATTCCATCCTGCCTACAGGAGGGGTTAGGAGTCACCTGGCAGGCTCCTCGCTGTTTTCTGAGGTGCTGAAGTCAGGAAGGGTCCCTGAAGGTGGCAGCTCCAAGGTCATATTCATCTCTGCATTATCTGTAGGGATGATGATATATTAGAACCAGTACCAGAGACTCTGAGTCTCTAGGAAAGACTTGACCAACATGCAGTGGGAGGCGGTGGGAGGCAGTGGGAAACATTTGGAGGCAGTGGGTCGTAGTCCTCTGTAACACACAATTCTTGGCTACAGCTGGCAAAGACCATTGGGATTGTGTTCTGAAAGATCAAATTGGAGAGGCTGTGGTTGCATAGAAATGATACCCGGCAGCTTCTGCTTTTATTTGAAAGAAGTCTAAGGCCAGGTAAAGAAACTTCCTGCAAAGTGGAATCCTAAGACCCAATAGTGGAAGGACAGAACTGACTCGGGCAGATCATCCTCTGACCTCCAGATGTATCACACACACACACACACACACACACACACACACACACACACACACACACACACAGGGGCTAGAGAAAAGGTTCAGTGGTTAAAAGCACTTCCAGAGGTCATGAGTTCAATTCCCAGCAACTACATGGCAGCTCACAACCGGTTCACAACCATCTACAAAGAGATCTGGCGCCATCTTCTGGCCTGCAGATATGCATGCAGGCAGAACCCTGTATACATAATAAATCTTTAAAACAAAACAGAGAGGTGAGGAGGACACTTAGGGGCCACAGGCAGAGCCCACCTGCTATGTCACTAACACCCTGAGTACAGAGCAGGGACACCCAGCCCCTGTTCCAGACCCTGGTCTGTTCCAGACCCTAGCGTGAAGGACACTCAGACATTCTGGGAATGAAATAGGCCTCTCAGGACCTCCGGCCCTTGAGTCTCAGCCTCAGGAGCTGTGTCCTAGAGACGTTCTTCTGTTCCCACTGGGCACCTAGAGCCCCTCCTCAGACAGCAGCACCCTGTGGAACTGCCACAGCTTCATGTAAACAGTACCTGGGTCTGGACTGGGCTCCCTTGCCTGGGAAGACGGAGACTCTGGAACCTTCGACAGCTCAGCAGCATCTTCTTGCACAGGGTGGGTGCTCCCTTCTGGCAGCGAGCTCCTCAGACTGTCGGTGGCTGAGGGCTTTAGAGTAGGTGTGGCCTGAGGAATGGCATGGCTGGAGAAGAAGCCAGACACAGGTCTGATCACTCTACAAGCCATGGAGGTCTGGGCTTGGGGATTAGTGTCTATAGAGAAAGGCTCCTGCCTCAGCACTCATGGGCCCTGCTATGAGCTCGTGAGAGCAAGAGCTGCGTTCCCTAGGCCTTCTGGGACACACACAGCAGAGTCTCCAATGACTGGTGAGCTTGGCAGTGGACCACCCTGGAGTCCTGCCAGCCTGAGCTGACCCTACCCTATGTGCCCCGAGACAGAGTGGCCCATCCAAAGGTCACCTGGAGGGGCGCAAAGGAGACCAGGAGTCACCTAGTAAATGTCTTGCAGTCATCTGGGTTGGAGCAATCGGGGCCAGGTCCTGGGGAAGGCAGCTCACAGATAGTGTCCTTCTCCGCTGTGCCTGCAACGGGGACAGCAATGGCTTCAGAACAGACACCGAGGAACCCAGAGTCTCCAGGAGCAGAACTGTCACCACCACAAGCAGTCATAGATGACAGTAGCCACTCAGAGATGGCGGCTTTCCCAGTATCTCCTCATTATCCCTCCACTTGGATTGGTCAGGGTGCAAACCTATAGTTGCTGGTTACTTACCAGTTCACAGACAAAACACAAATGTCAATGAGGGGTGGGAAAAGACAGAGTCCCTGGCTTCAGCCATACCCGAAGCCATGCAGCACTGTTCTCCATATGTTCGTTTTACACACACGTGCACGTACACACACACACACATCAGGTATCCATAGCCTTGTATGCCGGGCAGATCATAACACAGTCCTCACCAGGCTGCCATTCACATAAACAACAGCGTGGAAATGGGTCTGTCGTGCTATGTAATAATAAGCAGTAAGCGCTCAACGAACAGCAGGTCCTCTTCTGCACCTCAGCTCCAACCTCATCTCTGAGAAACAGACCCACATGGGTTAGCAGATGCCCCCACGGCTTCAGTGGAGGTGACCACAGCAGGGTCAGCAGTGTGAGGCGGTTGACAAAGCTCAGCAGAGCGTCCAGTCGTGGCTGGAAGAGGATGTTCTGTGTTCTTGGGCTACTCAACTGCCACCTCCAGGGGTCAAACTCCCCAGTCACTGAAAGAGGCTAATGGAGTCTGTCCTGCAAACACTCGGTGCTTGCAGAGGAAGTCTGTGATGGCTCTGGGCGGATGGTTAGCTGTGCACTTCACAGCAACAGAAGTTTCTTTCTCCATTCATGACTGGAAAGCCTCTATCCCTGAAAGCTGCCTTCTGGGAGAAGGGCCTCCAGAGCAGAAAAGGGTCAAAGGGTCAGGTGGCCATGGCAGAGCTCCTGACCGAATGTGCTGTGGGTCACTGTACCAGCTTTAGTTCTCTGGAGACAACGTTTAAAATGGTAAAAAGGAGAGCCAAGGCTGGTGGCACATCCCTTTTAATCCCAGCACTTGAGAGGCAGAGGTAGCCAGGTCTGTGAGTTCCAGGCCAGCCTAGTCTTCTTAGTGAGTTTCAAGACAGTCAAGAACTACATAGTAAAGCCTGGCGGTGGTGGCACACGCCTTTAATCCCAGCACTCGGGAGGCAGAGGCAGGCGGATCTCTGTGAGTTCGAGGCCAGCCTGGTCTACAAAGGGAGTTCCAGGACAGGCTCCAAAGCTACAGAGAAACCATGTCTCAAAAAACCAAAAAATAAAAATAAAAAGAACTACATAGTGAGACCCTGCCTCAATGAAAGGAGGAGGATGTGTCTTGAGAGATGCCTTTGTAGCTAAAAACACTGGCTGCTCTTCCAGAGAATGGGGTTCAATCTGAAGCTCCCACATAGTGGCTCACAACCTTCTATAACTCCGGCTTCAAGGAATCCAATACCCTCTTCCTGTCTCTCTGGGCACTAGGCGTGTATGTGGTACACAGACATACGTGCAGGCAAAACACTCGTGTGTGTGTATTGTTTTTAGATTTAATATGTATTATTAGATTTAAATATATATGTTTAATCTAAAAACAAAATCTAAAATCAAAAACAAATCTGGTTGTGGTGGCACATGCCTGTAATCCCAACAGTCAGGAGAGTGAAGAAGAAAGATCACAAGTTCAAACTCAACCTGGGCAGCGGAGTGATTCTGTCTCAAAAGATAAATGAAGAAATTAGAAATTAATTTTAATAATAAATTAATTTGGGCTAGGAGTATTGCTTAGTGGTATAATACTTGCCTAACCTGTAAGGCCCTGGGTTCAGTCCCCAATAAAGCACAAACATACACACACACACACACACGAGCTAGGCACTTGGAGGATGAGGCAGGGGGATTGCTGTGGTTTTGAAGCCAGCCTCGCTACCTAGTGACTTAGAAGATGTCCTGGGATACGGAATAAGATCTGTTCTCAAAAAGCCATCACCTAACAATATAGTGATCTATGTCAGTCAGTAACAGATATAAATATAGTGATACACATTACATCCCCGCTTATATACCAGGTGATCGAAACCCACTCATCCTAGACCAGCTACATTTTTTCTCGAGACAGGGTTTCTTTGTGTAGCCTTGGCTGTAGCTCAGTAGACCAGACTGACCTTGAACTCACAGAGATCCACCTGCCTCTGCCCGCGTGCTGGGATTAAAGAAGCGTGCCTTCACCTGGCTCCACCAGCCACATTTAAATGTTCCTTGGCCACAGGTGTGAGCAACGGCAGAGCTTCAGAGACAGTCCTCTGTCGCCCCCAAGTGGCGATCTCAGGAACACCACTCAGACAGCCTGGTCCTGCTTGCTCAAGAGAAGTTCCAGAAGCCTTAAGGTTACATCTCTTCATCACATGGGTGGGGGGGAAAGAGAGAGAGGGGAACCGGCCCCACCCACAGGTGCCAAGCTTTGCTAAAGTGCAACCTGAGGCCCACGTGAGCGCTTTCCCTCAGCAACCCTGTTCTGCTTGCAGACAGTGGGATCTGTGTCCCTTAGTACAGAGCATTCCATGACGCAAGCAGTCGGACAGAGCCTACCAAGCCAGAACCAGAAATGCCAAGGACACAGGTTACCGAAAAAGGTCCCCATAGGGCCTGCAATTGTCAGCCCTCACCATCAGTTTGTACGTCAGCATCTCAGTCTTCTCGGTGTTTACTTTCATACCAGTTTGTAGACTGAGATACAACACATGGGAAGGGCGCACAAGGGCTTTAACATTGTAATCAAGAGTCAGAACCTCAAGCAAGCAGTCAACTTTGTCTATCCCGGAGGAAGCTCAGTTCAAAGGAGGGAACTATTTCAGACGTCAGGAGGTGGATAGGGATAGCGAGGGCCGCACTGCAGGCACTGGGAAAGGTTTGGTCAGCAAGAGACACAAGAACAACAAGATTACAAGTCCACGAGACGCTTGTCTTGAGCGGCCTTCTTGACAGCTCTGAAACCCGGACAATGAAATGCTTCTCGGAACAGCGGCTGAATGTGTGTGAGATGGCGTGTCTCAGGAGGACTCTAGGCGTCACATGAAGGGACGGGCCGCGCAACAATGACGTTAAGAGACGTCTCCTTGGGAGCTGGAGAGATGGCTCAGTGGTTAAGAGCACTGCCTGCTCTTCCAAAGGTCCTGAGTTCAATTCCCAGCAACCACATGGTGGCTCACAGCCATCTGGAATGAGGTCTGGCGCCCTCTTCTGGCCTTCAGGCATACACACAGACAGAATATTGTATACATAATAAATAAACGTCTCCTTCTACAGAAGGAAGTGAACTACAGGACACGGCAACGGCACTCGAGATGCTTCGGCCGTGCTGTGAGGAATGAATGACGCAGATACCTGAAGACAGCACTGCTTGGAGGAGTGCACGGGATAAGGGGAGGGGAAGGCCCAGAACACACAGACAGACAGCATAGAGGAAGACTGGAACTTGGGCATGAAATAACACAGGCATCTAGGATTGCCCAGGACAGGAACAACTGGAAAACCGCCATAAACGGGCTGCCCGTGCAGGCTTCAGCATTGCCGGGCATAAATGATGATGATCAGTTTGTCCCATACTGTGTTGTTGTAGGGGTGCCCTTTTTGCTCCCCACCTCCCACCCTTCTAACGAGCACCACCCCCTTTCTTGAGAACAAAGTTTCACTACGTAGCCTAGGCTGGCCCTCTAAACAGCACTTTTAATGGCAACCAGGGAGGATCCACGATTCTTATCCCTTCAGCGACCATGAGCCCCTCCTCGTATCACAAGGAAATTAGAAGCTTGGAGAAGGTAAGGCCTGAGGTCACGAGGTTAAAAAAAAAAAATATTTTTCTCAGCATTGAATCTGGTGTCCAGTGTCTCAGTACCTCTCCCACCCGACACCCGAATCTGAAGCAGGAAAGCCAGCTCTGATTAGTCAGGGAACTCCCGGGGTAGACACTTGAGGTTTCGTACTGTTTGTGGGCCACCAGAGAATCCTCCCCAGCCCCACAGTTGTGAGCACAGAAAGCCCGCTTCCACCTGTCTGTCCCACGGTGGGGGGAGGAGAGCAGTAGGGATCCTGTGGCAGGTACAGCAGCTGCTGCAAGCAGGCTAGAGATGGGGACACTCACCTGGGAACTTGACGACCTGGCCCCCAGAACAGCGGGAATGTTGAGAGCAGCGGGCGCAGGAATTGACAGCCCGCGTCTTACAGTACGAGCCGGACTGACACTCACAGACGCGAGAAGAGTTCCAGGAACACGGAGCCTTCTCCACAAGACCTGGGGGACACAGAGAGGGTCATGGGAGGAACGAGGGAAGCCAGGAAACCGAGGGACAGCCCAGGATGAAGGTAAGATGCTCTCTCTCAGATCCCCTGACGTAACGTCTGGGAGGGCAGTGTGAGGGAGGCCTTCGCCTCTGGCCCATACACCTCACACTGCTACAGAGGTTACAAACAAGTAGATGTGGGGCTGAAGAGATGGCTCACTGGATAAAGTGCTTGCTGGGCGAGCATAAGGTCCTGAGTTCAAATCCCCAGCACCTGTGTGAAAACTAAACTGACCAGGACCTCATATGTCTGTTGCAGAAACGAGAGGACTCCTGGGCCTGGCTGGAACTGGCTGGCCAGCCAATGGAGGTGAATTAGTGAGTTCCAGCGAGAGGCTCTGTCTCAAAAACTAAGCCAGAGAGAGAGACTGAGGAAGACAGCTGACATCAGCCTCCGGCCTCCACATACACATACAACGTGTACATATACAAAAGTAAATAATGAGGACTGGAGAGACAGATGAGAGGTTAAGAGCACTGGCTGCTCTTCCAGAGGTCCTGAGTTCAATTCCCAGCAGCCACGTGGTGGCTCACAGCCGTCTGTACTGAGATCTGCTGCGTGAAGGCTGAACGCTGTAGACGTAATAAATAAATAAATATTTAAAAAGATAAATAAAGAAATAATGTCCCAGGACCTGGAGGGAACTGAAGTACACGTCGCTGTGTGACAAGCCATTCCGGAAAGGCTTTACACCGTGATGCCATGGGTCTCCTGCAAAAGATCAGGTTCTGACTATAGAGGCAGGAGGGCCAGCAGTGGTTACCATGGTGAAGAGGATGGGAGGATAAACTCCAGAGCATGAGGAGTTTTAGGAAGTGCACTGTATGTTCTGGGTGCAGACACACACTGCCCATTGTTAAACCCACAGCGTGCCCCCCGACCAGCTGAATCAGGGTGATGATGCACTTGGCAACACAATATCCGTACGCACTCATCCCCTGTGCTGGGGTCTGACTATGGATAAACCGCTTGCTATGTAAGGACTTGAATTTCATATCCAGAACCCATGGTTTATGAGATGGGGAGTGAAGGGATGGAGAGATGGTTCAGTGGCTAAGGGCACTGTTTGCCTAACATGCTCAAAGCCCTGCATGCAATTCCCAGCCCTGAATCGACCAGGCATGCAGTGCACACCTGTGATCCCAGCACTCAGGACATGGATGCAGAAAGACCACACACACACACACACACACACACACACACACACACACACACAAATGAGAAAGAAAATATAATCCTACAAAAAGAACTTTGTAAGCAATAAACAAATGCATAAGTCGGGCAGTGGTAGCGCATGCCTTTAATCCCCAGTACTCGGGAGGCAGAGGCAGGCAGATCTCTATGAGTTCAAGGCCGGCCTGGTCTACAGAGTGAGTTCTAGGGCAGCCAAGGCTACCCAGAGAAACCCTGCCTCGAAAAACTAAGACCAAAAAAGAAAAAAGACACTGAAAACTTTAAAACATATGATTATTAGGTTTCAAGAAAATCTCAACACATTGTCCAACCTAACCACACCCCTAAGCCCACACAAAACCAAAACACCAGACCCCATCACTAAACACAAATGATTAACATAAGAAGAACCTGTTCCAAGAACTTTCCTGGAAGCATCATGGTCTTCGAGAAGGATGATGAAGGACTTGGGAAATGGCAACTCCTGTCGCCAGGCCACCAGCTCAGACTCTGTCTCCACCATTCACCAAGTTCCCCAGCTCCAGGAAGACCCTTCACATGATCCCCAGACTCCTCACTACAGAAATGACCTGAGAAAAGAGTCCTCCCTAGAGCCATTGGGAAGGCATGAGTCCTCCCTAGGGCCATTGGGAAGGCGTGAGTCCTCCCTCCAGGGAGCACGCTAGGTCTCTCTGAAAAGCATGGATGCAAAAGATGACTGCTAATGTCAATTCTCAAATCCAGAGAGGTAAACTGAGGCACCAGGGGACCAAATTCTGATACTTCCTGCCTCTCAGGATACGTGCAGGGAAAGAGGACAGGTTCTTACCTTTCAAACAGGTCACGCAGGCTGTACAGTGTCCATCCTCATTCACGTAGTGGTCGGGATCACATTGCTTCCTGCAGTGGGCAGGGCCCTGTGGGCATGGCTGTGTTGGAGACAACCCTGGGAAAAGCAGCAGAGAAGTTCTAGGCTAGGTCACCTTGATAATGAGCTGGCCTTTCATCCTCCATCTCTCATACCTAAACCCCATGGTTGTATCAGATAACCCTCATGTTACAGATGGAGGCATTGGGCCTCCCTGGAGGTCACTAAGCCAGCAAAAGGAGTGACCCAGGTGTGGGGGAAAACTTGGATCTGGCATTCCTGGGATGCCACCTGACAAGGGGTGGCCTCGGACGACTGCAATGACATTCGCACTAACAAGATCGGTTTCTCCTAGCACTGAAAGGATTAAAGGGGCCGTGGAGGTCAGCAAACACAGGCTGCGTGCTGGCTGTCACTCTCAGCAGAGGTCCCGAGCCTCTGAGGGAGTTGAGGGGACTATAGGCAGTCAAGACCGTGAAGATCCTGACCCAAGTTGAGAGGCCCTAGAATCACCCAGCAATCTTCCTCCTATCCTCCGAGGACTGGAGATACAGGGTGATGATGATGAAGTGGGGGATAAATGAGGAGTGGGCATCCCCCACCTGCACCCCCACCCGCACCCCAATATCTATTCTGCCAGAGTCTGCCAGGTTTCTTCAGGGATGATTCCCACAGCCTGGGCACAGAATGAGCGATTGACCCAAGCGGACCAATCAGAACACTTCATTCGTCCCATCATGTAACTCCAACAGACCAATCAGAGCGTGCCATCTTTCTCACCAACTGTGATTGGCTCAACCTGACCATGACCAATAAGCCCCACCTCTGAGCATGTTCACATAAGGTGTTCTGGTTTTACCACTGAATTTCTGGAAGAGGTGGGCTTAATGGTGTATTCCTTTAATCACGACTAGGAGTTAAATCTCAGTATCTGAATTCCCTGAAATACCACCAGGATTGCTGTGTCTGTCTCCAGCCACCTTTGAGTCCCTGCTGCAGAGCCTGGCTCATTTGGTGAACCTGAATTCTGCCGACTTCCTGAGTAAAGATGGAAAGATGCCAGACTCTTCCCTACCCCTACCCTATACAAGGCCTAGAAGGAAAGGGTAAGGGCTCAGGATTCTTTATTTTAGCCCAGGCTGAGGTTACTAGCAGGTGATTGTGGGCGAATCCCAGAACCCTTCTATGTCCAAGCTCTGTCTTTGGGTTCCTACAAGGTTCAAGCGCTGACGTGGGTAAAGGACCAGGCCTCCGTTGTAGTGCCCTGGTCCATCAGTAAGTACCGTTGCTCATAGCATGAGGCCGAGTGAGCTTGTCGTAAGCAGAGAACTGGGTAGTGGCTGCCAGGAGTGTCGAAAGGCCTTGCGGACCTACGTAAGGCGAGACGTTGCCATGGGGCAACCTCTCAAACTCAAAGGTCTCCCAGCTTCCTTCCTCCACCGGCCCACCCACGTGCAAACGCTGCCACACAGCTGAGCGCTGATTTGAGAGGGCAGGCAAAATGTCAGAAATTTCCCCAAAACACGGAAGGAGGGGGTTTTTGGTTTTCCTTTGTGGCTTACCCGGAAGCACAGAGTCAATAAAACTCCAGCAAAATGCCCCGCCCACCACCCAGGCCTGAGGTACGCAGCTACTTCAGCAGAGGGCCTGAGAGAGGGCAAGTGGGAGGAAGGAGCAAAGCGTCAGGCACAGCTGTTAGGTGGAGAAAGCCTAAGATGGAGGCGTCATGCTCGCAAATTCGTGTCTTTCTGCGAGGGACCTGTGGCCACGGATGTCACAATACCTTGAGGCCACAGCTCGCTGTGGGCAGAAGGGTGAAAAACGCTGAGAAAAGAGGTGTGGAGGTGTGGGAACCAGTCGCCTGCAGCAAAGGAAGGCTCATATAGAGGTGGGGTCTTAGAGCTGCAGCAGGGTTGAGATGGCAGAAAGGGACACCCAGGGGGAAGGAGACAGGCATTGCCAGAAGACCAGAGGCCTGGGAACCGGACGAGGGGGAAGGTGCGACCTCTTCCAAGAGCAGGCAATGAACTCGCATTGGACTGAAGGACGGGTGGGTGGAGGAAAGAAATGAGGAAGAGTGGGTGAGAGTCTGGGGCGGGGGAGGGGGAGATGCTGTAAATTAGAATAACCCCCCATAATGAAACCCTTAGCTTCAATGGAACTATTTGGAGAGACAATTTTAGGAGCTCGCTAAGGATGTAGGAGCCCTAATCCCATAAGATGGGTGTGGGGGCCTCTATAAAAAGGGAACACATATGGTAGGAAGATGGGCAGGTCAGGCTGCAAGCCCGGAAGAGCCCTTCGGCTCTCCTTTTTCTAACCAGAGGGAAGTAACAGCCTGGAGGAGCCCAAACACAAGCTAGATGGGGGAGACCAGCAGGGGGAGGGGAAGGACCCGAGAGAAGCCGGGTATCATAGTACAGGCCTGCCATCCCAGCATCCAGGAGGCAGAGGTAAGAGGATCAGGAGTTCAAGGCCAACCTCTGCTACACACAAAGTTCAAAGCCAACCTAGACTCAACAGGACCCTGTCAAGTTGTCGTAAAAGACTGGTCGCAAGAACATTTAAATTTTGTTTTTATTTCCGTGTATATGTGCTTATGAGTGCGTGTCATGTGTATGGATACCCTCAGAGGCCAGAAGAGGGCGTCAGGCCCCCTAGAGATGGAGTTCACAGGCAGTTGTGAGCTGCCTCATGAGGGTGTTGGAACTGAACTTGGGTCCTCTGGAAGAGCATGCAGTGCTCTTAACCCCCGAGCCATCTCTCAAGCCCCACATAAATATTTTAAACTCATTTTGGGGGATAGACACTAATGAGTTCTTTCTCAAATACTTCCTCCGGTAGCCTGTGCAAGACTGGAGTCCCACAGGGCGTTCAGAGAACACAGGTCTAAGAGCAGCTGGCAATGATCTCCAGCCCCAATTGAGCTGTACAGTTCTGCCGGTCCCCACCTACCCACAGGAAGCCCTCCAGACACAGTGCCTGGCTCTCATGCCTTGTCCTAGAAGCAGCGGGCAGTTACACTGAGCCAGTGACAGAGACTTCCTCCCACCCTCGACTTTCATAGCTAAAGTCTCTCTTGCAAACAGACATCTATTCCTGGAGCTCAGAGACCACACCATGGCTCCACCTCATATCCCAGCCACCAGTGGCCCCCACATGGGTTTAGGACTTTTAATATAGTCACAGGGGACCAAAATACTTCATAATCCTTTTCTAATCTTCAGGCCCGAAGAATGTTCCAGAAGGATTTCCTGACGTTCTCCCAGAATTCGTGCTATGCGAGGGCTGGGTGAGCATTCCAGGAACCCAGCACTGGTTAGGCAAACCCTGTTCCCCAGAAAGTTGCAGCCCGGAGCAGGCTGGGACAAACACATGTCCTGGCTTGGAACAGACAAGAACTGCAAAGATCAGGGAGAGGTGGTGTACGGCAGTCCCAGCACTAACAATGCTGAGACAGAGGGATAGCAAGTTCAAGATCAACCTGAACTACAGATCGCATTCAGTTCCAGCCTGGGAAATTTTGTGAGCCCCCATCACAAACTAAAAAATGAAGAAAACTAGAAAAATGTCACCGGTATAGGTCAGCGGTTAAGAGCAATTGCTGCTCTTGAAGAGGACTCAGATTCAAGTCCCAGCACTCATGTGGTGGCTCACAAACACCTGCACCTCTAGTTCCAGGACATTGGACACCCATTCTGATCTATGCAAGAGTTGCATGCACATAGTGCATATACATACTTGCAGGCAAAATACTCATACACATAAACTGAAAAGAAAATTTAAGGGTGTGGGGGGGAACGAGGAGAGAAGAGAAGAAAACAAAGAATTGCAAAGGGCTTCCGAAAACAACTGGTCATGGTCACAGGGGGTGTTGGCTGTTGAGACTCTGAGGTCACAGATTCCTGGGCTCTACCCCCAGCCAATCCTGCCACGCCACAGCTCTAAGACCCTGGGAAAATCTCTGAACTGGCTGAACCCCAACAGTCCCATCTGCAAAACAGAATCAATGCTTAACACGGATGTTAGGTCCCAAACCTGATACAAAGGGCTAAGGTGCCTATTAACATATCAAAGAGGACCTGGCCGCCAGGTTCTCCAGCATCCCTCAGACCCTACCCGCTACAGGGTCTGGCAGGCATGCCCCAGCCTCGACGCCGAACTCTCCAGCCCAGCGGCTGGGCTACCCTTCCCCCTGAAGCTCTTCCCTATGTAATCCAGACTATTTGGTTACTGCCCCTTTTCTACCTTTTGTCCTCTTGGCTGCTACACCTGGTTCCCCTGTCTGCCTTCTCCCTTCCTCTCCCCCCTCTCTTCAAATGGCCCAGCTCGGGGTCATGCCCACTCTGGACTCTCCCAGATGTCTCTGTCTCTGGCTATGCTTTCTCCCGTTTATCTACAACACACTTTCTCCTCCGCCATCATGGCCTTTCCTTTTCATTTCTTTATTTTTATTTTCCCATTCACACCACAGTTAAGTAAGCAGGAAGTCAGCATGGCAGCTGGGCTGCTCGTGGCTAGGACCCTGCTGCATAGGCAACCCCAAAACCTCAGAAAGGGTCTCACATCCTTGTGGCGGTGGCAGAACCTAGCCAGTGAGGTAACCAAGCTTGCTCTTCCTCAGACCCTGTGACATTAAGGTGCCCTTGGACATCTGAAACAAACCATGACCATGTTTGCTAGCTTCTATCCCGCTCCTCCCAACCCCCACCTTGTCGCAAGTCCCCCATGAGGGTCAGACATCAAAACAAGGACCCTATGTCCTGCCCTCAGTACCCCACTCACCTGAGGGGCAACGGTGACAGCAGCTCCCCACAGCCTCCCCGGGGTCGTAGCTGAGATCTCCAGCACAGGTGCTTTTGAGCGGTCGATCCTGGAGGGTCAGGGAAACAGATGAGACAAGGCCAGACTTTAACTTCAAGTCTGCAGTCCCAGGAGGCCTGGTATCCACTCACCATCAAGGCCAGGCTGAGAGTATTGTCATAGAGATCAGGAAGAGAATCCCTGACTCAGCATCTCCCCCACAGAGCTAATGGCAGCTTACTTGCAGATGGAGCACCCAGGAATCTCTGTGCCCTCCTCTGCTTGTGGCCACCTCCCCCACCCCAACACCAGTCCATTCTCTCAGCTACCGTCAAGTCAGCAGCTACAACCGGTTCCACCTGGCACACCCCTCCAGGGGACTAACAAGCCTCCCACCCTGTCTCTGGGACGAGTTCAGCAGTAAAAACATCTGGTAAAGCTGGGCGGTGGTGGCGCACAACTTTAATCCCAGCACTCGGGAGGTAGAGGCAGACAGATCTCTCTGAGTTTGAGACCAGCCTGGGCTACAAAGCACGAGTTCCAGGACTGGCTTCAAAAAGCTACACAGAGAAACCCTGTCTTCAAAAACAAAAACAACAACAAAACCCACATCTGGTAGAGAGACATATGGGTTGAAGTTCTGCATACCCAGATGGATAAGTGCTCAGATTCCACAGACAGGGCCTCATCTATTCCCAGCCTACTCAGAAACCCTCTCTGGAAAGAACATTAACCCACCTCTGCATCCGCTAATAAGTTCTGTCTGCTCTTGAGTTTGACATAGGTCAAACTGCCCAGTCTTTTCCTTTGCAACTGGCTTTTTAAAAAATCAGTGTACAAAAGAATGGATTTTGTTGGTCATGGTGGCACAGCACTGGGGAGGCAGAGACAGGCTGATCTCTGTGAGTCCAAGGCCAGCCTGGGCTACATAGTGAGTTCCACGACAGCCAGGGCTACACTGTGGGACCCTGTCTCAAAACAAAATCAAAAAATAAAATAAAATGTTTTATACACAAACATGATTATATCACTTGCTTGCATTCTCTGCTATAGCCAGATGCTTTTTAAAATCTTTGTGTGTGCGCCCCTGAACGTGCCTGTGTGTGAATGCACATGCCTGGAAGTCAGAGGAGGACATCAGGTGCCCTGCTTTATCACTGCCAGCCTTATTCCCTTGAGAACGGGCCACTGAGCCCAAAGCCAGGTCAGCATACAGCAGGCCCCAGCAGCCTTCCTGCAGCATCGGAGCTCCGGGCACTGGAGACCACACCCAGCTTTTTAAGTGGGTTCTGGAGACCTGAACCCAGCCCCTCATGTTGTACAGCATTTGCTCTTCCCCATTCAGCCGTCCCCCCAAGCCCCCACTCTCACCCTCAACCTCTTTAATTCCGTATTAGGTTTCAAGAACCATTCACTTTTTTTTGGAAGTCACCAATGCCCGTGGCCTTGCAATATGGCCCATATGTGTCTGTTTTACTCTGATAGACAATGGGTTGTTTTCGCCTTTTAGTTGCAAGTGCTAATGCTGCTCTGTGCTCCCCACCCCCACCCCACCCCAGACAGGGCACTCTGTGTTACAGTTCTAGCTGTCCTGGAACTCACTTTGTAGACCAGGCTAGCCTTGAACTCACAGAGATCCACCTGCCCAACTACTACCCAACTCTTTTTCCTTTAAAACAAAGTCTATATGTAGCACTGCCTTAGAATGTCATTTTTTAAAAATTATGATTATTTTTATTTATTCTTCTCCCATACAATACATCCAGACTGCAGCACCCTTTCCCTCCACTCCTCCCAGTCCTCCCTTCTCCCTCTCCCTAGATTAAAAACAGCCCTTCCAGGAGCATCAATCAAACAGGGCACAAGATGCAACAAGACCAGGCAATCCAATAGGAGATAAGGGGTCCCAACGGCAGGCAAAAGAATCAGAGACACCCCAACTCCCACTGTCAGAAGTCCCCCCAAAACACCAATCCAACAATCATAACATACATGCAGAGGCCCTAACACAGACCCATACAGACTTTGTGATTTTCAGTCTCTATGAGTGCCCATGAGCTCTGCTTAGTTGATTCTGTGGCATACTCAGTCCCTCTGCTCCCACAATTCCCACCCCCCCCTTCCTTGGGGTTTCCCAATCACCAAGGGGAGAAACCCATTAGAGACCTCCAACCTGGGCTCTCTCACTGCCTAATGTTTGGCCTTGGGTCTATCCATCCGATCCCATAAGCCTCTCTGATGACAACCGGACTCGGCACCCATTTCTGGGTACAGCAGAAGATCTGTCTTAGAAGTTCTATGCAGACCAGGCTGGCCTCGAACTCACAGAGGTCCACCCACCTCTGCCTCCTGAGCTCTGTGATTAAAGTGCTAGACTGTGTACCCATTTCTAAATGCAGCCACAATGAAACGAGTACCAGCTCCAACAGACAGGAATTCAAGCTCCTTCCCTTTTTCCCCGACCCCCTTTTCTTTTCTAGGTAGACTTTCATGTCGATCAGGCTGGCCTCAAATTCACCATCCACCAAGGATAATTTCCTGGTCCTCCTGCCCCGACCTCCCAAGCTCTGGAATTTTAGGCAAGTTCTAAGTTGGGGCTGGAACCCAGGGTCCCAGGCATTCTGGGCAAGCACTCTACCAACTGAGCCACACCCCTAGCCTGATTCTCCATCTGATTTTTTTTTGTCAAGCACCTGCACCGGTTGTCACTTAGCTGCAGCGTGTGAGGCTGCCATCTGTCCTTCACGCTTGCGGGCATTTAACCATGTATGCCAATTAACGGTGAGCAAGTGCCGGTTACCGAAGCCGCCTTTCAGCTGCAGTCGTAGTTCTGGTGGGGGTGTGGTGGTATGGCTTCTTTGCATTTCCCTCATGAGTAACACTGGCCTCACTTGTTCTTGGAAATAAACCCCTGCAGCTTTCTAGAGTTCTCCAAACCATCAGCACTGCTGTGAGATGGGCTTAGTCACGGCTAACACTGGTTTTCAACTTGACAGCATCTAGAACTGCCCAGGAGACGAGCCTCTGAGCACACCTGCAAGGAACTTTCTAGATTAGGTTAATTTTGGCTTGGGAAGACACACCCTGAGTGTGACCAGCCCCCCGGGGGTGGGGATGGGAGGCAGAGAAAGAAAGGTATTTCTGGAACTGCAGAGAGCAGCACCAGGGTCACTGTGGCTGGAAGGTGGCTATGTGGGTGTTAGTTACAAATTTTTTTTTTGACACATCTGAAACCATGTAGCCATACTCACTGAAATGTTAAATATAGCCTACCATGCAGCATACAATTAGGGCTGGGTTGTAGCTCAGCGGTGGAGCGCTTGCCCGGCATGTGTGAAGCCTGGGTTCGGACTGCAGCAGCTAGGAAAGAGACGAGGAAGAGCAGCTAGCTGTGTGACATTCGCACAGCACAGTCGGGAGGCTCCCGTTTTGTCCGAGTTCCTTCAAGCAACCTTCCTTTCTCCTCAGGTCACTGGGGGCTCCCAGAAGCCTCCAGACAGCAACCGGGCAGCACCAGCTGCAGTTCCCTGGTGAGCAGCCGCTCCCTGAGTGTGTACACAGAAACCTGAGGTAGTCGAAGCTGAGCTGTCGGGACTCGGCTCTGTGGGGCCTTGCAGAGTGTGGGAAAGTTCTGTGTCCTTGCCCTGGGTTTTCCCTCCTGGCCTGCCTCAGCATCTCACTGATAGCTAGAGTCTGAGAGAGTGTGGTGTGTGGCCCTGGGCCTGGAACATCTGAGAGCCACCTGTCTTTGTACCTCCGTGCTGTCCTTCCCTGGGGCTGTGTGTGTGTGTGTGTGTGGTGCTGCGCGTCACTCCTCCAAATCCAGCCTGCTTTCCACCAGGTCCTGCTCTACAAATAAGGAAACTACAGCCTAGAGAGGCACAGCTGTCTGCCCAAACTCACACAGCGACCAAGAGCCAAAGGGGGATTCAAGTCTTGCCCATGTCTCATTTTCTCCCTTCTCAGCCATAGTTCAATGTACCAGACAGGGCAACGTATCACCCCGTGGTCCACATCAAATCATGATCCAAAGTCAAGGGACTTACTGCAAGTTACTCATTTTTAAATGTCGGTGTAGACACTGAAGAGATGTGTCAGTTCAAGAGACCTTACTACTCAGCTGGGTGGTGGTGGCTCAAACCTTTAATCGCAGCACTCAGAGGGAAGCAGAAGCAGGCAGAAATCTGAGTTTGAGGCTAGCCTGGTCTATGAAGTGAGTTCCAGGACAACCAGGGCTACACAGAGAAACCCTGTCTCAGAAAAAAAAAAAAAAAAGCAGTGACTACTCTATGATGAGAATCAGAGTTTAAATCTTAGACCTGCATCAGTTGACTCACATAAATAATAATAAAATTATCAGTTCAGAGCCAAACAAGCCGGCATGTACCTGTAATCCAGCTCTCCTCAACTATGTATATCAAGTTTAAGGCCATTGTGGACTACTAAGACCCTGACTCAAAAGGTTAAAAAAAAATGTCCATGCATATAGTTCCATCTAAGGAGACAGAGGCAAAAGGATCACAAATTCAAGTCCATCCTGGGTACTTGGTAGAGATAAGGTGAGATTTTATCTCAAAATAAAAGGACTTGGGGTCAGGGCAGAGGGTTGGGGATATAGTTCAGCGGTAGAGTGCCTGCCTAGAATGAGTGAGGCCCTGGGTTTAAGGCCCAGCACCATTGAACAAACAAACAAACCTCAGTATCCGAATTACAGGCTGCTCAGGAATGGGAGGATGGAGAGCACCCTAACGGACATTATTTGAGTAACCGGTAGAATTATAATGCGTGCTCTTTGTTTGGCTTTGCTTGTTGACACAGGGTCATGCTATGTAGCCAAGGCTGGTTATGAACAAAAATTTCTCAAGCCTCAGCCTTCTGAGTAGCGGGCTTTTAGATGGACGTCACCATGCATGGTCACCATGGGCACAGTAAACCATGGAGCTGGAGTAACAAAGGTTTGGGATGTTGGGGGGCCGGGGTCTCTTTTCTAAAATTCTGAGTATGTTCTCAACCTGCCAGCAGGGTGAGCTCTCTTCTTACTAACCAGGGAGGCAATGGGAGCCTGCTACTCAGAGCCCCATGGAGGGAGCCCAAATGGGACTTAAGGAGAAAGGAGCTAGTTCTCTTAACCACACAAAATTGAACCACAGGCCCTCCCAGCCATTCCTAGAGATGTGAGGGGAAGCCAAGTCGAGGTCCATCTTAGCCCCAAAGCCTACCCTGAATGCTCCCAGGCCATGGAACCAGCCTTTTCCTGCAAATCCTCAACGAATTCTTTTTTTTTTTTTTTTTTTTTTTTTTTTTTTTTTTTTTTGGTGTCTGTCCTGGAACAACTAGTGCTTGTAGACCAGGCTGGCCTCCATCTCACAGAAATCCACCTGCCTCTGCCTCCTGAGTGCTGGGATTAAAGGCGTGTGCCACCATTTCCCGGCTCTTTTTTTAAATTTATTTATTTTTATGTATGTATGTTAGTGTTCTGCTTGCATGTCCCTGTGAGGGTGTCAGATTCCCCAGAACTGAAACTATAGACAATTGTGAACTACCATGTGGGTGCTGGGAATTGAACCTGGGTCCTTTGGAAGAGCAGCCTGTACTCTCAACCTCTGAGTCATCTCTCCAGCCCCCGTCAAGTGATGCCTAGTCTCATCACTTTGGAAGAGCCAGGAATTCAGGGTTAAGTTAATACAGTCTTGTAATGGCCGATGAGATGGCTTGGGGGTAAACGTGATTCTTGCTGCTGAGTCTGACCACCTGACTTTGAACCCCAGCACACACATGGTGGAACCGACTCCTAACCTGTCCTCTGACCTCCACCAGGGGCCCCAGCAGGGAGGTGGCACTAATCTCAGTGTCTGTTTATGACAGTCCTACCCTCTGAACGGTGAGGACCGACCGAGATGGGCGCAGATAGCCGGTAAACTCCCAATGCCCTTTAATGGGACAGGGGACTAAGCATCTGGGCTCTGGCCTTTGCCTGGGAGGGAAGCAGGGGGGGGTTAGAAAGGAAGAGTGGGTGGGGGAAGGCCAAGGACCAAGAGGTGGATGCTTTTAGGTGGGGTTCCCCATAGGTTCAAGGCAAAGTGGCATGTCCACAGGATGCCGAGTTACGTGACCAGAGGCTGAGGCCCTACCTGGGCAGCCCTAGAATGAAAAAGAGTACCCCAAAACCTCACCATCTCCGGGACTATTTTCAAGTTGGTTTGGTTTTCTCTAGCAGACCTGGTAATTTTCACTTTTAGAAAGTCCCACCTGGTATCAACCAACAGCGAGAGAAAGAGAACAGCTGAGCCATACCTGTGGGAACTAAGTCACGTCAAAACAAAATCCCCAAATGGGCCAGCGCAGGGCAGAAGTGAAGGGATGAGGGCCCCTCACCTCTGCCTCCATGTGATGACACCCTAGAGCTGAAAGTCATGAACAGCTATTCTGACGCTTGCAATGTCAGAGCCACAGCCTTGCAAGGACCACCCCAGGCAGAATTAACCGGATGAGAACCTGCCTTTGCTTCCAAGTGGGAAATGGGGCTGGAGACGTAGCTCAGCAGTCACCCGTACTTGCTGCTCCCATGAAGGACCCCAGTTTGTCAACTTTCACCTTCCTGTAACTCCAACTCCAGGGGATCTGATGCCCTCTTCTGGCCTCCAGGGCACCTACATACTTATACATAAGGGTTTTTAGTTTGTTTTGTTTTTATTTTTTCTTTTTATTTATTTTATTATTTTTTTATTTTATTTTATTTTATTTTTGGTTTTTTTGAGACAGGGTTTCTCTGTAGCTTTGGAGCCTGTCCTGGAACTAGCTCTTGTAGACCAGGCTGGCCTCGAACCCACAGAAATACGCCTGCCTCTGCCTCCTGAGTGCTGGGATTAAAAGCGTGTGCCACCATTGCCTGGCCTCTATTTTTATTTTGAAGGTCTCACTAAATTGCCCAGGAAGGTCTTGAACTTGTGATCCTCCTGCCTCAGCCTACTGAGGAGCTGGAATTACAGACCTGTACCACTGGATCTGGCTACCATAGGAAGCTTTTCTTTTTCTTTAAATAGATTAATCTTATTTTATGTGTACGTCTTTTGCCTGCATGTAGTATGTGCACCACATGTGAGCTTGGTGCCCGTGGAGGTCAGAACACGACGTCAGATCCCCTGGTTATAAATGAGTAATGAACCACCATGAGGATGTTGGGAACTGAACCCTGGTCCTCTGCAAGAGCAACAGGTGCTCTTAACCACCGAGTATCTCCCCTGCTGCTACCAAGGGATCTTTGAAAGCACAAGTCCGAGTTCCCGTGCTACAGGGAGCTGGTACCAAACTGTTTAGACTTTCCAGACCCCATAACCAAGAGCCAAAGAAACATCTTTTTCTGTTATTGTTGTTCTGAGCCTAGCCTTTAACTGCTGAGCCATCTCTCCAGCTCAGAAACCTCTTTAAAAAAAAATGTTTTTTCATTTCATTTCAAATATTGATGGTGCTGGTGCCTCTGTGTGTGTGTATGTGTGTGTGTGTGTATGAATGTGAGTGTGCATGTATATGAGAGTGTTTGTGTGTGTCCATGTGTGCATGTGTGAGAGTGTATGTGAGTGTGTGTGCACGTGTAAATGTGTGTATGTATATGAGAGCGTATGTGAGTGTGTGTGGGTATCTGTGCACACACACAGTCACATGCACACCAGAGCACACCTGTGGAGGTGAGAAGATGACTCTCAAGAGTCGGTTCTCTCCTTCCACTTCTCTTCTTCAAGCAGGGTCTTTCATGGTTTCTGCTTGTAGACCCCCATCCTCACCTCCCACCGCATCTGGGATTACAGGCACATGCTTCTGTGTTGGTTCGAGGGCACCAGACTTGTGCAGTGAACGCTTTCAGCCACCAAACCATCTTGTCAGTCCCAAATAAAACCTCTCTAAAGCACTCGGCTTCATGTAGCTATTACAACAAGCACAGCTCCCGGGCCACATCTCCCATCTGCAAAGTCAGCAATGGCAGGCCAAGTCCCCAGACACATAATCTCTTCTTCCACATCTTCTCTGAACGCTTGGCTGTAAGGACACGTGACATTAGACAGAGCCCACTGTCCCAATCCCCAGGCATCAGCGAAGTCCTTAGAAGATCACGGCGCTTGCTGCCAATGATGACGTCAAAGCCCGGGGACGCACACAGTGGGAGGAGAGAAGCGACTCCTACAAGTTGTCCTCTCACCTCCACGTGCATGCCTGGCGTGTGTGTCCACACAGACAAACATGGGTAAATGGCTGCATAAAGAAAGAACTGGGGGAGGGGATTGGAGGAGAGGAGGGAGGGGGAACTGCGGTCCGGATGTAAAATAAATGAATACATTTAATAAAAAACAGAAGAAAGCAAGTATTGGGATGGTGTTACGCGCCTGTGATCCCAGGACTTTAGAAGTGGGGGGGGGGAGGGAATTGGAGTTCAAGGTCAACTTAGGCTGCCCAGTGAGTTACCAGGCAGCCTAGACTGTCCAGGGAGGAGGGGAGGCGGGGATGAAGCCAAAGAGGAACTTGGTAGGAAGTTGTCAAGTATTAGAAGACATCGAAGTAATTCTTAAGGAACCTGGTTAGGTCTCGATTGTTAGTGTAAGCTTAGCTCATCTCCATGGGGACCAACTTGACTGCAAAGTCTTTAGAAGATGCAAGGGGCGACTAAGCCCTGGAGAAGACGAAGATGGAGAAAGCCACTGGGAAGGACCAGGAGGCCCCTCCTGGAGCCTCTCTAGCAGACACGCAATTCTGAGACCCCCTTTCAGCCTCCCACCCTCCAGAGCCATTAAATAGTGCATCTGTGTTACTCCCAGCCACCAACTATGTGACAGTTTGTGACAGGCTGACAGAGTGATGACTCAGCAGCTGAGAGCACCGGCTGCTCTTCCAGAGGCCCTGGGTTCAATTCTCAACATTTACACGCCTGTCTGTAGCTCCAGTTCCTGATGATCTGACACCCTCACACAAACACACATGCAGGCAAAACACCAACACGCATAAAGTAAGTCATTAAAGGAGAAAGAGAGAGGAAAGAGAGCGGGGAGAGAGAGAGAGGCTAGCCCTGGGCGGGCAAGAACCAATAGGCTGAAAGGTGCCCCAAATATATGGAGTGTTAGGACACCTTAAGAAGTAACACAATTCCAGTGAGAAGGGTTGATGCCCCTTAGCGCTGACCCAGAATGCACCAGGAATTGTGTAGTCACTCTGGTACTAGAGATCTGGATCAGAAACTGAACTCCCTTGAAGCGTCCACACTTGAATACCCTCTTGACACCTGGACTTGGGCAAAAACAGACCATATGTGTTCCTCCCAAACACCTGCAATGTCTCATCAGGCTTCCCCACCATCCAGGCAGTTGCCCACCCCCAGATACAGCTGGAATCCCCCACAACCCCACCTCTGCTTGTCTCTCTCCCGACCGCTGCCATTTCTGAATTTCTGACTCCTGTTCTCAAGGAAGATTTACCATCTGGTTGCGCTGCCCAGAAATAGTGGGGTCACAACCCACTGACGTCTGTACCGCTGGACTCCTCCCCTACCGCCTCCGCTAGCAGTGTTCTTTCCTTGCCCACTCTGGGCTGCCCACACTCCCCACCTTCTTCCCATCCCCACTCTCTAGGCCAAGCTCTTCTGCTAATCTCTCTTGGACAGATCCCTCCCTTTTGGTTTGGTGTGTGTGTGTGTGTGTGTGCACGCGTGCGCACACGTGCATGCGTGCGTGCATGCGTGCGTGCATGTGCGTGTGTGCGTGTGCATGTGTGTGTAGCTGGTGTATCCTCTAAAAGGCTGCCTTGTCTGCAGGTCCAACCAGGCACTCTTTGTAGCTTGGAAAACAACAGACTGTGATCTTAGATAGGCCACCCCCAAGGTCAGGACACAGATAAGCTGCTTACGCAAGGACCCCCGTCTCAAGGGCTCATGGCCGACTTCTGTCCTGAGACGCAGCAGATGCTGCTGCTGCGTGCAGACCTAGAAATGAATCACATTTACTCATGAAGCCCTCGGGTCAGATATGAGTGATAGCCGCAGAAACTTCCAGTAAGGGCTGCCTTAGTCCCAGCAGGGCTGCTCTCAAGCTGAGTAAGGCAGCTGCCCTGCCTTGCCCTCCAAGCTCTTGCTGCAGCCTCCATCTCCATGGCGGAAGGCAGACTTTAACTAAGAGAGGCCATAGTCTCCTACAGCCCATCCTTCCTGTGTGGTTTCTAGAGCCTCCTATGGAATTCCGCCTCCAGACAGGATCTGGCTGGTTCTGGAAGTCACGGGTCCTGCACAGGAATCCAAGAAAGCTCTCCTGCCCTTGGTTGTTTACCAGGGTCACCTTTACACCCACTGGGTCTGCTGCACCAGTGGGAACGAAGTACTGGCTGTGTATTCTTGCTCATGAGAATTCCCCTATGGGAACCTCGACGAGCCAGGGCTGGAGGAGGGAAATCAGACAGGAGCTGGGGGCAGGATGTATCTGGGAAGACATGAGGGGAATTCTAAACCCATGGAATTCACCAGAAGCCAGGGAGCCAGACCATCCCCAGAAGCCGGAGGGGAAGGATGCATCCTGGGGGAGCTCTGTCTCTCAGGGCTTGCACCACACAAGTCCCCGAGAACATTACAAAACAAGGCCCATCTCTTTCTCAGAAAACATACTGTCACAAAGTGACAAGAGTTAAGAAAAAGCAGAAGGAGTTGGGAAAAGGATTTGAAATTCCAGACCAAAAAAAAAAAAATTTTTTTAAAGATAGGAACTTTCTATGAAGCCCAAAATACCTTGGAACATTTTTTTTTTCCTCACATGTGAGCCACCATGTGCATGTGATGATCAGAGAGCAATGCCAAAGAGTTAGTTCTCTCCTTCCAACAGGCGAGTCCTGGGGCTCGGTCTCAGGTTGTCAGGCTTGGTGGCAAGTGCCTTTACCTGCTGAGCCATCTTGCCAGCTCTGCCTTGAGACTTCACATCCTTCTTGCCTCCATCTCCCAAGTGCTTTGGGATTCTAGGTGTGTGGTACCCAGCTCTTTTTTTAAGTTTTTTTTTTTTTTTTTGAAGCATGTTGTTGTTAAGGTAGACCAAGTTGACCTTGAACTTACAGGGATCTACCTCCTTCTGCTGGAATTAAAGTCAGGCAGCTTTAAATAGTTTTGTTTGTTTGTTTGTTTGTTTTGCTTTTGTTTGCTTGTTGTTGTTGTTTTTAAAATAGGATTTCAAACCTCAACTGGACGGGAAAGATGACTGAAGTGTTGAAGGAACAGAATAGAAAACCTTGCCGGGCAGGCAGCTCCTCCCCCACAGGTACCCCAAGTCTTGTCATGAAAAGGCCCACAGACTTGAGGTTCAGCCTACAGTCACTGGGAAATGCAAATTAACATAGGAAGGATACAGCCCCATTCACGACCACAAAACAGACACTGATAAGATCGCAAGTCGGTTAGGATGTGGGAAACTGCTACTGTCTTACACTGTTGTGGGAAAAGACATTGCCTGGCACCCTGGATGGCATGGCATTTCATTCCAGTGCACGTCTGCCCTGTCAACCACCGCTATTCTCTTGTCTCTCCTCTGGGAAAGAACCACCTTACTTCCCAGACAGCAAGCACACAAAAGACAATGATGGGACCACTCGGTGGTCCACGCCTTTACGCCCAGCATTTTCAGTGCTCTGTGTGCCTTTACTCCCAGCATGTGAGAGGCAGATGCTGGCAGATGTATTGATTCAAGACCAGCTTGGTCGGCACATCAAGTTCCAGGCCAACCAGGATGACATACTGAAACCCTGTCTCATCAAAACCAAACCAAACAGAAAAGCAGCGGTGGAAAACTCGTTGTCCATTCACCAGGGATGTGAATGAGCATGGTCTGCCCTCCAAGACTTGCTGCAGACACTGTAAGAGCCAAACGGAGAATCGTGACTGGGTGTGCTGCACACCTGTAATACAGCCAGTGCTCTGGAGGTACCAGCAGGAAGATTAGGGATGTGCGGACATCCTGACTGACTACACAGGAGTTCAAGACCAACCTGGGTTACACAGACCCTCTCTCAAGACAAGAACAAAGACCAGCTGTGCTTGCCTAGCACACCCAAAACCCTGGGCTCAGTCTCACACACTGCATGCATCAAACACAGGATCTAAGCCGCCAGGCAACCAGAATGTAGAGGGAGGAGGACAAGTTCAAAATCATCCCTGGCTATATAGCAAATTGGAGGCCAGCCTGAGCTACATGAGGTCTTATAATAAAAAAGAAAGAAAGGAAGGAAGGAAGGAAGGAAGGAAGGAAGGAAGGAGGAAAGAAAGAAACCCTATATATATTTTGATAAAAAGTGATCCAAATACAGATATACATTTGCAAAAGCCTGTAAATGAAACTGTAAAGCAAGAACACAGTTACAGCTTGGAAAGAACATTTATAGTTCTTGTTTGGGATATTTTCACATAGTCCAGATGGCATTAAGTTCGCTGTTTATTTTAATTTTAAAAGTGTTTTCCCAGGCCTGCGAGATGGTGAGTTCTAGTACCGGAACCTGCATGGTCGAAGGCGCGAACCAGCTCTCAAAAGCTGTCCCCTGACTTACCCATATACATGAGAGTGTGTTCCCGCCAAAACAGTTTCCACTTCGTAAAAGAGGCAGATACGCTTCACAAGCTGGCCGAACCCCTCCGCTTTCACGCCCTTCTCTTCATCGCCCAGGGTCCTATTATTCCAAACTCTTACCTTCCCCAGATGAGGGCTTCGGGCTTGGGGGGAAGATGGGGAGGATCCTCTGCTCACCTCTGCCCTCTCCAGGGCAGGTGTCGCACGGCCACTTTCCTACCATCCCCCTCTTGCCGGCAGCCCACCCTCTCTCCAGCCCCAACCTCCATAGCAGAGATATCTCATGCCCACACCAGTCTGCGGCTGTCCCTTGCCTCCCCTGCCCCGGCTTCCATTCAACCAGGGGCATTTTTTCCCATGCGGACCCTGGGTTCCACGAAGTAGGTTATTTTATCTAGCCTATGTCCTTCCCACATCCTAATGCCTAGTGTGGTGCTGGCTTCTAGGAGGTGTCCAGTTTTCCTAACTCGTTGCCCAGTCTCATTTCCTGGGCTTCCAACAAGGGAACCAGAGACACCACGGACTTTCCTCAGGGAGAAGTGTCCACCATGTGCTCCGGGACACCCAGCCCACACCACTGGCCAGCCAGGCTCTCACCTCTGCTGCTCATCCGCTCCCTCCTCTCTTTCCTGAGACCCTTCCAGCTTACATGGAAGCACCAACAGCCCGATATCATCCTCCGGATAAAATGACCCGCACAGGTTTCTTTTCATCTATTCGGAACCCCCACTGGGCCGACAGTGAGGGGGGGGGGGAGGGAACACAGCTTTCTCTTGCCCCGGATTCAACTGGTGAATGAATGAACTACTCCCAGCGTCTACTGCCCGTGGGTGTGAAGAGGAGGTGCTCTACTTTTCACCCACCTGTGGATACAGTTGCCTCCTGCGCCCCCTCACTCCTGTTCCGGTCGGGAATGAGGTGACAAGTGACCCTGCCCTCCCCTGCCCCAGCCACTGCCTACCCTACTGTTATCTCCTTACCTTTGGGAAGGCTTGAAGCATCCCCAGGAACAGCAATCCCAATGCCGCCTGGAACACGCTCATCCTGGCTTCCTGAGTTTATAGCTCCGGCGCCTGGCCACCGGCAGACACCCTGCCTCTCGCGGCGAAATCACTTCTAATGAAGCTGCGCCTTCCTCGTGTTCAGCCCTAATTCCCCCCCCCCCACCTGTGATGCAGCGATCTGTTTCCCTGTGAAGCCTAAGAGAGAAGGGGCCACCGCATGCTGAGATGACTCAGGACTAGCCACAGCGCACACAATCAGGGGGGCTCCCCTGAGGCACGCGCCCTGCAGTTTGAATGGCCCGCCCCGGATTTGAGAAGGAACTGGGAAGGCAGCTCAGTCCTAAAGGTGCAGGGCACAGGAGTTTGAGAGGTACCCGGAGTCCTGAGGCCCCTAGCTCCATCCTTAACCCAAGGGAGGGTGAGACAGGACCGGTTTCCAGCTCTTGTCACTACACTAAGAGAAACCTGGCTTTCTCCAAGGTCATTGAGATTCTTACGAAGGGACAGAGTCAGAATATCTCAGAGAGAAAGTAAGCGTTTCTTCATCGTGAAGATTTGCTGTAGAATAAATGAGTGCACGGGGAGGGAATGGACGGATAGAGGACAAATGGATGGACAAGTGGACGGGGAATGGGAGGATGAGGGAATATATGGATGGACAGATGGATAGGGGATAGATGAGAGGGTGAGGGGATGGATGGGAGGATGGAAGAATTGACAGAGAACAAATGGATGGTGAGATGCATGGGGGATTGATGGATGAGAGGGTCATGGAAGGAAGGGATGGATGAAGGGATGAAGGGATGGGGTCGCCGGATGAGTGAGTGGATGAAGGGATGGGGAGGATGGATGAGTGAGTGGGTGGATGAAGGGATGGGGTGGATGGATGAAGGGAGGGTGGAGGTGGAGGGATGTGTGAAGAGATTAGGAAGTGATCACATGGATGGATGAGAGGGTATGCGATAGGAGAACTGATGAGAAGAAGGGATGACAGATGCCTGGGATAATGAGGAAAGGGATGGACAAAGTGATAGACAGATAGGAGGTTGGATGCCTGGATGCCTGGATGGAGCATGGGTAGGCAGGTGGGTGGAATGACCAGGGAAAGAACTAGGTGAAGACCAGGACATCTGTGTATCAATCCATGCTGTCCCTGCCCTCAGATACTTTTTCGCTTGAAGGAGGTACCTGGCACCCTTGCCCGAAACCTTATGCTATCCCCTTTGTGAGGGTCTGCTGCTCCCACTTGGGGCTCCCCGTTCCCACCTGGGGCTCCCCCAGGGGAATCTTTTCCTTCAGTTAATACCGTCAGCGCATGGTCACTGTCTGCGCACTGACTAGCAGGTGCAGCCTGCTTTTGTCTTTCCTGTTTGTTTCTTTTATTTTCAAACACAGAAAGCAACACAGAGAAACAGGCAAGCTTGTCTGTGTGTTCTAACGATGGGACCCAAGGACCTTTATGGCTTCCACGCTTTGGTCTGGTCTTCAGTGCACCCCATTTGATAGAGGACCAGGGTGCCAGCTGCCACTTCCTATGAAAACCTTTCAAAGTCCCTGCAAACTTCCTAGTCCACACTCAGGCCTCTCTGAGGTCTACATCCTACCTGGAAAATCCATCCATTCTTCCTGTGAGTCTCCCATAGGGCCGCTCCAAACCCTTCCCTCGCCTGGTGCTAGAAGTGCCCCACCTGGGTCTAATAATCACAGGGTCAGGAAGATGCAGCGGTAGCTGGGGCCCCGGCCCCCATTTCCCAGGGTGCCACTGGTGTTTGCAATGAGCTGATGCTTGTTAGACACTTACAGAAAAGAAAGGTAGCATCCAAATAGCTTGCACCGGGTGAGAACCAAGTACAAGTCACACCTTGTGAAAGTCCAACCTTCCTTCCTAATAACCAAAGGCAGGCAAATGAAAGCAGTCTTCATTAGTCTCCAGGGCCCATTACGTCATCAGTGGGTTTTATTAATTCATGGTAACAGCTAGGGGAAAACAGAACTTCATTCCTCTGTGCTGATCAGTGGTACAGCTTCTCTCCGCTCCACGACGGTTCTTAGGAAAAGCAAAAAAACAAAATTTTTCAGAAGTTTACAACTTACGGCTCTATGACTTCACCAGCAAAACAATGAAAATCAGTAGTGCAACTCGGAAGTGCAAAAAGAAAACGATAAACTCGCCAATGTCTCATTAAGTGGTACTTATAAACGTGGGGACCCCGCTGACTCACAGTGGGTAATGAGTACGGAGACTGAGGGGCCCCAGTTTAAGGGACCTTACATAGCCAAGTAAGATGATGATACTAAGGATGAGGTTTGTCTCTCTCCTGTCCTCCTCACACAGACAACTTCTGCTACACACAAGTCCCTAGGCTTTGTTCAGCATGGACCCTGACAGCGATGTACTGGGACTGGGGAAGGGCCTCACTCCTGGAGACTCTTATTCTAAAAAAAAAAAAAAAAAAAAAAAACCCTGACTATTTTAGTGTGAGCACATGTGCATGTGACACACTTCTGTGTAAGTCTGGATGTACAGGTACCACAGGGAATAGGTGAAGCTCAGAGGCCAGCTTTCTGGACTGTTTCTGCTGGAGTACTGGACACTCCAGGCTGGCTGGCCCGAGACATCCCATCTTGCAGAAGCACTAAGATCGTGAATGTCTGCCACCTCGTCTGGCTATCAACATGGTTCAGAGGTTCGAATCAGGTGGTCAGGGTTAGGTCTCAGACAGTTCATGTGTGAGAGCTTGATCTGGACCACACAAGGATTTCTGGCCGTCAGACGAGAGCCAGCATTCCTCAGGAACCTTGTGAAATACTCCCAAAGAGAGTCATTTCCTTATCTCTGGCAGAAGGGACCTGGGCTCCGTGGACGTATACCTGTGGTTGCATAACAAAGACCCACGCAGGCCTCCAGGCTCACACGTATGTGTTATATATTTCAAAGTCCACACCAGCCTCCTGGCCCTTTCCATCCCCCAGCTACTGTCCTCCTCATGGTCCATGTGATTTGTCCACACCCACATCCACCCCACCCCATCCCCACTCTCTCTCACTTCTCTGGCAGATAGATAGCCCTGGCTATGTCTCTTTCTCTCTGCTCTAGATTCTTCCAGATGCCTCTGGATATTTTCTCTCTCCGATTCACAATAAAAGTCTTTCCCTTAACTGTACCATGGAGCAGCCGTTTCCGTGGTTTCGTTACTGTCCCTCCCCCCCTTGCTTTCATGCAAGGGCTTTTACCCAATAAGCCAGCTCCCCAGCTCTGTAGTCTTGATTGGACGGTACAAACTGGGGCTCATTTTGCCTGCTTACTCTATGCTAAGAGTTTGGAGGCATCAGAAACTTAAATCCCCTCAGAAATCTCATTCCTTCTCGATCCTTACCCCTGCCCCCGCAACATTTGACCAGGCAGCTCCCCATTGGTAGCTCACCCTGCACAGTTCCCCCACTTTCCGGTCAAACGGTCATCGCTGCTGTTTTGTGTTTCAGTTCTAGAGCTGATCTAACCATGTCATAACATGATGTCTGTGCTGACTGGTTTTCTGTCAACTCGACACGAGCTAGAGTCATCTGAGGGGAAGGTGCCTCAGTCGAGAAAATGCCTCCCTGAGATCCTTCTGTAAGGCATTCTCTCAGTTTGTGATCAATGGGGAAGGGCCCAGCCCCTTGTGGGTTCTGCCACCCCTGGGTGCTGGTCCTGGGTTCTACAAGAAAGCAGGCTGAGCAAGCTGGGGAAGCGAACTAGTAAGCAGCTCCCCTCCATGGCTTCTGCATCAGCTCCAGGTGCCAGCCCTGCTTGAGTTCCAGTCCTGCCTTCTTCCAACGATGGAACCCAATGATGGAAGTGTAAGACAAACAAGCCCTTTCCTCCCGGCTTGCTTCTTCAGTCCTGGTGTTTCATCGCAGCCATAGAACCCCTAACTAAAAGTTCCTCTACCCTAGGACACTGTGGGGTCTAAAGAAACAGAGTACTCAGGAGCACGGAGGACAGACAGTGTCTGGCATGCAGCTGCAGCAGCGACTTAGCTGGAAACATCCAGCAGTCAAGGAGTTAGCGGGTTAGCTCTCAAGCAGAGGGTGAGGAGCTAGCATCCTAGAGAGGTGGCTGCTCCTGAGACTCAGAACAGAGGCCATGGTGCCATCAGCAGGTACAGGTACCAGGCAGTTCATGAACCCCTAAGCAGGCGTGAAAGTGCTCTGAAGATCAGGAGGGGAAGTCCCTAGGCTGAGAGCAGCAGCCCCTATGTGGCAGCAGGGGCCTAGGCCTGCAGTGGAAGCCAAGTCCCCACGCCTGCCCGAGGCTGGAATCTGGTGGTATGAACCAACTAGCCCTGTAGCCTTGTCTTAGCCAGGTCCCCAGAGCAAGGAGGGGGCAATGCACACAGCCTTCAAAGGGAACAGGAGTCGAGTTAGCTAAAGGATGCTGAGCAAGATGCCAGTCCTGACTTGGCTCAGGAAATTCAGGGACTTCCCCAGCGGCTGGGAACCCCAGCCTCAAATGGCCCCAAAATACCCTCAAGCAGACAGAGATTGCTTCTGCCTCAAGCAGCCGGAGGCAGGTAGGCGGCTGAAAGTTGGAGAGAAAGGCACGGACTTTTCTCCTTGCTTCGGCACAGGGCTTCTCTTTTTTTCTCTCTTCCTTCCTTCTGAGATAGGGTCTCATGTGCCCCAAGATGACTTTAAACTTGTACGTAGCCAAGGATGACCTTGAACCTCTGCTCCTCCAATGTGCTGGGACTACAGCCCATGCACCGCGGTACCCAAGTTGTGCTCCGTGTGCGTTAGGAAAGCAGCCTACAATGAGCTACAGCACCCCACACGGGGCTTTCCTTGATAAAGCCTCCATGGGGTGGCTTCACGGAGTTAGCTCTAGTCTGACTCACAGCTGAATCCCAGGCAGCTGTACAGTCTGTCAGGACATCCAACACAAGCTCTGACACCATTTGGTGCCCCAAAGGTCTATGTGTCAGGAGCTTGGTCCCCAGTGTGGCAGCATGGAAGTGGCTGGTAGACTCTTGAAGGAGCAGGACCAAGCCAGAGGTCCCTAGTCTTTGGGGATTTACACTCAGAAGGGACTTAGGGTCCTTAGTCTGTGGATTCCTGTTCTGAATTTTTTTTTTCTTTTTAGAGACAGGGTCTCATGCAGTACAGGCTGGTCTTGACCTTGCTCTATAACCAAGCATGATCTGCCATTCCCCCTTATAGGCTCAGGGTTGGCTGTGTGACTTCCCCGAGGTCACAGGGTGAGATGGCTCATCTAGCTCTCAGGCCTTCTGCTTTGTCTTCCTTCTCTTAGCCCCTCTAGCCCTGGCTTTGGCTCAGAAGAAAGAACACTTGGGGAGGAGTCTTGCTCAGGCCCCATGGCTGTGGGCGCGTCACTTCTCTCTGAATGTATCATGTGTGTGTTATCCTCGCCTCCATTCTACATGCCAAAACCTAAGGGAAGCATTGCCTGGCACTTTCTGCCAGGCAGCTGTGTGGGAGGGCTAAGTAAGGGGGGGGGGAGGCGAAGGGAAGAGGTGGCTGCATGAGCTCTGGCTTGGGATTCCCCATGAAACTGCAGTGAAGGGGTGAACAAGGGGCTGGAGAATGGAGTCCCTGAGCCACACCCATGGCTGTGGGCAGGTCACAGGACCTTTGAGTGGTGGAGCCCTGATTGTCTCCCAAGGAAATAACTGCAAGTAACCAAGACAGAGACCACCAAGTCTTTGATGATCCAGCTTCAGAAGTCTCCAAGTGCAGGTTCCAGAACATTCTGTTGTTACACAGGCCACTCTCCTTGGTGTAGAGGGGGCCGTATACCTGAGTCAGCACCAGAGCCAGGGAATCTGGGGCTCAGATTCCAGTTTCTTCTTTGCCTGGCATGGACTGTAATTCCAGCCCACTCACAGCTCTTATAAGATATGGGATTGGGGCTGGAGAGATGGCTCAGTGGTTAAGAGCACTGGCTGCTCTTCCAGAGGTCCTGAGTTCAATTCCCAGCAACCACATGGTGGCTCACAACCATCTGTAATGAGGTTTGGCGCCCTCCTCTGGCGTGCCAGCATTCATGGAGGCAGAATGTTGTATACATAATAAATAAATAAATCTTAAAAAAAAAAAAAGATATGGGATCAACAGACCTTCAGTGGGGCTGTGTGTGGTTCCTTTTAAGACAGTCTTGAAGCCAGGCATGGTGACACATGCCTTTAGTCTGAGCACTTGGGAAGCAGAGGCAGGCAGATCTCTGAGTCTGAGGCCAGCCCGGTCTACAGAGTAGCTTCCAGGACAGCCAGGTTTACAAACAGAAACCTTGTCTTGGGGGGTGAGAGGGGGGAGACAGTCTTGAGTCTGGTAGGGTGGCACACACCTTTAATCCCAGCACTTGGGAGGCAGAGGCAGGTGGATCCCTGTGAGTTCCAAGCCATTTAGGGCTACACAGTGAGACCCTATCTTTAAACAATTATGAATAAAAAGTAAAATAAGAAGGGGCTGGAGAGTGGCTAAGAGCACTGAATGCTCTCCTAGAGGACCTGGGCTCAATTTCCAGCTCCCACATGAGAGTTCAAAATTATTTGCAACTCCAATTCCACGGAATCTGACACCCTCATACAGGCATACACTCGGGCAAAAGCAGCAATGCACATAAAAAAAATATAATAATAGAATAAGAGTCTCAAATAGCCCAGGCTGGTCTTAACACACTGTGTACCAAGGATAACCTTAGACTCCTAGTCCCCTGACATCTACTTCCCGAGGGCTGAGATTACAGCTATATGCCACCACACTTACCTGGTTCGTGGCACTTTTGGAAACTCCAGGGAAGAAATGGAGAGGACTCTGGTTTCTTTTGTCCCCCAACCCTGGGTCCTCAGGCCCCTGCACAAACAAGCCACAGGCTCAGGTTTCACTGACTCGGGAGCAGAGCTCTATGTTCAAACCTGGGCTTCCCCTTCTTGCAGGATGTGTGATCCAAGACCCTTGCTTGTCCATCAGGGCGTGACTCACACAGGGTTTTGGGCACTGTGGTGGATCCATGGAAGAAAACCAGGTCTCTTGTTCTTTCCTGAACCCTCAGGCAGAGTCAGGTGGGTGACCACTTCCTACTCCTCTGAACAGGTGAGCCTGCTGGTCACATGTTTGCTAAGGGGGAATGTTTCCTTTGGCCTCCAGCCCCAAGTTAGGGCTTGACCTAAGCTTCACTCTGAGAAGTGTAGGGGATCCCAGAGAGGATCTGGAGACTTAGTGGTTAGCATCAGTCTCGTGACTTCCCACCTCAGGTCTTGGCACCCTAGTCTCTCAGTGGTCCTAATGTCCCTTTGAGAGTCCTGGGAAGGACAGGCAAGATTGTTCTGGTTAACGGTGCTTATGACCAAGCCTAAAAACTTGAATTGGGGTCAAGTGGTGGCGCACGCCTTTAATCCCAGTGCTTGGGAGGCAGAGGTAGATGGATCTCTGTGAGTTTGAGGCCAGCCTGGTCTACAGAGCAAGTTCCAGGACAGGCTCTAAACCTACAGAGAAACCCTGTCTCTAGCAACCCCCAAAACAAACAAACAAACAAACAAACAAACAAACAAACTTGAATTGGATGCCCAGAGCATGCATGTTAGAAAGAGAGAACCCTACCACATGTGAACGGTGACATATGCATACATATACACATATGCACATAGTAAATGTGTTAAAATTGTTAAGTAAAAAGAGATGTCTTGGGAGAATGAAGAGACAAGACTAAACTCTCCCGCAAGGCATCTCCGTTGCACTGAAGCCACTGTGAATGGAAGTGAGTCATTTTGGCTCGCAGGAAACCCAGCCTGGTCCGGTTTTAATCACGGGCTCAGAGACACTGAGCAAAAGAAGGAAACAACCAACGGTCAGTAGCGGCCGCTTAATTGCAAGGTACCCACACAAGTGTTTCCATGGGCTTGGACCTGGGGGCAATGAGGACCCTGTGTGTCTGCTCCAAAGGGTTCATGGCATGACCTCAGCTTCAAAGGGAGGATCACCTTGCACAGGACCTTTCTTCTCCCTTCTGGGAAGTCCTGTCGCTCCGTAGACATGGAGCATAGAAGGTCTGAGTCTACTGGTTCCTCGAGAGAGAAGGAAACTACGAGGACATAGATTTTACCCATCTTGTTCCATGCCTGGGAAAGGTGGGTGTTTAGGACAGTGTATGGACCATGCGCCTGAGAGTCACTCAGTGGCAAAGCATGGGTTTCACATGCTTGACATCCTGGATTCAACACACGGACAACACAGACGTGGAGATACACACACACACATACACGCATATACATGGAGACACATACACACGCACACACACACATGCATAAACACGTAAGCATACAGAACAAGCAAATACCTCATGCTTACAACATAGGCACAGTAGGATCATTGTTTCCATCTCGGGGAAAATGGATATTCTACAAAGTGACTTGGCCAGCCTGTCCACTGTCCAGTGTCACAGTGCACACCCAATACTGTGACTCCAGGGTGAGATTTACCCTATCTAGGATGGTTGCTGTAATACACACACACACACACACACACACACACACACACACACACATTCAAACACACAGTTCCTGGTTGTCATGGAATCAGCTCTGGACTCCCCAGGACACTCTGCTATTAAGGAATTTCTCTAAGGAAATTCACCTCACCTAATGAATAGCTCAGCAGCTAAGAGCACTTGTTTCTATTGTAGAGGACGTAGGTTGGTTCCAAGCACTCACACAGTGGCTCACACCCATTTATAACTCCAGTCCCAGGGGATCTGACACCTCTTCTGACCTCTGTGGGCACCAGGCACACCCATGGTACATATTCTTGCAAGTAGGCAAAACACTCATACTCACAAAACAAAATAAATCTTTAAAAAAAAGTTGGCTTTTGTTTGTTTGTTTTTTGTTTTGTTTTAATTTTGAGACCATCCCAGACTGTAAAAGACTCTGTCTTGAGTTAGACACTTGTGATACATGCCTTTAATTCCAGTACTTGGGAGGCAGAGGCAGGGAGATCTCTGTAAGTTCAAGTCCAGCCTTGTCTACAAGACAGGCTACTGGACAGCTAGAGCTACACAGGAAGAAACCTTGCCTCAACAAAACAATAGCAAACAAACAAACAAAAAGACCCTGTCTCAAAAGAACAAAATTAGTAAATAAATAGTCTAGGTTTACTACACCCTATTGTAGCTCAGTAAAGCTGGATAATTTTTCTTGTTTACATCTATTTATTTATTCATCTGGATGTGGAGACAGCAAACATGGAAGGTCAAGGGAAAAAGTTATTCATCCTTCTTCCCTAGGTGAGTGCCTGAGAGTCTCCCAAGAAGCAGGCTGGAGGATCTAAGAGGCCCCACGGCATGCTGTTATCAGATCACAGCTCACAACTCTGAATTTTCCAGAATCCAATACCCTAGACTCTCCTGAAGGCCAACATTCCAGAAGCTGGAGGAAGAACTGGTGAATCGAGGCTCCCCAGCCTGCTCCTCAACCCTGAAAGGCACTGTTAGTCATAGCTTCTAGTCAGGGTTCTGAATCCTGCTATATGTAAATCATTTCTGGAGAAACAACTTGCTAAGTCATTGGCAAGTGTCATGCCTTGCATGGGCTGTTTTCTCAGAAGAACTCTGGAGAATGGGGCCTGAAGGTTCTGAGTCAAGCAGAGAGAGGCTGTTGCTACTAGCTCAGGGCAATGATAACAAAGACCTGCGTGGTACAGCTCAGCCAAACAAGGCCCTAGGTGGGACATTGGAATTGAGCCTCTGTCGCATTCTCCTACTGGCCTCCTTTCTGTTCCTGTTGCTATCAAACTTGTTGCAGCCACAGGGCCTTTGCACCTGCTGGTCCTTCTGCTGGGAACCCTAATTCCTCAGATCTTCAAAAGGCCACCTTACCAGGTGATAGACATACCCATCACCTTCTTCGTGGGGACAGATGTAGACATGCCATGACTGATCAACTTTTGTACTCTTGTTATGCTTTATATTTATTGTGTGTGTGTGTGTGTGTGTGTGTGTGTGAGAGAGAGAGAGAGAGAGAGAGAGAGAGAGAGAGAGAGAGAAAGAGAGAGAGAGAGAGAGAGAACATCAGACGACAACCTGTGGAGAGACGTTCTATTGGCGGAGGCCACTCAGACTCCAAATAATCACACACAAACTATATTATTTAAATCACTGCTTGGCTAATCACTTAAGCATGTTGCTAGCTATCTCTTATATCTTTGGTTAACCCATTTCTATTAATCTGTGCATAGCCACATGACTGTGACTTACCAGCAAGCTTCCGGCATGTCTGTCTCCAGCGGCTACATGGCATCTCACTGACTCTGCCTACTCTCTCTCTATATATCTCTTTCATCTTGGCTAAAAGCAGTTTCTTTATTAATGAATAAAAGGCAACACATATACAGAAGGACTTCCCACACCATTTTCCTTTTCTGTTTAAATAAAAAGGAGGGTTTTAACTTTAATATAGTAAGATTACATATAACAAAACAGGTATCAAACAAGGATGACAGTTACAATATTTATATCTACTTTATCTTTTATCATAACTAAGGAAAACTATAACTATCTATTCTTCAATTCCATCAAAGACTCCAGAACAATATAATATTACCTAAGGAAACAGGAAGGGCATTGTAAGCAACTTCCAAAACTCAAGAATTGACAGAGAGTCACCCAAAGTTCTTCTGTAACATTGTGGGCATTCATCTTCAGCCTACAGACCATAGTATCTGGCAGAATTTTCCACAGGTTCTCATCCTCTGAGGAAACAAAAAAAAAAAAAAAGAATCTCTTTTCCAAAGCAACAAATCCTTAGACCCAAATTTTGAAGTTAAGATACCTTTAAAATATATATGTAGGTTTAGCTTAGCAGCCCATACAATTAAATGTCTTTCTGTACTTAGCTCATTCGCAGTCAAAAAATTCAAAGAAAACACAATAATATACACAATCCAGACTCTCTCTGTATATTCCATCTTTACATGGCTTATTTTTCTTTACTCCTTTTATCTATGACTGCACTCTGTCTCTTTAAAGACTTTGTTTTATTTTTTTAAAACCATTTATTTCTTTTTATAACTCTCTGTATTTTTCTTCTTCTCTCTCCAAAGCATATGTACATTTTTTAAATACACTGTGGCCCATTTAGAGGTCTTTTTTTTCTTTAAATATAAATCTGTCTTTATTGCTTATCTGTAATCCTTTTCTGACTAGGACTGCTTCTTAAAATGCAAAGTGGCATGGCTAGGACTAAGGCTGCTTTGCCTTTTGACTCTGCCCAGACCAACGTGGCAGAGGCATTTCCACCACCTCTGCAAGCTGTGCACACCACCCCAGTTCCGGGTATGTCATGCCCTTAAGTAGTTTGTAACATGCTGCTCACAAACCGTATTTAAATGTTGCATATTCAGACCTCCTGAAAAGAGTCAGAGCCGGCTCTTAAAGAAGCTGTGCAGCCTTCTTTGCCAAGGCTGAGTCAGGAAGACCTGTCTTAAAGGAGCTGTGGCAAGCCAGCAAACAGAGCAAGAAGCTGCATTAAACTCTGTCTTTTTGTATGTGTGTCTAGAATTCCTTTTCAAGCTCTCTCAGGTTTTTAAGTGGATTTAGTTGACCACGCTGGTGCCAATTTGTTGGCAGAGGCCACTCAGACTCGAAATAATCACACAGGAACTGTATTATTTAAATCACTGCTTGGCCAGTCACTTAAGTGTATTGCTAACTAGCTCTTATATCTTTGGTTAACCTATTTCTATTAATCTGTGCATCGCCATGTGGCTGTGATTTACTGGCAAAGTTCTGGCATGTCTGTCTATGGCAGCAGATACATGCATGGCTTCTCACTGACTCTGCCTACTCTCTTTCTCTCTCTCTCTCTATCTATCTATATATATATATATATATTTATATTTATATATATATATATTCCCCAGCCTGGCTACATTCTGTTAAACCATTGGCCGAAAGCAGCTTCTTTATTAACCAATAAAAGCAACACATATACAGAAGGACTTCCCACACCAAGGTTCTCTTGAGGGTTTCAGGAATTGACTCAAGTCTTCAGGTTTTGTGACAAGTGCCTTCACCTGGTGAGCCATCTGTGTGTCCCTCAAACTTGTTTACTCTAAGTAGGTCAATGATGGAGGTGCTGCAGCAAGTCCATAATCCTTGTATTTAGAAGGCTCAGACAGGAGGATTGCTTTGAGTTTAAAGCCAACTTGAGCTACATAATATATTCTAGTCTAACCGGGCCACAGTGTGAGACCCTCTCCCAAACAAACAAACAAAACCAGGCATAGTAGCGTACTACCTTTAACCATAGCACTGGGAGGCAGAGGCAGACAGATCTCTGGGTTCGAGCCCAGTCTGGTCTACAGAGTGAGTTCCAGGACAGCAGGGACTATATAGAGAAATTCTGTCTCTAAAAACAGCAAGAAGAAAGATGGAAACACGAGGATAAAAAAAAAAAAAACCTGAAGCTGGGCTGGAGAGAAGGCTCAGAGGTTAAAAGCACTGGTTGCTCTTCTTCCAGAGGTCCTGAGTTCAATTCCCAGCACCCACATGGTGGCTCACAACCATCTGTAATGAGATCTGGTGCCCTCTTCTGGGCATGCAGGCATCCATACTGGTAGAATACTGAATACATAATAAAGAAATATTTAAAAACAAACAAAAAAAACTGAGGCTGGGGTTGGAGAAATGGCTCAGCAGCTAAGAACATTTGTTTCTATTGTAGAGGACCTAGGTTGGTTCCAAGCACTTGCACAGTGTCTCACAACCATCCATAACTCCAGTCCCAGGGGATCTGACACCTCTTCTGACCTCTGTGGGCACCAGGCTCACCCATGGCCCACGTACTTGTGAGTAGGCAAAAACATTCTATTTGGGGGGGGGGGGAGGGAGACAGGCTTTCTCTGTGTAGTTTTGGAGCCTGTCCTAGAACTAGCTCTTGTAAACCAGGCTGACCTCGAACTCATAGAGACCCGCCTGCCTCTGCCTCCTGAGTGCTAAGATTAAAGGCGTGTGCCACCACAACCTGGCTTATTGTTTTTTTAATATTTATTTATTTATTATGTATACAATATTCTGTCTGTGTGTATGTCTGCAGGCCAGAAGAGGGCACCAGACCTCATTACAGATGGTTGTGAGCCACCATGTGGTTGCTGGGAATTGAACTCAGGACCTTTGGAAGAGCAGGCAATGCTCTTAACCACTGAGCCATCTCTCCAGCCCCTGGCTTATTGTTTTTAATTATCCCTGCTACACGACTTAAATTCACTCATTCAAGACTGTAAGTGTGGCCAGTGTGAATCATGCTTGTGACAGTAGACGAAAACAGGTGGCCCTAATTGTGACCAAGGACAGGTACCCTAAGACACTTGACAGAAGGATGTGGGATCTGCTGCTGGGGATCCCTGGAGGGGGGCTGCTGAGCAGACCAGGGAGGACCAACACTGCTCAAAGAGTAAAACCAGGAGAGAGCCAGGACGCGTCTGGCCCTCGGAGCCATCCCCCTTGCTGTTACTGCCCCAGGTGGGAGGTACTTGGGGAGGAAAGACCCCGTCCACCCATGAGTGACTCTCTCAGAAAATTCCTTGGAGATTTCCCCAGTCAGTGCCAATAGGCAGCCACGTAGGACCAGTGCCAGCCAAGCCTGCCTCCTTTACAAACAGAAGGACCGCTTTAGCCTGAGGCTCCCAGCCACAAAACCCTGGAGATCCGGGGAAACCGGGGTGTTAACCCACTCAGGCGTCCACTGGTCTGAAGCCCGTGACGTCACCTCTAGGGACAAGAACAACTGAGAAAAACCCATCCGTCAGTCATAACTCCCAACAGCTCATTGTGTTTTGGGTTGGCATCAGAAGGCATCTCAGGGAACCCCCAGGCAGCAGGGATGGGAGGCTCCACTTTATAAACCTTCCCCCACCTGACTGACCCAGATCCTGAGGGACAGCAGCAGTCCCTCGGCCACCAGCAGCCTCTCCCGCAGACCACCATCAGGGAACAAAAACTTGAGGCCAGGGATTCAGACTCTCCTAAGGAAGGAGGCACCAGCAGCCCCAGGGCCCACCCGGCAGCAGTTTCAACCTACTGGGGTCCCACGTCTCTCAGCACTCACCATCCAGATGCCAGAGGCAGAGACTAGGGACGTGGCCCAGTTGGTAAAGGCAGGAAGTCCCAGGTTGCCCTTAGGTGGGAAGCTTTGGGGAAGAAGAGCTGGAGGTAGGAGGACGGAAGTTCAAGGTCCTCTGTAACTACAAAGGAAGTTCAAGACTGGACAAGAATACAGAGGTCCTGTGTCAAAGCAAAACCAAAAGCCTGGTGCAGCTTCTCTGCCCTTGACAGGGACACAGCGTGTCCAAGGAGCCATAGTAAAAAGAAAAAAAAAATGGCGGCCTGTGCCGGAGCAAAGGGGCACACGGTATGCGGTGGTCAGAACACTAGGGGAGCAAACGAGGTGGGGCATGACCTGGTGTGGGTGAAGTCCAGGGGTTGATGGCTTTGTCACATCACATGATCAGAAAGACCTCCCTGAGAAAGTGGCTTCTTGAAGTAGGAGAGAGAAGGAGCCAGGCAGACAGAGATGACCAGATGCAGTCAGTGCAAAGGCCCTGAGGTAGGAGTGGGCTACCCCTGAGGCTGGCAGGGTGAGGGACGGGAGAAGAGGAGAGGTCTGGTAAGGGGCAGAGGGTGGGTGAGATTCTATACCTGCTGAGAGGCCACTATGGGGTGTGTCTCTTCCCAGGCAGGCAGTTGAGGTTTGCTACCTTGAAAACAGGTGTGGGGGAAGGGCACATAGGAGCTCTCTGCTTTGTCAGGATAAAGGAAATGGAGGCTCCCACCAGGCAGGGGCAGTGAGAAGGAACCAAATTCTAGACCAAGTTTGGGGTAAAACTGAGGCAGTTTGCTGATGATTGGATATGAGCAAGGAACAAGAAGGAAGGCAGTGAGCACAGGCTGGACCAGGCTTCCTTAGAGCTGGGGAAGGTGACAGTCCTGGCAGAAGAATGGCCAATTCTGACTGTGGGGGTCTGTGATCAGGGACAGCTTCTCCTAAGAGAGAACTCTTCCTGAGACTTAAATAAAGGAAGAGGAAGAAAGGGATGCTGGGCAGACCTTAAGAAGGCTTTAGGGGGACTTCCAACAGCCCCAGGAGACCCCAGTGTTGAAGACAAAGGGAGTGAGCCCCAGAGGAGGTCAGAAGTGGGCAAAGCCAATCCAGGCTGCTGACTCAGCTCTGAGAAGGGAAGGGGCTCGGACTGTAGCGACCCAATCAGATCGAGAACTGCTGGGTGAGAAATAGCGCTGGCTGAGTCATCTCAAGCCTGCTGCTTCAAGCCTGCCTCGCAGCTCACTGGGCCTGCATGCGACTACCTAGGAGAGGGCCCCTCATCTCCAAATGACCAGGTCAGCCCCTTGGGGCCCCTGTGTGGGGAGTGCCCCCACTGCACGGGTTCAGCTGGTCCCCATGGCCTTCCCCAGGACTCAGATGAAAACAAACAGCACACAGAGACTCAATTTGTGTCATCAAAGTCGATATGTGATTGGAAGTATCCAGGCGTGTGAAAGAGAAAAGGGGGAACAGCTCTCGTGGTCCAGGCTGCTGAAGGAGCTCTTTGTGATGCTTCTCTAGCATGCTGGAAGACCGGTGTTCAAACTCCTGCATTGCATAAAACCCAGGGTGGCAGCATAAACCTACAATCCTAACATTTACGGAAGTGGAGGCAGGAAGATGAGAAGTTCAAGGTTATCCTCAGACAGCAAGTGTGAAGTCAGCCTGGGCTACTTGAGAAGTCATAGCAAAAGTGGGAGTAGGTAGGCATGGTTGGTGTACATCTTTAATCCCAGCTCTGGGGGGTAGAGGCAGGTAGACCTCTGTGAGTTCAAGGTCAGCCTGGTGTATAGAAGGAGTTCCAGGACAGCCAGGGTGACACGCTGAGACCTTGGTTTCATATAGGGAGTTCCAGGACAGCCAAGGCTATACAATAAGACCCTGTTTCAAAATAAATAAATAAATAAATAAATAAATAAATAAATAAATAAATAAATAAAAGCCATATACCTGCAACCCCAGTTCGGAGGTGGAAGAGGGCCAATATCCCAGAACTTCCTTTGTAGACCAGGCTGGCCTTGAATTTACAGAAACCCCCTTTCCTCTGCCTCTGCTGGGTTAGCGGCATGCATCACTGTGCCATTTGCTCTTCCCGGTGATTTTCTGTGAGAGTTCTTTGAGCCTGTAGGATGCTCTATGCATGGAACTTAACCCTGGGAATGCCGAAGGGACACCCAAGGCAGGAGTCCCCTGTCACACAGGGGTCTGCTGGCAAGCCTATCCAGCCACTGCTCATCACTCCCTGACTGGCCTCCAGCATGCTACACGGGTCAAGGAGAACCTTGAACTTCTGACAGCTACCTCCTAAAAGCTGAGATGACAGTTTAGATTACACAGTGCCAAGGCCAGATGTGCTAGGCAAGCACTCTGCCAACTGAGCCACATCTCCAGCCCTGAAATCATTGCTTCACTGCCTTGGGACAGCAACCCTCAGAAGCAGGGAAGGACTTTCTGTGCTGGACAGTGTATAGAGGAAGATGGATCTCTGGGTCCCAGGGTCGTTTCCTGACAGACAATAATAATTAATTTACTTGTTAATTTACTGAGCAGTTGCTCTGCGCGTGTCAGCCACCATGGTGAAAGCTGACCGGCCACTCCCAATCTGAAAGATCACACTCTGAAACATCCCCAAATTAAAAATTCTTCACGTGCCGATATTATGCCATACATGGAAAATTCTGTCCCTGACCTTATGTGATGCTTGGTCCTCACTGTCCTCTTGACTGGGTTCAGAGTCACCTGGGAAATACGCAACTGGACGTGTCTGTGAGGACATTTCCTCAGAACCTTCGCTGAGGAAGGAAGATACACCCTGAATGTGGGCGGCACCATCCCCATGGGCTGGGATCCTTGGCTCTCTCAAAAGAAGTGAGCCGAGCACCAGTGTCCAGCTCTCTCTGCTTCTGCACTGCAGACACAATGCGACTGGCCACTTCATGTTCCTGTCAGTAGGCCTTCCTCGTCGTGTGGAGTCATGTCCCTCTGAAGCCAGGAGCCCAAAGCCTTCCTTCCTTTCTTAAGCCGCTTTGGTCAGGTTTGTTCTAATTTATACAGGTGTGTGGAGGTGACTTCAGTACTCACTCTCTCCTTCTGCGGTGCGGGACCATGGGCCAGAACTCAAGTCATTGGGCTCCTGCGGCAAGCGCATTTACCCCAAGAGAAATCTCGCTGGCCCTTGTGTCAGGCTTTTTTTCCCCCATAGCTGCATGCATGAATTGTGCGTTTGGATTTGTGACTCACGCCCAAGATGTTTCAATATGTATGCAAATATTTAAAACTCCTGAAATCTAAACTAGTTCTAGCTTCAAGCATTCCAGACCAGGGACAGTGTACTTGAAATAGCTTTCATTGGTTTGCCAGGGCTAGGACAAAACACCAGAGACCGGAACACTCATTCAACAGAAAGCTAACCGCTCCTAGTCCTGGAGGCTGAAGGCCAAGGTCAGGCATTGGTGGTCTGGCTTTCCTGAGGGTGTCTGTCCTTGACTTGTGGACAGCTACCCTCTCACAGGTTCCTCCACAGCCTCTTTGTGCATGCCCTTTGCTGAAGTCCCTGTTTAAAAGGCAGCCATCCTCCTGGAGTGGGGCCCCACCTTACCTTGCTCACCTTCCTAAAGGCTTTCCCTCCAGATAAAGTCATGTGATGAGGTGTCTAGAGTTTGAACACACAAGTTGGGGTTTCGGGACACACTTTTAGTCCATGCTCACTTCTCTGCTCCACATCACACAAAGTGGGCATTATAGAAGGTGGGTTTTTTTTATTATTTTTTTATTTTATGTGGATTGGTGTGAAGGTATCAGATCCCCAGAGTTACAGACATGTTAGCTGTCATGTGGGTGCTGGGAATTGAACCCAGGCCCTCTGGAAGAACAGGAAGTACTCTTAACCACTGAGCCATCTCTCCAGCCCCTAGAAGATGTTTTGTAGATCAGGTGCTGAGTTAAGGAGACTGGAGAGATGGCTTCGTGATAAAGAACACTTGTTGCTCTCCAAAGGACCTGAATTTGATTCTCAGCGCTCACACTGGGCAGTTCACAACTGCCTGTAAGTCCAACTAGCCACAGAGGGAACCTATGCACACATATCACACACACTACATATACCTACATAGACATATACACACACACAAAATTAAAAAGTGTTTCAAGAAAGATACTGAGTTGAGGCAGGCATGACGATGTACATTTTTAATCCCAGCCCTCAGGAGATGGAGGCATGAAGATCTCTGTGAGTTTGAGGCCAGCCAGAGCTACACAGTTAGAACCTATCTCAAAAGAAAAAAAAAAAAAAAAAAGATACCAAGTTTAGAGGTGACTTGCTCAAAGTCATATCAGAAAAAAAAAAGAAAAAGAAAACCTAGGGGTGCAATCCAGGGGTAGAGTGCTTGCCTAGCAAGTATGAGGCCCTGAGTTCGATTCCCAGCAATGGAAGGAGGAGAGATAGGAAAACAGAAGGGCAAAGAGGAGGAAGAGAGGGATGGGGAAGGAAATAGAGCAGCTGGTTCCAAGCATCCCACACAGCTGCAGGAAGAGTGTGTGAGCACCAACAGGAAGACCCCCGAATCTGATGGTAAGGGGGTGGAGTGCGCAGGTGGCAATAGCCCTGGGGAAAGTCTGCCAGCGGCCGGTGACCCCCAAACACCTCACCAGTGTTCCCAGCTAGCTCATACCATAACTCTCTGAACCAGCTCTTCTCGGATGTCCCTCAGCAGGCCAAGATGAGGAAATTTGAATGACATACTTAACGGGGTCTGTCCCCACACCCCTCCCTCATGACATCATTTCTGGTCTTCCTGTCTCCTTCCTCTCTACCTTCCAACTCTCAAACTGCTGGGCTGGCCAGCAGGGAAGTCCTGGGCCTCTCCCAGCCCTAATGGACTCAGCGAAGAAGCAGGTGGTGGCCTGATGGCTTGGGGTTTGAGCACCAGCCACGGATCTGTCAAAACCACATCAGAGAGACCGAAACGGCCCCCTGCAGTCAGAATGAAAAGTGAGACCAAGAGAAACTGAGTTCGAGGCCTCAGCTACGGAGAAGCCCAACGATGGCTTCTGTGAAAGACACGCAGCCCCAAGGCTGTTAAATGACTCAGCTCTGGGGCCGTGGTGATGAGCGTGGTACCTCCTGCAGCACGTGTGTGCGCGCGCCTGCTTGTGTACGTGTGCTGGGGCATGTGTGGAGACGGGAATAGGAAGGAGGATGCATGTAATTGCAAAAGAAAAAAAACCACGTTCTTTTTGAGAATTAGAGAAAGAAGTTTATTCTGGAGCCATTTCAAGTGGTCACAGCTTGGGAACACAGACTTAGGTGACCCTAATTCCCCGTTCCAAAGTGAAAGCAGTTTCATGAAGCTTTTATAGCCTTACAGAACAAAGAAAGTCATAAATCAAGGCAAGTCTAAAATACACTGGTGACTATGTACACTGGGGGGAAGGGTTTCAGTGAGATGGGGGACACTTTCCCATAGGCCCCAAGATACTAGTTGAGCTTTTGGGTTGGTGGAAGCCAGTTGTCTGCTAAATTAATAGATCCTAAAAGACTTTTAGAACCAGGCTCAGGATGCTGCGTGGGCAAGGAATGATCGTACCAGAGGGCTAGAACTAGTCCAAGATAAACCAGCCTTTGGACTTGCATTATTCCACAGAACTGCAGTTCTAACCAATGGCTCTCTTCAGACATGGCTTCTTCCCAGTTTTCACCCACATAAGGGTGTTGTGGGAAGCGGAGGTTACAGGTATATAGATGCCACCATTTGTAGTGCCTGTCATTCAAAGGGACATCCAGGGTTAGAGGTGAGCCCTCCCTAATAGGACTAGCTTGTCTTTTGTTTTGTTTTGAGACAGGGTTTCTCTGTGTCACTTTGGTGCCTTTCCTGGAACTAGCTCTTGTAGACCAGGCTGGCCTCCAACTCACAGAGATCTGCCTGCCTCTACCTCCTGAGTGCTGGGATTAAAGGCGTGTGCCACCACCGCCTGACCAGGACTATCTTATTTTAAGACACCTGCAATAGTCCCAGGAAGACGCATCTTCCACACAGGGTCACATTCTGAGGTCCCAGGTGGACATACATTTTGGGGGCCACTAATGAGCCTCCTTCAGAGACTCAGAATGTGGTGAACTCTCCCTGTGTCAATGATCAATGAAACCTTTGAGAAGTAGAGGCTGGGGACAGTCCTCACCTGAAGACCCCACCCTTAGGAGTCCTAGCCTAGCAGGGCAGGAAGACCCAGTGAGCCCACCCAGCCTGGGTCAGGAGACCGTGGAGAAAAGACCAATGTGGTGACCCAAAGGCTTTCGGGAGTCCATATGGCCAGGCAGGGACCTTAAGCTTCTGTGTCTGCACCACATCCTCCATCCCCCAAACATCCCATGTAGGTGGCACTGGAACCCCACTGGGCAGACAAGGAAGCAGGCTTATTTACTAAGTAAGTCTTGACTTACCCAATGGTAAGGGTGGACACTGAGCCCCAGACAGAGCCCCCCCACCACAGCTAGCACTCCGGCTCAGGTTTAGGGAGTCCTGACTTGTTCAAGGGTGAGGGTGGACACTGACCTCCAGATAGAGCCCTACCACCACAGCTACCCATGAGCCCATGAGAACAGGAGGCTTGGGACCTGCTGCCTCTCCCTCTGTGGTGGACAGAAAACCTTCCAGGAGGTGGAGTTGGCAAGTGTCGCCACGAATACGGATGGCAGAGACATGTGGATAAACACAGGAAAAGAAACACTTGTCAAGCCGGGCGATGGTGGCGCACGCCTTTAATCCCAGCACTCGGGAGGCAGAGGCAGGCGGATCTCTGTGAGTTCGAGACCAGCCTGGTCTACAGAGCTAGTTCCAGGCTCCAAAGCCACAGAGAAACCCTGTCTCGAAAAAAAAACAAAAAAACAAAAACAAACAAACAAAGAAACACTTGTCAAAAGAGAAACAGGAGCTGGGAACTGCCCCAGGGCTAGCCTGCAGTCCTCCTCCAGAGGTTGAGCCGGGATCCCTGGGTCTTTTTATGGGACATTTGCACGGTATGCATAGGCGTGTGTGCAAGCTCTATTGACCTTAGCCAGCAGCAGGAAGGCTCCCAAACCTGCAGGCCAATAGCCTCTCAGGTGTCAATCTTCAGACCTTTCCTCGGCTAGCCTAGTCCCTGTTCACCTACCTCAGCCGTGAGGACCCCACAGACACACCAGATCTTAGACCTGGAAAATCCTTCCGGTCTTCGTTTATCTTCCTCCCCCCCCCCTCCCCCGGCTGAGACTCTGATAGCTCCCTAACCCGGCCCAGCCCAGCAGACGCAAGGATTCTCAACATGGGAGCAGGAGCCTGTCCCAACAGTAGGGGCTGGCAAAACCAAGCAGTTTGTGCGTGCTGTCTCAGGGGCTATTGGGTCTGGGAAGAGGAGCCAGTCGCTGACAGTGCCAGACCAGAAGGGGCCTGAAACACTCTGTGGTGGGGAAGGACTTAGATCTGTGCCACGATGGGATGTTTCTATTGGACTGCTGATCAGAAGGTCTCAGGTTCAGTTCTCGGCTGGCTCACCAACATTCTTACAGGAGTTAACGGGGCCAAAGCCTGGACCGGGCAGCCCTAATAAGTCAGATTTGGCCACCTTTTCTCAGCAGTCAATTTTAAAACATAGTGAAAAGCAGAAAAAGGGAAATTTATTCAATGTGGTCACACTGGGAAGAACAAAGAAATTCAGTGACACTCCCCCCTCCACCCCACCCCAAGTTCATCTTCTGGGTCCTGACGTGAGGTTTAGATCAAAGTAGGAGGCGAGAGCTGCGCAGGGCTAAGCAGTCCTGGTCAGAGTGTAGTCCCACCAGATCTTTTCTTCCTCTTCCTCCTTCTTCCTCTTTTTTGTTTGTTTGTTTGTTTTTGCTTTTATTTTGCTCTGTTTTGGAGATGATGGGGTTTCTCTACCTAGTCCCGGCTGTCCTGGAACTAGTTCAGTAGACCAGGCTGGCCTCAAACTCAGTGGTCTGCCTGCCTCTGCCTCCCAGAGCTGGAATGAAAGGTGTGTACCACCACATCCAGCTAAACTGGCCTGTCCTTTGGAATCCTGTGTTTCCTGCAGGGTGGTCTGACAAGTCAGAACTGTGTGATTAGGCTTTCTGCTCTCAGGAAGAGCAGCCTTTTCCTTCTCCCTGCATGGGATTCCTGGGCAATTCCACTTTCTTGAGCTTTTTGCTTCAACCATTTGAAAGTCAAAGAATAGCCTTGTTCCTGCCGGGCTGGCTCCATCTCAACCTAAACCCCCACAGGAAACCCTGCTGCTGTGGACCCCACCTCAAGCCACTCTGGCCACATCAGTCTGGATTTCACCTTTTGGTTTTCTGCTCACCTCAGCTGTCCTAGACAGTCACCCTCAGGCCTCAGGAGCTAGTCACAGGGAAAGCCCTGGTCACCCACAGCCCTTCTTCCTCCCTATGAGCAGAGCTCTGAGTCCAAAAGCGGTAAGGAACGAAAAAAAAATATCGATGGGTTGTGATGGGGGCATGCCTTAATCCCAGCATTCAGAAAGCAGAGGCAGGAGGATCTCTGTGAGTTCAGCCTGGTCTACAAAGTGAGTTCCAGGACAACTAGGACTCTTACAGAGAAACCCTGTCTTAAAAGAAAAAAAAAAAAAAAACAGTTAAAAAAGAGAGAAAGAAAAAAAGGCCATGACAGCTCCTAGGTGTGGTGGAGAACGTTTACTGTAGATAAAAGCCAGAGCACAGCCAGAGGCAGGAACAACTGGGAGAGTCCTGAGTGACGTGACCAGGCTGAGCTGGGCCATGTGAAGAGATGGGGAGTGAGGGGGAAGCAGGTGCAGCAGCCAGGAGGCCTAAGGTACAAAAGGGACGGTCAACAAAATGTCAGGGTACAGGCAGGTGTGCCCAGCCATACCCTGTAACAGGTTGGGACTGAGGGATGCTGGGAGAACCTGGCAGCCAGACTAACGGGTAAGAAGGTGCCTATGTGTTCCCAGACAGGCAAAGGCAAAAGCCTGGTGGGGAAGGCTGACCGAGAGTGGATTCGGATGATACTGATGTACGACAGGCTAGAGCGGGGAGCAGCAAGAGCAGAGGAGAGTCTTAATGTCTTCCTAGGTGCCAACACCCCCTACCTACCACAGTCCAACTTACAACCTTCCACATGACCACAGTACTTTCATGGGAATCCTGCAGAAGCCATCCACACCTCGACCGTGTCTTGTCTCTTCCATGCGCTGGTGCTACATGGCGAGACCCTCTTTCTTGACGCTGGAGGGAGACCCCCGTTCAGATCCCAGCCAAGAGACCAAGAGGGTGAACCATCTAGACACTACATGGGGTAACATCTGCAGCACCCAGGGTGGCTGTATTGTCCCCTTCGCCTCTTATTGGCATTGTCACACTTTTATAAGTGGTGAAAGCCAGCTCAAGAGGTCACACAATATACCTAAGGTCACGATGTTGGGAGGCGGTGCTTCTGAAGCCATACTCCACTCTCCCCATTTGAGCTGAAATGCTCAGAGCAAACCAAGAGCAAGGCCGAGGAGGACCTTGGGCTGGACCAAACTGTGAATGTCAAGATCAGAACAGCATAGAATACTTGTTTTAGAAGTAAATAATCTTGTATTTCACACTACATACACACTCAGAATATAAGACTGGAGGAGACAGGTTTCAGACTCAGTCCCATTCTGAGATTCCTGGAGGCAGGATTGCCATTTCAGACTGAGGTAGAGATAAGAGCCAGTGGCTTAGCTGCATTGCTTTTCTGGTCTTCAGGTTGAACCCCAATTATCTGTCTCTGGGTTTTTATTAATTGTGCTACATTTGAAGCCATTTAGGTCATCTTGATCTCAAAACACACACAGACAGACACACACACACGCCTCTGAACGGTTCAAGTTCCCATTTGCTCTGTTTTGTTCTATAAATCTGGCATTAAAAAAAAAAGTTTCTTACAAGTACAGGCATTTGGCCTGCATGTACATCTGTGTCCCACGTGCATGCCTGATGCCTGCAAAGGCCAGAGGTCATCGGGTTTCCTAGAACTGACGTTTCAGAAAGTTATGACACCATGTGGGTGCTGGGAATTGAACCTGGGACCTCTGGGAGAACAGCCTATACTAACTGCTGAGCCATTTCCCCAGCTTGAAACTGGAACTTAAGAAAAAAAAATTATGTGTGTGTGCTCACGTGTGCAAAAGTATCTACAAGGCCAGAGAGGGGTGTGGGATCCCCTGCAGCTGGAGTCACAGGCACCGGTGTGCCCCCAATGCCAGGCCTTTGACGGAGCAGTGTGTTAGTGACTGTCCCACTGCCACAGTAAAACACCACGACCAAGGCAACGTACAGAGGAAGGGGTTATTTGGGTTTATTTGGGACTTATGGTTCCAGAAGGTTAGAGTCCATAGTGATGCAGATAGTCCAGCAACATGGCAGCTGGAGCTAGAAGCTGAGAGCTGAAGACTCGTATCTAGAACCATGAACAAGACACATGGGTAACACACTCAGAACAGTGACTCTTTAAACTCTCGAAGCCCACTTCTAGTGAGATACTTCCTCCAACAGAGCCACACCCCCCAAGCCTATCGAAACCCAACCACTCATACAGAGCAAACATTCACATGCTAGAGAATCATCTCACTCAAACACAAATACTATGTGCTTTTAAGTGGGAGCCAACACTCAGTGCCAAAGCTGAAAATTTTTATTTTAAAGATTTATTCTGTATACAGTGTTCTGCCTGCACATATGCCTGAGTGCCAGAAGAGGGCACCAGATCTTATTATAGATGGTTGTGAGCCACCACGTGGTTGTTGGGAATTGAACTCAGGACCTATTGACCTCTGAGCTAGCTCTCCAGCCCACAAGGCTGAAATGGAATAGTATGCAACCCAAAGCACACAAGGGATGGGAGAAACAGGATCCTACTCCCTAACACCTCCCAGCTCTGTTCTGATCTGCTGCTTGATAAACATCAGCTTCTCAATTTATCCTTCCTAGGGTTCTGAGCCACCCCGTTTCTAGAACCGGGCCCAGAAAAGGGCATGGAGATGCCAGGGACCTCAAGAGAACCCTTCTGTTGAGATCAAGGACAGAGCTCACTTATTCGATATGAGACACATTTTTAGTGAGTCTGTGTATGTGTGTGTGAATGCAGGTGCACACATGCCATGGTGTGCATAAAAAAGTCAGAAGACCACACTGGGTGTTGATCTATACCTTCCATCGTGAGGTAGAGAGTTTCTTTGTTGTTTTTTCAATGTGTAAGCCAGGCTAGGAATTCCTCTGTCTTCACCTCTCATCCCCCCGCCATAGGATTACAGACACTCAGTACATGTCTGGCTTTTACATGGGTCCTGGGGATTTGAACTCAGGTCCTCAAACTTATATAACAAGATTCTTACCCACTGAGCCATCTCCCCAGGCCTGAGGTACTGTAACACTGACCTTGGTTTTAGCCTGCCTTGGGGAACCACCCCATTTGTCTGGTAGACGGCCTCTATCTAGATCTGAGAGCTACAGAAAAAGCTAGAAGCTCAAGTAGGGCACAGTGGATATGACTGTAATCCTAATACTCAGGAGGTGGAGGCAGGAGGATTGGAGCAGTTGAAGGTCATCCTTGGATTGTGAGTTCCAGGCCAGCCTCACATAGAGTTCCATGTGAGACTCTATGGCAAAAAGTATACAAAAAAGAAGCCACACTCCAAGTAATGGGTGCTCACTGGGTGCTCGCCTCCAGGTAGCCAGTGTCTCCCTTAGGCAAAATGAAGCCAGTTGTGACCAGGACACCTGGACATCAAGGGGACCAGCAGGAAAAGCAAGCTATGTGGGGATGGGAAGTATAGGGCCCTGAGTTTTATTTGCATACTACTGACAGAGTCTCCGCCCCCTGGATGGGCCAGCGCCAGGCCTGGACCCTCTCATCTCAACAGCACAGCCACTTCTGTCTTGACAGGTTTCAGCCTCATTGTAGGGGCGTCCATCCATCTCTCAGGGGAGGTTGACGACACAGGTAGAAAGAACACTGTTCCCTTCTGAGTGGTCAGTCCGCGGGGCTTCTAGTGGGCGGGACGGAGCTGGGAAACCTGAGGCTCTGACCAGATTGGTGGTGGGACCTGTGCTGGCAAGGCCTGGAAGGTGAACGGGGAGGTGTTAGCAGGGGTCACCCGGGGATAGGTCGGGCCCAGCATTAGCCTCAATTCCTCCGGCAACTCAGACAGGTGGGAAGGAGTGCCAAAGTTGGAGAGGCGAAGTTTTCAGGGCCTGAGCCCCCATCGTGATAGGATCTGTCCTACCTGGACCCCTCTCACCCCAGGTCACCCTAGACCCTACCAGGCGGGATGGGCTGGTGGCTGACAGATGTCGGCGCTGCGCTCCACAGGAGACAGAGGACCAGAGGTCTAGACTCTTGGGGACACAACTTTTCTCAGGCTTTGGAGGGAAGATATCCCAGCCCAGCAGACAGTGCTGTGGAGAGAAAAGGTTAGACGCATCTGCCACCACAAGCAAGAGAAAGACCCGTGAGGAGCCACAAGCCTCTCCCTGGGGACCCATTGGTTACTAGTCCCTGTTGACCTGGCCACTGGCCACCCCAACCTTCCCCAAGATGGACGAGAGGATGTGGGTATCAATGGAGTCCTTTCCACACTGAACTTGGCCCTGAACATCTAAACTGCATGACTTCACTAAACCATCTTCATGACCCCAACATCAAAGATGCTCCCTTTCTACCAGTTTGTAGGGGAGCCGAAGGGTCTTTCCCCTCTTCTCTTCTCCCAATTACAGCTACCCTGTCCTCCACCAGTGTGAGCAGGACGCCCTTTGACTTCCATCCTGACAAGGAAATGAGACGCATGATAGAAACATAAAGGTCTGGGATCAAACCCATCTCTCCAGCCAGCTCCACTCTGCCTCTGTGGCCTGCGTGGGGGTGGGGTAAGACAGTGTCTGCATGGCTCTGGGAAACAGCTCTCCTAAGAGCCATGCATATGGCACCCAAGAGCTCAGTAAATAGTGCCCATGTAGACACCCATCTTAGACATGTGGGGGACAGGTGACACACCAGCCCAGGTGAAGCCAGAGGCCTGCTAGCATGCAAGAGCCTTGGAGCAAGCTCTCTTCAGGGCTAGTTCAGGATCCTGGCCACATAGGCCTGCCTCTAGCATCTTCGGGCAGGCGGCTTACCCGAGGCAGAGCCAGGGTGTCAGAGGCATCAAAGCTTTTCCGTCTATGAATTCGATAGCGGTGTGGCGGCTCCAGGATGGACAAGGGGATGCTCACCCTGTGCAAGAGGCACAGCATCAAGATCAGCAGAGGCTACGTTCGGTACCCAACTCTAGCTGCAACTGTCCAGTGGGACCTCCAGGGAATTCCAACGCTCTCAACACTCACCTAACCTGCGCAGGCTCCGCCAGAGTCTCAGGTCCCTGTTGGTCCCGGGGTATCCCACATAGGCGGCAAGGGGTACCTGGGTCCACTGGCACAGGAAACAGGCGCCGGTTGACACGGTAACAGTACACACCTGTGAGACCCATGATAAACCACAGTTGCCCCTAAGCCTGGCAATTTGCTGCCCGGGGCCTCTGGCTGTCCCTCAACACACAAACCATACCATCCATTGAGGAATCACTCTGGGCCACTTTTTCCCCAGCCCCTTTCCTCCCAAAGTCTTGGGTCCACACTCAGGAGCCCCAAGAGCTGTACCCTGCTATCTCTGAAAGCTGTCAGAGAGAGGTGGTTACAAAGGGCAGGACCTAAGCCAGCCAGGCCCCAGCCAGAATGGGTCCCACACTGCTCAGACACCAGGCACTTCCCAAGTCACCAGCTCAGAGTGCCCTGGTGGAAGTGTTCACTCACACTGGTGGCTCTCTTCCACACCACTGCTCTCCTGCAGGCCTGGGAACACAGCTCTGGGGGGAGGGGGCGAGAGAAGATGAGCAGGGTGAGTGACAGAGTCCCCGAACCACCCTCCACCCTCCTTGTACACGCCCGCTTACTCAGGGGAGTCGCAGACACAATCCTCTCTGTTGGCTTCTCGGAACTTCTGCAGCATGGAGAAGAAGGCCTCGGGTTCGCTGGTGATGGGAGAACCAGTGTCCAGGGACCCTGGGGTGGACAAAGCACCGGTGAGGGAGGCAGGGCTAGTGGGCTGGGGCCCCACCTCGCCCCAGGACTCTCCACTCACTTGAGGGCCAGCTCTGCTTGAGCACCTGTCTGCCCTGATATAGTCAGTCAACCACAGACAACTCTCTCCCAGAGCCCTTAACAGAGGCCACATACCCATTTATTCCAGAGACAGGAACTGTGGAGCCCTGGCTGGCCTGGAACTTCATATATAGACCAGGTTGGCCTTGAACTCACAGAGACTGGACTGCCTCCGCCTCTTAAGTGTTGGAATTAAAAATATACTGTATACTGTTACTTCAGAGACAAGATCTCACGTAGCCCAGGCTGGCCTCCAACTCAACACTTTTGCCTCCACCACCCAGTACAGAGATTATAGGCATATACCTGGCTTATATTCTTTTTTCTTTTTTAAGATTTATTTATTATGTATACAATGTTCTGCCTGCATGTGTGTCTGCACAACAGAGGAAGGCACCAGATCGCATTACAGATGGTTGTGAGCCACCATGTGGTTGCTGGGAACTGGACTCAGGACCTCTGGAAGAGCAGCCCGTGCTCTTAACCTCTGAGCCATCTCTCCAGCCCCTGCTTACATTCTTTCTAGCCGGGAAGAGCAGGAAGCCAGGCAAGGTTCCCACTCTGAGGAGGCGATATTCTAAAGGGACAAGGAACTCGGAGATGTGATACTGAATGGTGCTGGGAATCTGGAGGCCAGGGCCAGGGGGCTGAGCGCTACAGGGCAGGAGGCTGCAGGCAAGGTCTGAGAAAGTGACCAGAGCAAAGACCAAGGAAGTCACATTGGCCAATCAAAAGAATAGCCCAGTCGGTGAAGAACGCAGGTGCTTGGCATGCGTGAGGAACTCAGGACAATGGAGGGTGAGGGTGGAGGGGTGAAGCCTGGAGTCTGAGACATTCGGGGACAAGGACCATCAAAATCAAGTCAGCCATGTTTTTACAGGACACATCCTTGAGGTGAGAGAAAGCAGGGGCAGTTAAAAGGAGGCCGTGGACTCTAGAAATGTACTAAGGAAGAGAATGTTTTAATGCTCAGGACATAAAACATGTAAGGGAGGCAGGTCGAGGCTGAGCCCGAGGTCACAGTCTGACTCCTTAAGTTCACCAAGCTGCCACTTACAGAGATGGGAGGGAGAGCCGCTGCAGGACGGAGGAGGTGGAAACCAGGACCTCGGTTGCAGAAGTCAGATTACTTTTAAAACTACATTTTATCTTTATTTATTTGTGTGTCTAAAAAAATTCTTTTAGTGGGGTGTGGTGGCATACACCTTTAAACTTCGGCCTAGGGAGGCAGAGACAGGATCTCTGTGAGTTCAAGGACAACCTGTTCTATATAGGTAGTTAGTTCCAGGACTACCAGGGCTACATAGAGACCCTATATCCAAAAACATATGTGTGTGTGTGTGTGTGTGTGTGCACGTAAGGTAGGGCTGGAGAGGTGGTTCAGTGGTGAAGAGCGCTGGTTGTACCAGGCGGTGGTGGCTCATTTCTTTAATTAATCCCAGCACTCGGGAGGCAGAGGCAGGTGGACCTCACAACCATCTATAATTCCAGTTCCTGGCTCTGATGTCCGCTCCTGGTCTCTACAGGTACCAGACATACACATGATGTACATACATACATACAGGCAAGCATACACACACACACACACACACACACATACACACACAAACATTAATAGTTAAAATTAAAAACAAAAGGCTAAAGATTTCTGCGGCATGCTTTTTAGCGCTCAGTTGACAGCAATGAGGCGGAAGCGGCTGGAGGGAGGACAGGAGCCCGGAGGTGCCAGGACAGGAGCAATAGCGTGAAGATGTTCCCACTAGGGTTGGGCAGGGGCCTGGCCCCTACAATCACTCATTCATTCAGCTTCATGGGTATCCGGGCTATGATTAGCCCAACCCCGCCCCTCACCTGCAATCCAATCATAGCCCAGGTATGGCCGGAAGCGCCACCTGCTCTCAGGCATCGCAGACTCTTGGGAGAAGGTCACTTTGGGCTGAAGAAGTAGACAAGGAGGGCACGGGCTGGATCTGCAGGCCTGGCCCAGAGGCGGCCCCGTTTCAGGGGAACAATACACTGGGTATTGCCTTAGACTCCAGGTTGGCGCCAACCTCAGCTGGGGAGCTCAGAAATGGGAAGGTAAGTTTGGTCCCACTTTGGGTGTGGCTTTGAACAAGCCTGGGCTCCAAGCCTCAGTCCTCCCACCTGACCAATAGGGTTGCCTCCTTCTTCCAAAAGGGCAAAGATGTACTTAGCAATAACTGGACACACCTTACTGGATCCCCTAGAGGCCTCACCCCCTACTGGGGAGGCTTGTCCAGGAACAATCTGTCAGATAGGAAGGGAAACGGAGGCCCAAAAGCTCCCCAGGATTTCCAGGCGCTCCTGAGTTACCTTAGATGGCCTGCTTGGTCGTGACAGCACGGACTTTGGAAGCTGTGTCTCGTGAGGTCCCAGACCTTTTGGTGGCCTCTTCAGACCTTCAGTGGCTAGCAAGGGTACTGTGGGGGGCTGCCGTTCATCCTGGGGCTCCCGGTGTTGGCACATGGCATATGGTAAAGAGTCCACCCGGTAGCTGTCCTTGCCACAGAAGGACCTATCAGATGTGGCTCCTCGGTGACTGTCTAGTGGGTCCCACTCCTGTCTTTTGTCCTGTGAGCTCGGGGCCACCGAGGAGCTGGAGGAACTCTCTTGGGACCGTGGCATCTCTAAGTTGCCGCTGCTGCTATAGTCCAGGTTTGACTGCAAGAAACAGGTCAGGTTACTCAAGCAGCAGTCTGGCCAGTGCCCAGCTACTCAGGTTCACTCTGGACTCATAGGTCTTCATTCGGCCGTGGCCTCTGGGTGTCCCAGCCCAGTCCCTTCCTCCCATGGCCTCAGTTTTGCAACGTCGGTGAAATGGGTGCATTGGATAAGATAGACCCTGGAAGCGTGGACACAGTCACAGGGGGTAGGCAGTCTTTTCCTCACCGCCTGGGCATTACCAAGGGAGACACCCACCTCTGACGCTGCTCTGGCCACTGACCGACACATGGCATCGTGCCCAGCCCACAGCTGCTTCAGCAGCCCCAGGCTGAGCAGCCGAAGCTGAATGGGATCTTTAGTCTCTGCCATCTGGGGCACGGGTCTCAGCTTTTCACAGCTTGTCACTAGCTCTGGGCTGGAAGCTACTCACAGGAGATGCTCAGGCTACGTTCTACCTGAAGTCAAAGGATCAATGACAAAAGATGAGGGAGGGAACCTGTCACAGAGGCCTGAATTCAAATCATCACCAGGACTCTCCTGTACTCTGCAGCCTCACCCTGGTTACTTAACCTCTCTGTGCCTCTTGTCCTAACCTGATAAACATGGCAGCATAGAGTTAACCTGCCATGACGTCACTAGGGCGACACAGGACAGTGCATGTTAAATGCTCAGTACAGCACTCAATGAATGTCCATCAGTACTAAGCCAGCCAGGATGTCTGGCAGGTCTCCATCTTAATTCCCATCTGTTTTGTGTGCCAGCTGTGCTATTTCTCCCCCCCCCCAAAGACCACACCTCAGAGTGCTGTGGAAGGCTGTTTTTGAACGATTATGTACAACAGGAAAATGCTCGCCTGCTAAGAGACTAAAACTCCCATTGGGCCTTCCTTAGTTATCTGACCCCTGGGCCTGTGAGATGGCTCAGTGGGGAAGGGTCTTATGGCCAAGCCTGACAACCTGGGTTCAGTTTTCAGGGTCTACACGGTGGAAGGAGAGAGCTGACTCCATGAATTGGCTTCTTCCCTCCATACATGTGTCATGGCATGCGCCTGCTCATATAGACAAAAAAATGTTTTTAAAATTAATCTCATTCCTAGCCGGGAGGTGGTGGCGCATGCCTTTAATCAACCCCAGCACTCGGGAGGCAGAGGCAGGCGGATCTCTGTGAGTTCGAGACCAGCCTGGTCTACAAGAGCTAGTTCCAGGACAGGCTCCAAAGCTACCGAGAAACCCTGTCTCGAAAAACAAAAACAAACAAACAAAAAATTAATCTCATTCCTTTGTCATACAGAAAGAGACTGGCACAGATTGCTAATTCAAAGCCTAAGAACTTATGTTATCTGGGGCTGGCATTGAGCCCAGGACCTGCAGCAGTAAGCTTGTTCTCTGACACAAAGCGGCCCCCAGCCACTTTTTGATTTTTTGCTCCTGTACCCCAAGGTCACATAGCTAGTGTCAAAGCAGGGTTTGAACTAACCTGTATGTTCCTGGTTGTTGCATAGCAGCTACTACCCCTGACATCCAAGCATCTCCCTCTTGTTGGGAGGTGAGAGTCTCCTCAGAAAGTTGCAAGATTTTAAGGTTGCTTTAAACAATGGCTAGGGACAGAAATCTGGACTGGAGTCACCTGCAAGCTGTACAGGGGTGAATCAGAACCCACACTAGGTGTGCGTGTCAGCGGTGCAGCTGCCTGCCTTTGGGTCACATAAGTTCCTGAAGTGACCCCTATACACTCATTGGTTCACCCACGAGCGAACCAGCTACACCTGGATGGAATCATTTCTTTGCTCTCTTGGCAGTACTCTGGAGCAAACAGACCTTTGTAGACATATGACTCCCGACTAAGGGTCTGCACTTAGGGAAGCGTGGCCCTGACAGGGCTGGTAGGTTCCTAGAAACCTCCCTCTTCTCCAGGCAACTTTGGTCCTTCAGAGGTCCAGCTCAGGAGCACCTCCTTTGCTTCTGGAAGGGGTGTCTGCAGTGTAAGGAAGGGCTTCCCACTTTTAGAACCACAAGTCCAGACTCCACCACCAGCACCGGAGTTTTTACTCCGGGTTGGGTCAGAACCCCTGCTCTGTCCCAGCCCTGCCGCCCCACACGCTCCTGGGTCTCCTCGGGTCTCCATGCAGTCTGCAGTGGGGAGCAGAACAGACCTCAGCCTGTCACTCCCGCGCACCCAGGCGGGGTACGCATCGGACCTGGAAAAGGCGCTTGCCCCTTCTCTACCTGGTCTGGCCGGGTGCAGGCACATCTCTCTGATCCCAAGATCAGAGCCGCTTAGGATAAAAGGACTCGGACGCCCTCCGCGGGGAAGCCGAGGTCCCCAGCAGCCCGGGGCTCCGCCTCCTCTGGGTGGAGCCTCGGATGGCTGTCCTAATTGGGTAAAACTGGAGCGGGGCCTCCGCCAGCTGTCCTGATTGGCCAATTGGCGGGGCAGGACGTCAGACAAACGTTAGTTCGCATCCGGAAGCGGCGGTTTCAATTTGGGGGTGGGGCTAAAGGCCCCTCATTGCTGATTTGTTGACTGAAAATGTCAAGTCTGCCAACTTGAATTTTACTGAATGGAAATTACCGGAACTACAGGTTCCGATTGGTCAGTGTAGCCCAGCTACGTAATTTCCGGATGATTGTGGAGCTGTAAAAGGCTGCGGATGGGCGGGACAAGTGGCGAGGGCAACGCATTCCATCTTTCAAGCTTTTTTGTTTTCTTAAGAGAAAGTCTTTTGAAGCCTAGGCTTGCTTCGGACTAAGGGCTCCTCTCGGTTGGTGGGGGAGGGTGGATTTACAGGTGTGCCCTGTTAGGCCTGCTTTCTTCAACACTTCAAGTCTCTGTGAGGTGCCTACTTTGTGTCTGACGCCCTGGAAGGCAAAGATTTAAGAGTGGGGATAGAGGGAGAGAAGTCACTGACAAAATTACCATATAGATACCAAAAATCTGGTCTGGTAAAATCTAAACCAAAATTAGCCGGGCATGGTGGTGCACTCCTTTAATCCCGGAACTCGGGAGGCAGAGGCAGGCGGATCTCTGAGTTTGAGGTGAGGTAAGTTCCAGGACAGCCAGGGATACCCAGAGAAACCCTATCTCAAGACAAAATTTAATGTAGCTCAGATTGGCCTTGAACTTGCTATGTCATGAGGATGGCCTTAGACTGACTCTCTTCTTCTTCAGCCTCTACCTCCTCTAATTACTGGAATTACAGCCTATTCCAGCATACAGAGTGTGGAACTGAACCCAGAGCTCTATGCATGGAAGTGTGCTACCTTAGTGTTTTTAACAGCACTGTGTCTTAAACGCCCCTGGCTGCTAGCCGTTCTCCTTCCTCCCTGGCCACAGAAGGCCAGCAGCCCCAGGAAAAGGTCTAGACTGGAGGACACTTGAAAAAAGCATCTGGGAGCCGAGCAGTGGTGGCGCGCATGCCACCCTTAATTCCAGCACTTGGGAGGCAGAGGCAGGTGAACCTCTGTGAGTTCAAGACCACCCTGGTCTACAGAGCGAGTTCCAGGACAGGACAGGCTCCAAAGCTACACAGAGAAACTCTGTCTCGAAAAAACAATATAAATTAATTAATTAATAGAAAAGAAAAAGAAAGGAAGCATCCTGGAGTTTAGTGTAAGGGGGCCTGCTTTGCTCTCACTGTCTTCATTCAACAAGCACAATTTACTGATATTGCAAGTGCCTGACAATTCCGTGCCAGCTCTTGGGGAGAGAGGGTGCATGTAGCTGGTGCACACCTTCAGTCCCAGCACTCAGCAGGCAAGGACTCGAGACCAACCCGGTCTACCTAATGAGCTCTGGGGCTGCATAGTGAGATCCTGTCTCAAAACAAGACAGAATTTGTCATGTTAAAGGCCAACCTGGTCTACAGAGTGAGTTCCAGGGCAGCCAGGGCTACACAGAGAGACCCTGTCTTGAAAAATAAAAAAATAAAGAAGGCCCTCTCTTTCGACCATGTGGGATCTGGGGTTCAAATGCAGTTCATTAGGCTGGGAGGCAAATGCCTTCACCTGCCGAGCTATCTCTACCCCGACAACCTGAATTTTTAAGTGTCCTGACACTTAAAACAGATAAAACAACAGATACTTTATTAAAAAAAAATGAACTCATAAAAATGAAGGAAGGGAGCCGGGTGGTGGTGGCGCACGCCTTTAATCCCAGCACTCGGGAGGCAGAGGCAGCAGGCGGATCTCTGTGGGTTCGAGACCAACCTGGTCTACAAAGCTAGTTCCAGGACAGGCTCCAAGGCCACAGAGAAACCCTGTCTCAAAAAATCAAAAAAAAAAAAATCAAAAATGAAGGAAGGGGAAAGGAGGGATATTAGTACTCCTCTTAAGTAGCATGATGTGCCTATCCAACTGCCTTTTATTTATGTACATAGATTATTGCTGCTGTCAGCCTTGGTGAGGGGAGCTTCCCTTTCACTACTGAGGAAGCCAGTAACTGATCAAAATGCTGAGAATTCAGTGACTGTTGCTGTATTGTAGTGACCCAATGCTCAACCTTAAATGGAAGAACATCAGACATTTTATCACCTTCTCCAACGCTCAGGGAACAATGCAGAAGAGGGAGCCGAAGGAAAGAGAGCTGGAAGAAGGGTAAAGGGTTATGGGATTTGGTATGACATGGCTGTTGCCATCTTGAAAGCAGAATGGCTGATTGCTTGTGTGGCACCTTTACAAGAGGTGGAGCCCACTAATATCCCTCATGGAAGGGGAAGGCATGTGAGGCAGTGGGACTGCAGGGGACCAGGAGACTCCCGTGGCACAGCTTCCTGTAAGTTATTCATGTTCCTGTAAGCCCAGTTAAACTCACCGCTTCACCAAGCTGGACTCGAGTGGAACGGTTTTGCTGCTCCATCTGAGACCTGTCTGAAAAGACTTCCCGGAAAATGTCATGCAATTGTTATTGGCTTTTTCTGGAAAGTAAGCATAATGTAAAGATGTTGGTCAAGTTAGTAAGTAGTGGACCTGTGATGATTGGAATTGGTTGTCACCTTGACTGAATAAGGGGACATCCAGACTGGTGAGATGTGTGTGCCTGTTTGTCACTGGGGATGTTTTCGGAGAGGAGTGACATGGAAGGAGGGCAGCACCTTCCAAACTGCAACCTAGACGGAAAACATTGTGAGAAAAACAGTACCAGAAAAAAACTGTTCCGAGTGCTTCAGTTGTCACTGCTGCTGCCACCTGCTTCCGTGGTCGCTGCTGATATCATCCTCCGGCTTTGTTGGCCCTTCAACACGGATCTGATACCAGCCACTGTACAGGGAGCCTCCGGGCTATCAGGACTGCTGCGCTTCCTTCCTTGGAGCAGCCACCAGATTCTCAGCTTCTCCAGCATGCGCATGACCACTTCGGGCCATCCAGCTCCACTGTGTAGCCAGGCTAACCAATCCCCTCTTATAACACATGTGTACATTCAGTTGCTTCTGTTCCTCTAGAGAACCTAATACAAATGCTCACCGTAACACTACCACTGAGGCCTGCCATGCACACCCCTGTCCACCACAGGCACTTCTAGCACCAGCTCCCGTCCTAGTGTGGCTTCTTCTCTTTGCCTGGGATCTGCTCACTAAACACATACACTAAAATCACAAGATATCAATACATAGATATTCAGCCAGGCAGTGGTGATGCAAGCCTTTAATCCTGGCCCTTGGGAGGCAGAGGCAGGTGGATCTCTGTGAGTCTGGGGCCAGCCTGGTCTACAGAGTAAATTCTAGGACAGCCTCCAAAGCTACAGAGAAACCCTGTCTCAAAAAACAAACAAACAAACAAAAAAAAAAACAAAAACAAAAAGGACTTGTTGGACTGCAGCGAGTCAATAATCCTAGCACTAGAGCGGCTGAGGCAGAAATTTAAGGTTGAGAAGAGCTTGCGCTACAGAGAAACCTTGTCTCAAAAATATGGTGGGGCCTGGGAGATGGCTTGGCAGGTAAATCTCTTTGACTGTGAAACACGAGGACTCTGGGCCCCATCAGGAGAAGCCATATAAAAGCCAGATGTGACACACCTCTGAAACCCTAGCACCCTTATGGTAAGAAAGACTGGGGGAGGGGTGGTAGGTGGAGACAGAATGGCCTGTAAGCTCTCTGACCAGCCTGCATGTTTGGAGGCAAAGAAGAGACACCCTGGTGGGAGGGTAAGAACAGACTTGGAACGCTGTCCTGTGACCTCCATATGCATGGCATAGCGCATTGATATGTGGGCACGCAGTTTCAAGAGAGGCATGCGTGCTGTGGACGTAGATGGCAGAGAGCTTGTCTAGAGTGCACGGATCCCTGGGCTTGATCCCCAGCATGCACAAACCGAGCCTGGCAAGGCACACCTTTAATCCTAGCACTCAGAAGGCAGAGGCAGGAGGATCTCTGTGGGTTCAGCGTAGCTGTCTTCATAGTGAACTCCAGGCTAATAAGGCTACATAATGAGAAAGAAAAAAACAAAACAAAAGGTGTAGAGAGATGGCTCAGTGTTGACGGCCTTTGCTGCACAATTATGACAGCTGGTTTTTGTATCACAGAATCTACATAGCAACCCTCACACACACACACACACACACACACACATACATACATGTACTTATTGTGGTATTTTGAAATCTGACCCTTTTTTGCCATTCCCATTGTAAGCACCCTAGTTGAGGGCACTTTCATGCCCTCCTAGAATGCTGCTGACATTGCCTGGCTGGTCTCTCTGCTTCCATCCTCAGCCACATCCGACTCCACAGGGCTCATCCAAGGCCCCTGCTGAGATTCAGTCAGCTCTGACCAGCCCTTTCTTGCCTCAGGAAAACAAAGCACCCCATTCTGCCCCAGATCCTGCCTGCTTTCTTTCCTCTCTCCCTTATACGCTACCCAGATCTCCCAGGACTCCATTCCCCAGACTGTACTCAGTGTTACCTCAGTTAAGTCTCCTCCAACCACACCATCCTTGTACCCTTGCACACCTTCCTCACATACCTACTGACCTCTTGTCTTTTCCTAAGTGATCTTGGCTCTTATCCAGACAAGCTCTGTAAAAGTAGGGGTTCTGGGAATCAAACCCAGAGTCTCCTGCATGCTGGGCAAGTCAATGGCAGTGGTCCCCCCCCCCCCCCCCAAGATTTCTCTGTGTAGCCCTGGTTACAAGCCGTCTCGGAACTTGCTCTGTAGACCAAGCTGGCCTAGAACTCGCAGAGATCCACTTGCCTGAGTACCGGGATTAAAGGCGTGCACCATCACTGCCCAGCTTTCTTTGTCTTTTAAGACAGAGTCTCTATGCAGCATGGCTGGCCTGAAACTTTGCTGTCTGGGAGAGGGGTTAGTGTCTCCAGTACCCTGTCACTGGGCAGATGAAGCAGGGATGAGTCTGGTCTTACCTGAGAATAACTTGAGTCGGGTCTAGAAAACCGTGCCTTGTGAGCTACCACCCGACAGGTCAGCAGCAGCAGCAGCTTGCTAATGACAGGAGCCCCTTCCCCAACTCACACATGCACACTTGGTCAACGCTTTGCTTCACATACATGTGTACTAGATCGTGGTGTTTCTAGAGGGAGAGGAGAGTAAAGGGCACACTGAAAAGCTGATAGGCTTGGGGAAAATAAGTTTTGGGCTCAAAAGTCGGCTTCACCCTCCCTTCCCTCCCCTCCCCAATCAGTCCAAGACACTAGGACATCATCAGCTAGTCTTATTTCTCTGACCTTCAGTTTCCACAAAGGGGCTGAACAAGCCGGATTCTCAGCACTCACATTATGTCCTAGAACTGTGGCCACCCACAGGCTTCCAGGAGCTCTTGAGCTCCCCCAGAGTCCTGGACGGCAAATGTGCAAACACTAGAGCAGCCCTCGCAGAGCCCAAACACAGCAGCTCCTGAGATGACTATTCTGGAACACATGCATATCCTGTGATACACACCAGGTAAACTGCCAGCTCAAGAACGGCAGCGCTTGTACACAAGGGGGGAGAAGGGGCTGGATCTGAAGAACCAGGCAAGAACTGGAGGGGTTCTGGATGCCTGGGGTGTGGCACACGCTCAACTCCAAGTGCAAAGGTCATAAGAGGTAAGGGTAGGACAGGGGTGGGGGCACTAATCTGTCACTGTGGTGAGGAGGTCAGGGTCTCGGAGATTCAGACAGAAAGTGACGGATTGGTTAGAGTATGGTGTCATGGACTTGATGACCCCTCGAGTTTGTGGTCTGAGAATCTGGAAAGATGTAGTTACCATCAGCTGAGCTCAAGAGTTTTTGAGACAAGACAAGTGGGTGGGTAGGGGTGGGACCTCAGTCAAGAGGACATATGAAGAAGGGCAAGGAGAAGCCACCAATGGCCTTTTCCACTCCCAAGGGCCCTTCTAACAAGAAAGGTCACAGCCAAGTTCTCAGAAGGCGGAGTGGGGTGGCCCGCTGAGTCATTGATGTTTTACATGAAGCCTGAGTGTGTGGTGTTACAGAGAACTGAGTACAGGAATCGCTCTGGATTTGCTGGCCCTCAGAGGCTGGCGTGTTCCTTCCTCTCAGACCAGCCCACAGACTTTGCGGGGCCACTGCCAGGCAGAGAGTTCACACAGGGTCATAACTGGGGCTTTATTTTAGTTTCCAATACATCAGCAGAGATACAGGTAACTCAGACAGGTGCATCACCTCGAATATGCCAGAAGCAAACTCACTGTGTCAGGAGCCTGTCGCGCCCCAGCAAAGATCACACAACAGCAGCAAGAAATTAAAGTGCTCCGCTAAATGTCTCAGGTGCAGTCTCTCCCTGGTGGTATAAGTGGAATTTTTACTTATGTAAGTTCAAAATTTCATTCAGTACTCAGGGGCTATACTGAAAAAGAGTTTATTCTATTCCCCCCCCCCAAAAAGAATACAACATTTGTTGGGATCATGTGACACTGATTTGTCCTGACCCACTGTGAGGTGACCCCATCTGTCCAGCCTAGTAATACACTCACGACTTCTTCCCATTACATGCTGAGCCGGGTCAAGACCATCACTATCCCAGTAAACAGGGTAGGCTGAGGGGCAAGAGAGCACATGGCCATGGGCAGCCAACCAGCAGGACCTTGTCCCCAGGGGAGCTCCTGGCTGTGGACTTCTGGGAGGAGATGCAGCCCAATGGTTTATCTCTAAGACACTCTCTACCTGGTCTACAAGGCTTCATTAACCCGAAACTGTTTTTTTCAGACAATCCACCTGGGTGACTGGAATCTTCCCCACGTTGACCAGTAACAGTTTCAAACCTCAACAAGGGGAAGCTCAGAGTCAACAGGAGGCTAAGCAAGCAGCAGGAGGTTCAGGAGTAGAACGGGAGGAGGCTTGAGGGTCAGGGCAGTAGGAAAATGGCAGCCTGGCTTCTCATGCTGTTTTGTGGCCAGCTGCAGGCATCGACACAGGGTACAGTCTAGAGAATGGTGGCCACGGGGAGCTTGCAGCAAGGCAGAGATGAGCTGGAGTTAGGGAGGTGGGCTCACAGGCTGTGCGCCCCTCAGTGCTAGGGCAGGTCGCGAGAGGGATCTCTTCTGTACCCACCTTCTCCAGCCACCCCAGGCAGCCCCACCTTCCACCATTCCTCCTGCTACATCCTTTAACCACCTGGACCACACTAGCTCTCACTAATAAACCAGGACCATCAGGCCAAGAGCTGAAATCAGAGCAAGGGCCTCAATGGCAAGAAGAGAGGCAAGCCCCATCTCATCCTGTCAGACGTCAGCACCACCACATCTGATACCCTAATCCACACGCCTTCTCCCGAGCTCTCCCTCTGCTCTGCCTGGCAGAGGTCCCCAGCCTCCCATACGAGCTGCCTGAGTCTAAAGCCCAGGGTGTGCTGAGCCTGGCCACCAAGCACAACTCAGAGACTGCAAGTGGGGAAAAGCGCTAAAGCTGAGGCCAAACACAAGATACAAGTCCTTCTGGGACAAACGTGGTCCTTCCAGAACTATCCTGAATTCTTCTGGGGAGTCCAGTCACCCCCACATTGTCTTTCTCTAGGTGTGCCTGCTTGGGCTGAAAAAGGTGGGCGTGTCTGCCTGATGCCTGTGAGCGTTCCCCTCAGTATTCTGCAGGGTGCTACCCTGAGGAAGACCTTCTCAAATGCACCGAACTTCAACCAGGTGAACATGCTGAGCAGACACGGACACGCGTGACTCCTCATGCCGAGCTGACCCGTCCTTGTCGGTCTCCAATTGGGGTGTGCACCGGGGTCTCCTGCAGGGGTCGGGTAACTGGTGTGGAGGCTCAAACAGTACAGGACAATGGATGCTTTCCTTCTCTCCGCAGTGGCCAAGGACTGGAGCCCATGGGAGGTGCGGCCCTGCCTCTCTCTGCGCAGGCCGCCCCCGCTGCCCACTACCTGCTCGGCTGCAGGTACTGGTGTGTGAACATGTTGAGTTCACTGTCCAACCAGCCAGCTTTATTCCTGCGAAGACAAGACTGCTTTGTACAGGCGGCAGACTGAACAGGTCACACTAGCCTGTCTGAACTGTCACTTAATCCTTCAATAGCACAATTTCCCATTTTGTAGATGAGGAAAAGGACAGAGTCCTACTTTTAAGAAAGAGGTGAACTGAGAAAGAATCTCACTAAGCCGCCCAGGCTGGCCTGAACTCATTCTCAGCTGTGAACTCCTCCTGCCTCAGCCTCCCATGTGCTCTGATTATACGAGTCAATCACCACGGCTGGTTTGGGTTTTGCTGCAACCCAGAGTCCCCAAACCTTTGGAGGTCAGCTTTCTTGATTGACAGTTGAAGGTTTGGGTGCTAGCTCAGCCTATCTTTGTGGCTACCAGCAACAGCAGCAGCAGACATTGTCCCGAGAGCCAGAGCCAGTCAGTGAGCGGTGTGTCCCTGGTGGTGGGCAGGAGGGGCACCTCTGCATAGGCCAGACACTGACCTGTTGGGGCTAGTGCTGAAACTTGTGAGTACCTCTCTGTCCTCTTTGGGCCTGACATCAGAGGCGGGGGCAGGATATGCAAGTCCCCATGTGCTAATGTTATCACAGCCTGAGTGGGCTGAGGACTACAGTACTTCTACCTTTAGCTGTGGCTGCCATGAAATTATATTCTCATCTCACAGATGAAAGCCACAAGACACAGGAAAGCTGAGGAGGGAGTGCAGGGCCAGCACCCAGAATCTGGCTCCTCCAACTGATCCTCCTCCCAGCAAATGTCATAGTTCTACAGAGGCCACCAGTCCTGTTCCTGTGCAGAGACCTGGTGCTAGGCCCTCCTGCTCCTGGGCTCAGAGAGGAACTAAATATGACAGACATGGTGGCAGCTCTCACAGAGAAAGAAGAGTCAAAGTGCAGCCCACCTGCACCCCAACTGTGGAGCTCCAGACAAGGGCCTCAGCTTCCATGGGCACTATTAGAAAGTGGAGCTGAGATGGACATGATGGCACACATCTTTAATCCCAGCACTAGGGAGGCAGAGGTAGGTGGATCTCAGTGAATTTGAGACCAGCCTCATTCACTGTCAAGTTCCAGGCCAGCCAGGGCTACAAAAACTGGGTGAGACAGCCTGTGCCAAGTGCTGAGACCCTGCAACATCACAGCACTGCCTTGTTTCCTGGGTCACTACACCCCATCTGCAAACACCCTGAGGACTGTGACATGACACTGTGTGTTAAGCCTCCAGCACCAATGCCATCTTGTACTCAGAGCCTGGCAAACATCTCACGAGAGCTAAATCCCTGAGGAGCACCTGGGGTCCACACTGGAGACAGCAGATGCAGACAAGCCCCAATCCCCCAGCGTGGCCACTAGGCCACTCACCTGAGCAATTTGGCTTTGCTCTGAAGTGACTCCAGAGCCTCAACTTTCTTGTTCATGGCAGCAATTTCCTGCTCCAGATTTTCCCGGGTGATGTCAACTTGCTGGCACAGATGAGCAAATGTCCCAGATAGTTCCCTGAGGGGACAGAAGATGGGATCAACTGGGAAGATGGTGGTTTTGACAGGATTCTACTGGTGGCCAAATCCACCCAGAACAGAGAAGTAGCTGAGTCCATCCACATCTGCTCTGGCCTGAAGTCCTGCTTTTGGGATCCTTCCCAGCTCTGCTATAACAGCTCCCGATGCCCACATCAAAGACACTGGGCATCACCACAGGAGACACATCAGTCCAGGGGTGAAGCTAACTGGAGACAAAAGGCCAGGGTTTGGACTCTGGTGCTCATCAGCTAGGCAGCGGGGAAAGGTCCTATCTCCTTTATCTCCAAGTCTCATCATCCTCTCGTGCATGCGTGTGTGTGATATGGTAGGGAAGGCAGGTTTTCATGCATGTAAGGCAAACTCTCTACCAACAGAGTTATATCCCTAGCCCTATCAGTACACACCAATAAAAAAACATCTAGCTCACAGCTACAAAGCCAGTGCAAAAAGAGTCTGCCACGCCACAGTTCGAGGGCAATCAAAGCATGGTGGCTCAAGTCTACAATCCCAGGACCCAGGAGGTTGAAGCCAGAAGACTGCCCTGAGTTTGGAATTAGGCAGTACAAGGTGGTAAAACTGCCCTCTCCGTGCTCCTGACCTAACGAGGCATTGTAATCAGGCTTTGATTTAGGATCCCACAGCTCATGCCCTTCAAGGCAACCTTTAATATTTATTTACTTAAGAGAAAAGGTCTTATGTAGTCCAAGATGGCCCCAAACTCTCCCCATATAGCCAAGGATGACCCTCCTGCCTCCAGCTCCTCAGCCATGGACCCCTCTGTCATCCCTGGACACAAAGCTAGCACTACACAAAGTCCTGGGACCCATGATGCTGAGACTCAGGGGCTCTTGGGTCAAGCTGAAAGAGAGATGGGGAGAGCCCACCAATTAGCGTGTCCTTCCTCAGGTCCCTGGGTTACTCACTGCTGGACTTGGTGGCTGCAGTTAGAGCCAGTGTAACTGATAATGAGCTGCAGCTTTTCACTGGCGTATTCCACAAACTGGCGCTTGAAGGCCCTCTCCTTAGCCTTGGTGGTCCAGGTTAGCCGCTCATAGACGTAGAGGAGGCCGTACAGTCCAAAGGAGAGGGCAATGAGTCTCCAGCCCACTGCCTTCCACACCTGTAGGGATGCATGGTTAATCTGGAGTGAGGTCTCTGCGGCTCCACTGGGGCTAAGAAAGCAGGCACTGTCTCCAGCTGAAGTCAGGGGACTGGTGTGGCCATGGGCAATAACTCAGGGTTAGAGCCACTGTCCTGATCTAGTGAGGAACTGCTTTAAGTTCTGGGGATGGAATTCAGGGCCTGGCACACGCTGGACTCCCCTGCTGCGCTTCAGCCCCAAACCTGAGAAACAGGCTTTGTAAGAGAACCCAGGTGATCCAGAGCCACAGCTTGTTCTGGGGCAGAATCTGGAGTCACTCCTCACAGCCCACCAAGGAGAGTAGACTTTCATGTCACACTTCATCCTGGCTACATGAACTTGGGCCAGTTTACTGACAAGCTTCTTCATTGACAAAGGAGGTATGTGATGTAAATTTAACCCACAGATGGTATAGCTAGGCAAACAAAATGCTGTAAGATCTATAAAAGGCCTGTCAAGGGTCAGAGCTGTAGGTCACAACCCTCTCCTAGGCCACTATCTATGGAAAGAGCCACAGGATGCAACTCTTAGTCCGATGGGAGGGACTCAGCTGATCTGACAGTGTTTGTGACAGCCACCCTTTGCCAACACCACACCCCCAGGGAGATCTCAGATCTCTCATCGTGAGGGATGGTGGCTACAAAGGGTCTTGAGACAGAACAAGGTGAGCCCCACAGAAACAGAGGGGCTGCCCTCAGGGCTTGAGTCAGACAGAGTCACATATCCAGAAGCAAGAGATGAAGTTAAAGGGCCAGGTGGGCCTCCTGCTTAACCTTTAATTGTTCCCTATTATCTACTTGTTATGGGAGAGGCCTGTGTCAGAAGGGGAGGCTTCAAACTAGCAGTGAGTTTCTGCAAGCTACATCCAGGAAGTGGGAACATCCTGTTAGTTGTGTGATGTCTCAGAGGAACAACTGTATGTGAAAGGCCCTGGCCACACAGCCCCCCAGGGTAGAAAACACTCACTGAGCCCCCAGGAGCCCCCCTCCCCCAAGCAAGTGTCACTGACCACTCCTCCAACCACAAGAATGCCCATGGAGGTTCTGGATGTCAGAGAGGCAAGGCCGGTAACCATGGAGACCATAAGCTCCTCCTGTGTGAGGGAGCCCTGCGGCAAAGGGGGCATACTGGGGTTGGCGGGTGTTAGAGGGATAGGCCGCTGAACCTGATGAGAGACAACAAAGGATGAGAAGGATGTTACAAATCTGTCGTTCAAGTACACCCTCAATGATCCTCAAGACTAAACGAGGTAGGGTAGGGACTGAGCAGCTCTTCGACTCCCAAGAGGCAGAAGAGGGAAAATGAGCTTTGTATGCACCACAGTGGGATATCTGCATCCTGAGAGCCCTGCTAGCCCAAGGTGAGCACTATGGCATGTCACTGGGCTGCTGCCAGTAGAGAACTTTTACTAAAAGTCGTAATTAAAGCGTTTGTGAGTGTGTGAGTGCGTGTGTGCGTGCACATGTGTACACACACGCATGTGCATCTGAGTGTGTGGGTTTGTGTCAGACATCCTCCTCCAGCGCTTTCTGCCTTTAGACTGTTCTCTCAATGACTGGACGCTTCGTGTTTCAGCCAAGCTGAGATGCCAGCTTTGGAGGAAGAGTAAGTGCTTGCATCCACTGAGCCTTCTCCTCAGTCCCTAATGTACTTTTTATTCTAAAATTTAAAGTCGTGATGTGTATTTTTTTTATTGTAAACTTTATTTAACTGTATATGTATGAATGTTTTGCTTGCATGTATGTCTGTGCACCACACGTGTGTCTGGTATGCATGGAGGTCAAGGGCACTGGATGCCTTAGAACTAGAGTTAGAGGTGGTTGTGAACCATCATTAGGTGCAGGGAAGAGAACCTGTGTCCTCTGCAAGAACAGCAAGCACTCTGAACTGCTGAGCCATCTCTCCAGTTCCTAATGTATTTTTATTCTAAAATATTTCTAATTGCTCGGTTATACATTTTAAAGTGGTGGTTTACAGGTACGAATTTAAAATTCCCTCCCTTCTGTGGTGTCAAGGATCAAATGCAAAGACTCCTGTATGCGTACAAGGCACACATTTCCCCACTGAGCTATGTCTCCAGCCTCCAAGTGGTCTGTTTTGAAGAGCACACACTGAGACAAGCACTAGAACCCCCCTGCATTTGTAATCAGGACAAGACCAAGCTGACAACAGTAGCAATGCTGACCAGTGACTGAGTGGCATACTGTCATGGCTGTCTGCCTTAGGGACCCCTGGTGGCAGGTGATCTCCCATGGTGCCCTGAGGAAAGCAGCTTCTTGCCTGATCACTGTAGCCCATCAAAGCCCGGCGGCTGTTCTTGGGACCCAGGAACCTGTTCACCAGCATTGTCCATCCAAGGGAGAAGTGGAACTCTATGTCCTCCTGAAAGTCAGCGCACAGCTTGTCACAGTTCAGGTCATAGCTGAGGGAGAAGCACTGGCGAGGGACCAGCATGTCTATCTGATTTCGCGCAGACACAGGCAGAAGGGGCTTCAAGCCATCTGTCAGGGGCACAAGCAGAGAGAGTGTGCAATCAGTGTAGGCCTGTGCCACACCGGGGCCCAACCTCAGGCACAGAGTCCATACAGCTGCTAGGGTTGCTGCAGCTCTGCAGAAACCTCACCCAGGTGGTCAGCTGGTGGGACTGGCTGACAGGTCACCTTTCCGAACCTGCCAGCAGTCACACCAAAGTCTCAACTTGTATATTGTCCCACATGGCAACCCAAGTTCACAGAGAATGAACTCAGGACACCAGACCGGAAGGTAGTGGGTTAAATCACCACCAAAGGTAACAGATAAGGAAAGGCCATCCTAGTTGACTGATTATTTTGATTACGTGTATGTATTTGCGTGTCTGTGGGACTATGTGCTCATGGGTGCAGGTGTATATGGAGGTAGGGGCATAGGATCTTCTGAAAAGAACTGAAGTTCAGGCGGTTGTGGTCCTCCTGACATGGGTTTTGGAAAACAAGCGGTCCTCAGCCAGAGCTGTACACACTTTTAACACACCGAGCTATCTATCCAGCCTCATCTTGGATACGGCAGCTCCACTGACCCCAAGGTCCCCTGTGACACTAACCTATCATGTCTTGCTGCATAGTCTGTAGGGAGTTGGTGATGGCCGTGGAGCAGCGGTCAGACATGTTCCGGCCCAGGCCTTCCTCTATATGGCGGTGTAGTTCCTGCCTCCAGAAAAGAGAGGGTGAGAAGAAGCACGACCACCAGGAGTCTCTCGGGGTTCAACAAGACCGCCAGTGACCAAAGAGGCCTCATGTCCCTGCCTGGCACCTCCACTCAGGGACCCTCAGACAGTCCAGCTTCACTCACATTCTTATAAACCTTGAGGACAACTGGGGATGGGTGAAAGTCCATCTGGTACTCATCAACCAGCACAGAGAGGCGTCTGATCTCTTCAGCCATGGCTGTGGACACCTGCAGCCAAGGGAGGGTGCTGTTAGCATCAAGAGGACTGTGCTTTGCTTTGGCGGGAGGGGCTGCAGTGGACTGCACGCCTGTCCCCATAACAAGCAGCCTCCTCAGCTCCTCTTGATTTGAAGCTTCAGAGGTGGAAGAAAATGAGCAATCAAAAGGGTCCTGGACAAAGGCCCAGAGGAACCTGTTCTTCAGCCAGGGCCACAGAAAGCCGAGGAAGCCCCTGGGATGAGATGCCTTGCCCTTGGCATTTGCTGCCATGGAACTTGACTTTGACTCGGAGCCCCAATCTCCCCACAGAACTTTCTCTTCCTTCTCACCTGCCTTTCCACTTCCTCTGTAATCTGCTTAATTCTCAGCTTATAGTCTTGAGCCAGGAGCTCCAGCTGCTTGTCGATGAATCTCAGCCGGTCTTGCCGCTCTTCCCGCATCTCCAGACAGTAAACTCTGGAAGCAAAAGAGCACTGCTCAGAAGCCTATGTCCCCACATGACAAAGCAGGGACGCCAAGGGAAGCTGGGAAGCTTACGGTGGCCACATTTCTCCTGCCTGGCCAGGGATCTGAGGCAGGCAGAAGACAGCCCCTCATCCCTCAGGCTTCCTTTAGGGGAAGGGGTGGTGACAGAGAGAGATGGCTAAAGAGGTGAGGGTTAGAAACAGTTCTGCTAACTAATAAGGGAGGGGGTAATGTGTGGCAAGCCAGCAAGATGGCTTAGCGGATTAAATGTTTGCTATACAAGCCAGATGACTTAAATTCAGTCCCTAGAATCCAGACAAGGTGCAAGGAGAGATATGATTCCACAAAGTTGTCCTCTGACTTCTACACGTGAGCTGTAACATAGACACACACTCTATAACAACAGTGTGAAAAAAAAATTTTTTTGAGACAGTCCTGGCTGTCATAGAACTCACTTTTGGCCTCAAACTCACAGAGATTGGCTTGCCTCTGTCTTTTTGAGTACTGGGATTAAAGGCATGCGTCACCACTGCCCAGTTCTATTTAATTTTTATTTTATTTTTTTATTTTTCAAGACAGGGTTTCTCTGTAGCTTTGGGAGTCTGTCCTGGAACTAGCTCTTGTAGACCAGTCTATTTAACTTTTAATGTGGTCTGGGTGTGAGCCCATGGACTCAGCTCAACATTAACAATCTGATCTTAGATGTATCTTTTTATTTGCCCAAAGCAAAATACACAGAACCGTAATTTCCCTCTGCCTTGGACTTGGGCTCTCACCGCTGCTCCTGGGCGGCAATGTGCAGGGAATCCATGATGAGACGAACAGCTTCTGCAATCTGCTTAGCCCGGACTGTGTGTTGCTCAAATTTGGTCTTTACTGCAGACTGGGAAATGCATTCCTGGAACAAACAGAAGCACTGAGGGAGGTGGGGCCAACACCTCCAAGGACTAGACTGTGGCTTTCATAGCCAGAGATCCTGGAACAGATAGAGCACTAAGTGAGGTGGTCGCCAACACCTCCAAGGGCTAACAGAAAGAGGTACTGAGGGAGGTGGGAGCCAATGTCTCTAAGGGCTAGGCTGTGACTTTCATAGCCAGGGACAGGGCTAGAGAGAACCTGGAAGGACAGAATCACTATATACCAGAATCAAAGACGTACCTCAAATCGCCTCTCAAAATTCTGAAATTCAAACATCCTCACTTGAAACCCTTCTGCAAGAGCGCCCCCTAGGAGAATGGCAGTGTTAGTGAGGGAAACAGCTGTACAGAGAGGAAAACGGGGAAATTCCTTCTCTAGGTTACTTTCTTTTTAAAATTTTAACTTTATTTTACGTGCACTGGCATGAAGGTGTCAGATCTCCTGGAACTGGGGTTACAGACAATTGTGAGCTGCCATGTGGGTGCTGAGAATTGAACCCATCCTCTGGAAGAGCAGCCAGTGCTTCTTAACCATTGAGCCATCTCTCCAGCCCCCTAGGTTACTTTTCTAACCCTGTGGCCAAAATCATCTGACAAAAAACAACTTAAGGGAGGAAAGCAAGCTTCCCCAGGCTCCCAGTTTGCGGAGAAACAGTCGGTCATGGCAGCATCAACTTGAGGTTGCCTGCCCAGACCTTACAGGGCAAAGAAACAAGGAATGCTGGGGCTCACTGCTTTCTCCTTTACACTCAGCCTGGGACCCAGCCCACGGGATGCTGCAGCTCACATTCAGGGTGAGTCATCCCCCTCAGGGACTCCTCTTTGGAAATGCCCTCAAAGACAGGTCCAGAGGCGTCTCCTAGTTGATTTTAAGGAACAAGGACCTCCTCCAGGCTCTGAGCACCACCTCGCTGTCAGACCAAGTGCCACCAGCAGACCCAGTAAGAGACCCAAATTTCAAATATCCATAAAAAAGGAGGCCGTCGGCTCTCATGGTTACCTCCTTCTGGCATGCCCTGGGCTTTCTGGACCCTGGCACTGAGCACCTCCTTGGCAGATACGAAGAAGATCCTGTCCCCAGCCTGAGCTCGATCCACCACGCCCAGCTCGTCCACCAGAAAGCTGGTGCAGCGTTCCATGTGCTGCCGCCGCACCTGGGCCACAGACAGCTGTGTGTGAGCAGGGCAGGAGTGGGGAAACACCTCTGCTCTCGAGCCGCCAGTTTCCCTAGTTCCTCTCTGGGTGCTTGAGACACAGAACAGGCCCAGACGACCTCAGGTCAAAGTCTGCCTAACACTGTTCTTTGGTGTCCCAGAAAGAAAGGAGACTAAACCTGGCTCTACACGGACAAGCCAAGTGTCCCAGGACCTTGACTTATCAAACAATAGGCACCCCTGGAGAGTCTCAGTTCCTAGGTAGAACTTAAAAGTGTTAAGAGTCTCCACAGACCCCAGCGTCAGGCATTGTGAGCAGGTCCCACTCCCTCAGGTGTGGAGACAGGATCACAACAAAAGCTCCATGACGAGCCTCAGCAGCATTTGGACTCACAAATCCCTTTTCTTTTCTTTCACATAAAATCAGAGTTGGGAGTATCCTAGAAAACACCCATTCTTCATTCTCTTTAAGCTTCTTTCCCAAATGCCTTCCTAAAGTCTCTTTCTACAGGTACTGGTCCAAATGAAAAGAAAAACAAAGATGAAAATAATCATGGCAGAGATGCTCTTTCAATCCAAGAGAAGTCAAGGAAAAGAGAGAAAGTGAACGGGCGGGGAAGGGAATGACGACCGCCATCAGTGACCACATCCAGTCATATGTAGTCAAAGCAGTGACTTGATCCACTAGATCTGAGGCTGCCGGGGGGGGGGGGGGGGGGGGGGGGGGGGGGGGGGGGGGGGGGGGGGGGGGGGGGGGGGGGCAGGGCTAGAGCCTGGACAAATCAATGTGTGCTAGGGGGGCGCAAGCAGATCCCAATGGTTAGTGCTCACGGCTCATGGCAGTCTCCAAACTGCCAGAGAGACACCCACCTCCTCCATGTACTCAGGCTCTGAGGCAGAGGCATCCCAGCGGTTGTTCAGGATGAAGATGTTGGGCCGGGAGAGACGCTCGCTCACTTTGTGGAAGAACTGCTTCTCCTAAACAAGGGCAGAGGACCTTGGTGGAGGAGGGGTCCTGCCAGTCAAGGCCCCACTAGCTGTCCTGCCCAGCGTGCCCAGGGACAAGGTGGAGAAGAGTTACCGTCTGCATCAGTGTGGACTCTGAGTTGGCCACCAGCACAAACACATCAGCATCCAGGCAAAACTTATCAATCCAGCTGTCCAGCTCCGTAGTGACATCGATCCCAGGGCTGGTGGGGGCAGGTGTGAATCAGCACGGTCAGGTGCAGGGCCTGAGCCCCAGTGTGAACAGCCCTGGGACTTACAAGGCAGTCGGGCGAAGGAGGGAGGCAGGTCTACCCTTTCCGGGGAGCTTTATTTCCTTTCCCTGACCTTCCAGATCACTGAGGAATTCGCAGTTCCGTGTTTTAGCACCTATCCCTCCTCCCCCCTTTTTTTTTTGTTTTTGTTTTTTGAGACAGGGTTTCTTTGTATAGCCCTGGCTGTCCTGGAACTTGCTCTGCAGAGTGCTGGAATTAAAGGCATGTGCTACTACCACCAGACAGCACCTGTTATTTTTATAAAAACATAATAACTTGTAGTTTTCAGTTTTCTAACTGAAACTAAATTCAACCAAATTCAAGTTTTGAATTTTCCTTTTTTAAATTGAGATTGGCCTCAGGTAGCGGAGACTGACCTTGAACTCCTGGTCCTCCTGCCTCATCTCTCTAGAGAAGTGATTAAAGGCACGCCCTACCATGCCCAACTTCCAAGTTTGTATTTGGCCACCATATAAAGTATTGTATTTTTCGGTGTAGGAGTAACGTGTCCAAAACACAGGGTGTTCCTTCAAAAGGAATAAAATGGCCATATATGCTACCCAACACACATACTAACTGTTGTGGAATCACCAGCCTTCCCAGAGCCAATGTCCTGAGGATTGCTAAAGACCTACTCTGTCAATGGCATTTCAGATACTGGCAAGTGAAATGATTAAACAGGTCCTAAGTTGTCCCAGGCTTCAGACTAGAGAATTGTGTTTTGGTGTTCCAGAAGGAAAGGAACTAAGGGAACAAAGAGCCTAAATCTGTTGCACAAGTCTTCCAAGGACTGTTTTATAGAGCAAGTGCCTCTGAAGCCAGAATCAGCTTGGACTGGCAGAACCCAAACACACTGACTGGCATGTAGAGCCTCCCCCGTTTTTCAGCGCCCCTATCTCTCGAACAGCCCACTCCTGGGACATCTGCAGGGCACTGATGCCAGTGAGCATGATAACCAACCAGGCCCTGGAAGAAATCCAAGGGGCAGAAGGATTTGGTTGAGCTCTCCGAAAGGCTCCAGTACTTAAACAGAGCAAAGAGAGGACACAGGGACCTTCAACATGAATCACCCAGAAATGGAGAGTTGGTACCCTCAGACTGGGATTCTAGGAGTCTCCCCCCTCTCACCTGTCCATCAGCACGAGGTCATCCTTCAGAAGTGGACACTTGGAGTTGGGCCACATCACACTCACCAGGCTGCCTGCATGCAGCTGCTCGTCCTGATGGAGGGCATGTGCCAGCTGGTTCACAGTCTGACGGTGGAGGAAGGAAATAAACATCAGGCCAAGAAGTATCATCAGCTGGGAGATCTCCTGTGCCACCTACTACAACACAGCAGCCTGGGATGGCTGACCAACTAACTGGCTAGCCCCTGTCCTTTAAAAAAAAAAAGAAAAAAAAAAAAAGATTCAAGCACACTGGCTGCTCTCCCAGAAAACCTGGGTTCATTTCTCAGCACCTTCAAGGCAGTTTACAACTGTACTAAGTTTCAGGGGATCTGAAGCCCTTCTGGATAGACTGTGTGCACCAGACACCTCTGTGCCTCTGTGTTATAGACATACAAGTAGGCAGATACTTATACACAGAAAATAAGAAAATGTTTAAAAGATTCATTAATTTTTAACTACGTGCATGTATATAGGTGTTCACAAAGGCCAGAAAAGGGTGTTGGACCCGCTGGAGCTGGAGTTCTAGGAGAATGTGTGAGGCACCTGACAGTGCTGGGAACTGAACTCGTGTTCTCTGAAAGAGCAGCAAGCACTCTTCACAGAGGGACCATCTCCCCAGCTCCCTTTCTTTCATCGCATTCCCCTTTAAGCCTCTCTCTCAAATATCACCCTGGGGCGCAATTTATTCTGCAACGATTAATCCCCCATGAATCAAAATGCACACCTGGCTCCAAGTAGAGCACAGATGCCTCTCAGAAAGTAAGAACGCAGGGGCTGCTGGCTGGGGCATGAGAATCCCAGCGCACACTCAGGAACCACACCCTGCTGATAAGCCCAGGAGGAACATATGTGCTCTCCTCCCTGCGCAGTGCACAGCCAGCCGGCTCAGCCTCTCACCCTCAACAAGCTGGGCCTTGTTCCTGGTGCCCCACTTTCCCGACCCTCTCAAACACTCTCACAATCCCCCACAAAGCTCATGAGCATGGAGGTGGGTGAGCCCTGTGACACTGCTGTGCTGGCTGCTCCGTGTCCAGACTGCACCCACTAGCGCCCACAGCAGAGAGTTGGCTGGACGGAACCCACCTTGACGCTCTTCTTCTCTTCCGAGCCCTCAGTGAGGAGGAAGGCCTCGTGGCCGTCTGTGCCCTCCACCCGCAGGAAGCAATTGGTGGTGTGGCCAATCCCAGATGGCAGAACTTTGTCCCAGAGCATGGCATTGATCACGGTACTCTTCCCATTGCTCGTCCTAGGAGAAACAACAGTGAGGCCATGAACAATAGTCTGGGCTGTCACACTGTAGTGCCCAGACTGGGCTGAAGTCTTATTCTCTGCCATGTCAACGGCACCCAGGTAGCACTGAAAGGAGGGCTCTGTGTTTGTTAAAATGGCAGGTGAACATCCCTCAGCCTGGACCTGTTACATGCTCAGCGCTTCAGATCAGCTTGCAGGCAGCTGGTGCAGCAAGGGCTGGTACAGACACGACCTGTCTCAGAGTTCAGCACCACTCAGTAAGTAAGCACTGGTGGAAACTGACTGTCTTCAAAGCAAACCATGCTCTTCCCTAAACCATGGGCCCTGTCCTCTGAGTTGTCATCCTGTCCACATGATCCCATGTCCTTGTTTCCCAACACTGGGCCTGCTGTGTGGCTATTTTCCCATCATGCTTCTCACACATGAAGCCCCACTTCTCAGGCCCACCAGTGTCAGGCAAAAGGGAAGCTTCCTTTAGTGCTCTATTTAACACACCCCTTTCTACATTCTGCTTCTTGTAAACAGCTCCATTTGCACACTTGCCTACTCCAGGGTTTAATGGGAACACTCTCTCTTCTGCATGGCAATCCCAGCAGCACACAGCTTCCAAAACCACCGATCTCCATGTGCCCAGCGACATGGACAGATACTAGCACCCGGGTGAGGGCCAGGCCACACCTTCCAGGAAAGGATGAAGAAACAACAGGCCAAAGAAGCTGAGAGCACACTTGAGATCACAAGTCATCAGGAACAGGCCTTGAGACACAGTGTTCACTCATTACTACCACTGTGTGCCAAGCACCAGTTAGTTTATCTAGGACTTTTAACCTAAGTAGAATTGTAGCTTTGTTTTTGACAAACTGGCTTCAAACTCCAAATGGAGGATGACCTTAAACCTTCCAATCCATCCCCTCCAGAGTGCTGGTATTGTAGGTGTGAGTGCCATCATGCTGGGCCCCAGGGCTTCACATACATAGCAGGCAAGCACTTACCAAACGAGACACACCAGTTTCAGGTGCTAATTGTTTTTAGTGCCTGATCCTCCTTATTACAATTGAAACTCTTAAAACAAAGGGGGGAGGGGGAGGGGGGAGGGGGAGAAGAGTGGGAGTAGGGGGAGGGAAATGGGAGGCTGGGAGGAGGCGGAAACTTTTTTTTTTCTTATTCTCAATAAAAAAAAAAAAGAAAAGAAAAAAATTTAAAGAAAAACACAATAAAATACAAAGTCCAAAAAAAAAAAAAACAAAAAAACAAAAAACAAAGGGGGAAGCTTCACAGCACAGCACTGACTAGGTATGACCCCACAGACAGGAAAAAAGTCTACATAGTTGATTAGACTAAACCAATAAAAGGGCTAGACACCAAAGGATATAACTGTCAGAGTGAAAAGGTAGCCTGCAGAATGGCTAAGATCTACAAATACACAGAATGTATTTAAAGGGCTGGAGAGAGGGCTCTGTGCAGTGGCTCTCAACCTTCCTCACTGCAACCCTTTAATGCAGTTATTTCCTCATGTTGTGGTCACCCCCAATCATAAAAGTATTTTTGTTGCTACTTCATAACTGTAATTTTCTACTGTTATTAATCATAACATAAATATGGGTTGTCTGAGCCTTAAAAGGGTCACAATCCACAGATTGAGAACCACTGGCTCAGTGGTTAAGTGTGTGCACTTCTCTTGCAGAGGACCTGGGGTCAGTTCTCAGCAACTCTCAACTGTCTACTCCAGCTCCAGTGGGATCTAGTGCCACTGGTTGGTACCAAGATCTGTACCAAGTGAACATACCCATGAGCATAACAGAATATAAATGAGTCTTTAAAAAAGACCCACCAATGTATTTAAAAGCTCCTACAATGCAACAATAACCAAAAGAACAACCTAACTAAGGAATAGATATAGATATATAAAAGGCCAATCAACACATGAAAAGTAGCGCGGCAACCCTAACATTAAGGAAATACAAATCAAACCACACTAGGAGCCCAACACGAAGGGTCCAGCACTGAGGCTGGGGCAGCATCACCTGAGCCCAAGAGTTAAAAATCAATTTGGACATCACAGTAAGGCCCCTATCTCCAAAAACCAAACCAAACAAAAATAAAAAAAAAAAACAAAGAACCCCACATCAGACTGTTACTTCTCACTCAGAGGCATGACCACTATCAAAACACAGAACACTGTGGACAAGGGCGTGCAGAAACGACCCATGTGCACTGCTGGGGGAACTATACAACGTACAGTTGCTGAAGAAAACACTAGTGAGATCTAGTGAGCTTCGGAGCGGAACGACAGGCTTCACCAGCAATCCCACTTCTGTGGACAAACCCAAAGAACCAGAAGCAGGGACCAGAAATGACATCTACACACATGCGCACACAGTGACATTATCTGTTAGAGTCACAAAGCTAAAGCAACCCAACTGTTCACAGAGATGAACAAATAAAATGTCACATGCACATGAAATGGAATATTCTGCCTTACATGGGAAGGAACTGGGCTGAAGACATTCCTAGAACCCATGTAAAAGCCAGGGAGGTGTGGCAGCCACCTCCAATCCCAGCTCTCCAATCCCTGGGGCAACCTGGTTACCTTGACAAGCTTAGAATCGGTCAACTTCGGTTTTAGTGAGAATCTGGCTCAAATAGTCAAATCCTAGCACTGGGAAGCTCAGGCAGGATGAGGCCAGAATAATGGCTGCCAAGGGCTGGGGCGTGTGGGGATCAGGAAGTCACCATTTACTAGGAACGACTTCCGCTCCACCAGAAGAAAAGCTCTGGGGACTAGCTGCATAGCATCATTGCTATCTCCCCAGGGACACACTCTCTGTTGGCTCATCCAGGAGCTGGGACACAGCTCAGCCTAGTTCCAGCTCCATGCATGAAGAGTTTTGTTAAGAATCACAATTTAGCCAGGCAGTGGTGGTGCACACCTTAATCCCAGCACTTGGGAGGCAGAGGCAGGCAGATCTCTGTGAGTTTGAGACCAGCCTGGTCTACAAGAGCTAGTTCCAGGACAGGCTCCAAAGCTACAGAGAAACCCTGTCTCGAAAAACAAAAACAAAAAAACAAACAAACAAAAAAAAGAAAACAAAAAAAAATCACAATTTAAAAATTAAAAAGGGCTGGTGAGATGGCTCAGTGGGGAAAGATGCTTAATGCTTACTGCTAATCTGGTAGCTTGACTTTGATCCCCAGGATTCATAAGACAGAAGGAGAGAACTGACTCCCATAAGTTATCATGACCTTCTTCATTTTTGTGCACATCCCCCATCAAATAAATAAAAATGTAATTAAAAAAATAAAAGCAACAAACAATCAAAAAGAGCATATGAACTCAGGGCACACCACTGCTCTCCAGTGGAGAGGACCTCCTCCACCACCTGTATCCATCCCCACCCCTACCCACCAGCCAGGGAGGGCTTCGAAGTACTCACCGGCCGAAAAAAGCCACCTTCATGTGTCGCCTGGCCAGTACCTCGCTGATCCCCCTGACTTTGGACAGATACCCTTTGACGTCCAGGACCTGCTCTTCTGTAGTGACTGGGTCCAGTTCTGCATTCCTGTGGGTGTCTGAGGGAGGATGACAGTGGTTCAGTGTTTGGTCAGAACTCCAGAGTGATGGCCTCCCTCATGCTGAGGCCTCGCTCTCCAACCCAAGACCACCTCTGTTGACTCTCAGCTCTGCCAGCAGATGGAAGTTCCAGACTCCCTACTATAGTCTTACTGTGTGGCAGCTATGAACGGACTGGGGAGGAAGACTGACAGGGCTCCCCCATGCTATTTGTGTTCCAACAAATAAAGCCTGCCCAAAGATCAGAGTATGGCGTTAGCCACACTAGTTAGCTATAGAGGGCAGGCAGTGGTGGTGCACACCTTTAATGTCAGCACTGGGGAGACAGAGGCAGACAGATCTCTGTGAGTTCAAGACCACTTGGGCAACACAAAATTGATCCTGTCTAAAAGAGAAACAGAACCAAGCAGTGGTGGCTCACACCTTTAATCCCAGGTCTAGGGAGGTGGAGTAGGGAAGTGATATGGTTGAGCAGAGAGAAGAATATAAGGCAGGAGGAGACTGGAGCTCAGGAATCACTCTGAAGTTTTGTAGAGAAAGCATTCAGTCTGAGGACTTGTAGAGACAGAACACCCCATTCAATCTGAGGAGTTCATAGAGGTAAGAACTAGTGGTTGGCTGCTCTGCTTCTCTGATCTTTCAGCTTTCACCCCCTAATATCTGACTTTTTTATTATTAAGACCAATTAGAATTCATGCTACAATAAGAACAGCAGTATCTTCTTCCCTAAGTGTCTAAAAATGAAATGAATTCAATGCAAAGTGCTGGGTGACTACCTGAACACTTGCCTCTTTACTTGCACATGTGAGGTCAGAGGACAACTTTTCGGAATCAGTTCTCTCCTCCACCTCCACCTGGGTTCTGAGATCCTCATCCTAGGCTTGCTCGGCAAGCACCTTTACCTGCTGGGCCATCTCAACAGCCCTATTGCTTTCTTCCTTTTTAGCGTCTATTTATTTTCATGTTTATTAGGGTTTTGCCTTCATGTATATACATGCACTACACCTGTGCCTGATGCCTTGGAGGTTAAACAGAAGCACCAGAGTTACAGATGTGAACACCATACAGCTGCTAGGAGCAGAACTTGAGTCCAGTGCAAGAGCAGCCGGTGCTCTTGACTGCTGAGCCATTTCTCCAGCCCCATCAGTCATATTACTCCTTGACAAACGCTTACAAAATTCTCACATGCTAGGCACTGTTAGAGTCACTTTTTTAAAAGTTAATGTTTTTTTAGCATGTGTGGCACACATGTGCCACAATGTGCACGTGGAGGTCAGAGGACAACTTGCAAGAATCCTTTCTCTTCCACCACGTAGGTCCCAGGGATAGATTTCAGGTGGTCATGGAGGAGACAAGAGCCTTTACTCACCAAGCCATCCCACCAGCCCTCTAGTCAGTTTTCAAATATGGTCCCATTTAATCTTTGTTATGCACACAACACACCATTTGAAGCAAGCAACATGGCTCTGGAGTATAGGACCTCTCCAGTCCATGTCACATTGAGAAGTCCTTCCAGAGCTGGGCCTGTCTGGCCGCATAGCCTCTTGTGCTGCCAGCCCCCGTGTGTGTGTGTTTTTTGAGATAGGGTTTCTGTGTGTAACACAGTCCTGACTGTCCTGGCATCTGCTCTGTAGACCAGACCGATCTTGAACTCAAGAGATCCACCTGCCTCTGCTAGGATTAAAGGCATGTACCACCACACCTGGCCTTGCCAGTCCCCAGTTTTAACTCCACCACACCACCTCCCCAAAGTCACCAGCCTCTCCTCCCTGTAGGCTTGGCTTGCTGCTACCCACCCCAATTCACCTGATGCTCTAAAGAACAGAACCCTGTTGTGAAGTAACGTGGCTCATTTCCACTTTGTCTCATGTCTAGCACGGACAGCACAGGCTCAGGAAGCCTTCCCTGGCACACTGCCTCCTGAGCAGATCCCTGTCTATGCATTCACGTACCTGGCTAGCTCAGCTGTCTGCATTATCTAACATGTGATGGCTAGACCATCACTTGCGAGTAAATGAATGCCCAAAGGATTGTGCTGCTTGACAGGCAGATGGATAAAAAAAATCACTACAGAGGATGAAACTGAGCAAGATCCAGTCTCACCCACCCACCGCAAACTGCTTCAGCTATCTGGCAAGCAGATGGGTGTTTGGACCTGCAGCAAACTCTTGCAAATTACCAGGCTGGCAGGTCCCAGTCCCAAGAACACTCCCCAAAGCATCTGGAGTATGAAAAGTGGCATATCAGAGACTACCTAGTGAGTTTTCCCTCGGACTAGTGCCATGAAAGGAAGTGACCCAGCCAACATGCCACCCCTGTTCCAGCAGTCACCCCACCCCAGATGCAGCAACATTCCTCCCTTATATGGGCACATGGGCATGACCTTTGCAAAGCCTCATAGGAGGAAGCTGGCTCTCAGACACATGGCTTCACTGAACAAGCGCCTGCAGGCTGACTAGCTCTAACTGTTTGCCTGGGTGAAGCCTCCTCTCCCTAACCAGAACAATCCCAAAAACAGCTCCATCACTCAGCTTCTTTCCTTCCATGTGATCAACAAACAAGGGCCTCAGAGTCTCACTATGAGGCACATCAAAGAGCTGTGACAGGATACCTTCCCAAAACACTTGCCTGTCCACAACATCACGTGAGAGAATGACTCAGTGCAGAGAGGGCAGTTGGGCTCTGAGAAGGCAGCAGCCTGGCCACCACCTCTGCATACCTAGGCTCAGGGAAGGCAGAGCAGAGCTACTGATAAATAAGCAGGTTGTAATCTGCAATCATTTCAGCCTCAATCATACTCTAAGATTCAGGGTCAAACCTGAAGATTCCTTAAGCCCCATGCACAGGGCAGGGCACAGGGAGGTTAACAAAACTGGACATGGTCTTTTTCTTTAATGGGGCTTCATATACTGGCTTGCCCATGTGAGACAATGAGCAGGCTGGAGAGATGGTCTACCTGAACTGGGATGGACTCCTGCACCACTGGACCCGAGCTTGGGGTACACCCCTGCACCACTGGACCCGAGCTTGGGGTACACCCCTGCACCACTGGACCCGAGCTTGGGGTGCATCCCTGCACCACTGGACCCGAGCTTGGGTGCACCCTTGCACTACTGGACCTGAGCTTGGGGTGCACCCCTGCACCACTGGACCTGAGCTTGGGGTGCACCCGTGCACCACTGGACCCGAGCTGGGGTGCACCCCTACACCACTGGGTCTGCAGATTCTGCAGCTATACCTGAAGATTCTTAGTCTCACATGAACCCCTGTTTCACACACAAGGAAACCAGGGACAGAGAAGGCTCAGGACCTGAGTCTCCACAGATAAGCTCCAGACCTATGGCTGGGCACCCTTTAGAGGGAGCCTGATAGCTAGTGTCTGGAACTGCCGGCACAGAGAGGGGCATAGGGAAGCAGCCCTCCGCTGACAGAGGCTCTGCTCAAATTAGTAACCAGAGAAAAGACGCAGTGACATGAGTTTCCTACTTGCACTTCTATTGCCAATCTAAAAATACCAACTAGGGCGCCCTGTCCGGAATAATCAACACACAAGTGTTTGGTGCTATGGCAGCCAGAACCAGGCCAAATAAACACACGGGTTGTGGCATGAGAGACACCTGGTTAAAGCTAGGCTCAGTCACTCTAAGGCGTCAGGTAACACTCAAACCTTAGTCTACTTGCCTTTTGGTTTTTCTGTTTGGTGGGTTTAGTAGACAAGGTTTCACCTCAAACTCACCAGCAGCTAAGACCTTAAACTCTTGCTCCTCCCACTGCGGTCTTCCAGATTATAGGCACACACCATACACCACATGCTGGAGATGCCAGCCAGGCTTTACCAACAGAGCAATCACCACACCACACCTCCACCTGCTTGCCTCTTTGGTCGGGATAAGATTCATCTTGGGAGGGCGTGGTGGCACATGCTTTTAATCCTAGCACTTGAGAGGCAGAGGCTGGTAGATTTCTGAGTTTGAGGCCAGCCTAGTCTACAGAACGAGTTCCAAGACAGCCAGGGCTACAAAGAGAAACTCTGTCCCAAAAACAAACAAACAAAAAACTCCTTCAAATGAAACGTGGAATTTCCAACTTAATAGTTCATACCTAATGTTCCTGGTACTCATGATCCATAGGAATCCAAGCAGAGCACAGGTAAGGCAATGACACACTTGGGCTTAAGTTTCCCTAAAGCAGGCCTGTTTGGAACCCCCAAATCCTGCTACTCAAATTTCTCACAGAACCTGACTGAGCAGGTGCCCAGCTCACCTTCAAGGAAGCTGGCACTCTCTTGGATGTAGGCCCCCAGCTGCTCAAAAATGCCATTGATCTTTTTCTTGGCAGTGACAAAGTGCTTGAGCGGGGAAGCATTCACCTCAGCCATGTGTCGCTTATCCTTCTTGACGGTGACGATGGAGTTGCATCGAGAGAAGAGCAGGGACATCTCGCTGAAAGAGAGCCAAGACTGTGTGAGTATAATGTTAGGCCATGATGCTGGGGAGCAGGGGTGGGAGGAGAACTGGGACCACCAAGAATATGGCTGCTCTGTACTCACTCAAGAGAAGCAAGGTCCCAACATCTTAAGGAGGACGGGAATTCTCAGTTCACTTGGGCCCATGTCCCTGTCACACTGTGTTGGTTCACAACTGCCTGGTTGTAGAGCCCTGAGTTCAGGCTTGGTGCTAGCAATCCCTGCCTTGCCTGTTCAACACTGACTAGTACAGCAGAAAGAGGGGAGGGATCTTGGGGTCACACAATCTCACACACAGGAATCCTCAGAAGGAGAAGTGGTAGGAATTGAACCTATCTCCTCAACACCATCAACCTAAAAGTGCATCAGACAGGGAAAGCAAAGTGCAAACAAGGTCAGGGTCAGCCACACCCTTCCATGGCCACTTTGCGGTCCAGGAACAGTGGTCCTCACTCCAAATGTGGTTTGTTAGTCTGCTTGCTTACGGAGTAGAGACAAGGACCGGTGAACCTCAAGAGAGAGAGATCTACTTCTAAGACTAAAAAACAAAAGAAAAAGGGATGTACTGGGAATGGCATGGAAGCACAGGCCGGTGGCTCCAGGGTTTGGGAGTTAAAGGCCAGGTATGACCACACACCAGGCATGACCACACACTGAGCTTCAGGTCAGTCTGGCCTACAGGAGACCCTGTCTCAATAAACAAGCAATGACAACAAAAGACTATCAGTTCCTCCTATGGTTGTATATTACAGAGCCTATTTGAAAGAGAAAGGTAAAAACCCTCCACTGTCTTGTGCTAGCACTGGGCATTCTGGTCTCTGCTAGTCTATCTCATCTTTTTCTCGGTTTCACACATCTCACAGAAGCCATGACACGACGACAAAGTCCTATTGATTTTTGGTCAAAAAAACCCTCAAAACATATACTAGTGTCTCCCAGGTGTGGCTGGCCCTCAAGTGGAGCCCTGGAAGGTCCTACTTGAAGAGTTCCAACCATGGAGAGCACTATGTCCCCAGCAGAGTCCACAGATCCCGGGACATGAAAAGGAAAAGGCCCTCTCAGGCTGAGGGGACCATGTGCAGCTGTATGGATCTAGTCCTGTCATTCTGGGCATGGTCATCTATCCATGGTGCCTGCCACCAAGCCTCCACCCCATGAGTGAGTACACAAGAAAACCCAACAATGGTGTTCAAAGATGCAATACAAGGTTCTGAGCAGGAAGAGCAGCCAGAAAAAGCACAGAAGGTTTAAGTGCTAAAACTGGGTCTTTGAGAAAGGCCACCTTGATGGTAGGCAAAAAAGCAGGTACAGAGATAGGGGCAAACCTATGTTGCCCAATCAACAAACCATCTGGCATGTTACAGATTCTGTAGGACACAGGGAAGTGAGCACACTGCCGTTTCCCCCTTTCCCCTTCTTTCTTCAGGTGGTGGGGTGTGTATGGTGTGTGGTGGTGATGGGTGTGTATGGTGGTGGGGTGTGTATGGTGTGTGGTGGTGATGGGTGTGTGTGGTGGTGATGGGTGTGTGGTGGTGGGGTGTGTATGGTGTGTGGTGGTGATGGGTGTGTGTGGTGGTGGGGTGTGTATGGTGTGTGGTAGGGTGTGTATGGTGTGTGGTGATGGGTGTGTATGGTGTGTATGGTGTGTGGTGGTGAGATACACGGTCTCATGGAGGTCTTAAACTTTTCAACCTTCTGTTCTCTCTCAAGGACTACAATTGTGGGCATGCACCACCACACCCAGCTTCTGAGACATGCTTTCTCAACTAGGAAAGACAACAGAGCTCAGAGAATGGGCACTGGAAATAAAATAATTCAATAATGTAAAGGAAGAGTGCTCTGAAGTCAGGGGTGGGCAGAAGGAGAACAAGGAAGGGAAAGAGTGTAGGATGGGGTGAGGCTGCCCATGACAGAGATTCTGAAATCAACAACATAAAAGGCCCTGTGTTCTTGCATAGATCCAAGCCAGTCATTTCACTCTGGGTCCCTGGTTTCTTCACATTCAACAATAGGATATGGTGTACGTTGTAAAATGACTAAAGATGATGGCACAAGCAACATGTCCAGCACAGTTAGGGCTCAAAGGTAGTATGTCTCATTGTCTCACACAGTAGTAAACTACAGCCAGATCACAAGACTCTCCCCATGGCCACCCAGCAATCCAGTCTAGGATGCTGGGAGCAAAGCTGGTGAGTAACCCTACCAGCACATCCTGTTCTCCCCCACCCACTACCATGGAAATGGAGTAAACAGGTCAGCTGGAAGAGATAAGTAGTGCCCAGCCCACAAGTGACTTGCAGGAAGAAAGTTGCTTGATAACAGCTGGGCTTTTAGAAGTGAGTGCTTCCAAGATGCTGGTCATTGTCTTTAAGCTCAAAGAATACAAACCAAGAGCTGTTAGTGTTCAGTAATTCAAGACTCAAGGGCATGCACACTAGTAAAGCTGAGCGGCTGGGTGTTCAGTTGGCCAGGAGCTGCTCTGACCTCACACCTGCAGCTATGCATCGTAGCCCTGCAGAAACCCACCACAGCTGGCACCAAGCTCAAATTTCTCTGGCTCTGCTGATTCCCACATTGTGTGTCTGCATCTGTCTGACCTTGCTTTCTGTCTAGAAACCACTCTCTCCTATTCATTTTGCATACTCTTACTTTCCTCCTAGAAATAACTCTAAGTCACGCACACGCAGAGGACACAACCTTACCAGATTTTTAGTCTGAATTGTTTTTACAATCACGTTGTGTCTCTACATAGGTGCTGAGCTTCTAGAAAGCCAATCTTTGACAGCATTGCACCCTCCCCATTTCCACCTTCCTCATCCACAACTGCGAGAGGCACAGGCTGCGTTAGTAATAACACTGAGGGAAACAAGCTAAAACCTTGCATCCCTAAACATCCAAATCCACTTTTTCCTGAAAAGCAGTTTCTAGCTAAGTTTGGAGCTCAGCCCATCAAGAGAGACAAACGAATTATTTCCGATTCTGGAATTTAATCCAAAGAGCAAACTGCACATATCTATGTGCTCAAAAGGACTGAATTTGTGAAATAAACACACAAAAGCCCCCCCAAGAACCCTGCTCTCTGGGGCTCTGCCTTCAGCAAGATGGTGGGAGGAGGCTGAGTTCCTGTCCCTCCTCTGGAAAGCCCTGATAGGCCTCACCTTACCAGAGGGCTCACTGTAGGCATGTGGGGCCTATCCCCTAAGTACAACTGGGCCAGAGGGTCCAGTTCCAATATAAGTTACACAAAATAAATAAATCTGGAAAAAAGAAAAAACAGCTTAAGGTCATCTTCAGTTAATCAGGGTGTTCAAGGCCAGTCTGTACACGAGGGCCTGCCTTTCTCAAAAGAAAGGAGGAGGTGGGGCCAGAAGAAACTTCTAACAGGCTTTAAAATTCAAAGGCTCACACTTCAGGGAACGGCTCATTCTGACAGACTTCTCCCACCCCAGAAGTTGCAAGAGCACAGTAATAACACACTAACTTAAGATCAGAAACAAGCCCGATTCTAAACAGAAGTCAGTATTAGCACTTGAAGGCCATCAGAAGCTTTGCCTTGACACAGTGGAGGAGTATTAGGTGTTCACACAGCAGCGTCAAAATTCAGTGCAAGGTGTGTGGATCCCAGGTGTGGTCCTGAATCCACATCACCTCCTTACCCAGTTTTATGTTCAGCAACTCCTAGCAGATAAAATAAAATGGTCCAGAGATGGTCTGCTGGCACAACACAGGAGAAGCTGAGAAATTGAAACAGAAGAGTATCCAGGGTAAAAAAGACAGAGCAGACTCCCAGAGCCATGATAAGGAGCCAGCTTCTGCCAAGCAGAGACAGAGAAGAGCCAGCACAAGGGAAAGAGACTAATTCTTCAGGGACCTCAAGAGATATAGGTCCTGGCCATGTTTTGAACTGTCAACGAGTGAAATCCCCTGGAAGCAGAAAGGAGAAACAGTAGTTTCTTCCAACAGAGGTCAGAAGCCACCAGCTCTGTGCTCCAGGATTCCATCCAAGAGACCTGCACCCGAGAGCCGGGGAACACACTCTTTTGATCGCAATACAGACCCACGGTGCCCAGAACCACAGCCTACACTTACTTTTTAGCTGGTAAGAGACCTTTACAGGGTGGACATCGTGGACATGGCTGGAGTCAAGACGATGAAAAGAACTTGAGGTCTCCTCTGTGTTGATTCAGGTCCAGATTGGCTACTGATGGTGTTGACTCCACTTGTCCCAGCTTTTTGAAAAGGAAAAAGGAGAGGTCAATAGGCAACCGGGAAGGAAAAAAAAAAAAAAAACCCACCTGATGTGCAAAACACATCTGATCAGGAGTCAAAGCCAAACTAACTCATCCCTGAGGGAAGCTTACTCACTGAGGTACTTCAGAAGCAGGTGAGGAAGTGTGGAGGGGAAGAGGGAAGATGATGGCAAGAGACCCGAAGCACAGGCATGCACAAACACATTCTTAGCCACGTGCTAGTGCAAGGCGCCAATGAGGTCCCCGCAAAGGCACATTCAGCAGAGAGGAGGGAGCTGAACCAGGACAAGGTCTGGCCTTGAGGACTGTGAGAAACTGTCAACTAGCAGTGGAAGGGGAGAGGAAAGGAGGAGTCAGTGTATCCCAGCTGCTGTAAAGTAACCCCTTCCATCCTCAAGTCTATGGAATAAATTTGGGCTTAGAGTACTGGGAAGATGTATACAATCAAAGAGTGGTCAAGCTACAGACCAAGATACGCTAGCTGTGACTCCAAAGCTCACTTGTGTTTCCCAAAACAATAAAAGAAGGGGAGCATCAAGAGTCCTTTTCTGGAAGGAGGGAGAGATGATTGGAAAAGTAGATTAACAGGGTAGGGAGTATTACAAGAGATGGAGGCCGGCAGCTTTGCCTTTCTGCATCCACACAGCTATCTTTTTCAGTATTCTCTGAGGCCTTCAATGTTCTAGGTGCTAGGGTCAGGGACGGATAAGAATAGCTCCAAGCCTCGAGGTCTTAACGGGGCAACGAGAAGTTATACAAGTAAAAGGACCTCCGCCATAAATGGCGTAGGCAGTGAACTGGGTCCTAAAAAAAAAAAAAAAATGCTGGCAAAAAGAAAATAGAAAAGTATTGGATGAAAACTGGAAAAGGGGTGTGACCACAGGGCTAGGAAGACCAGAGCGCCGGGAGCTTCGAGGAGCCCACCTCCCAGCCCAGGGTCCTGCGGCCCGCCCCCTCCTCAGAAACGAGGAGGGCTCGACGGCAAGGCCGCAGCAGGGGAACGCCCGTGTGACCCGAGCCTGGGCCCAAGCCTGAGTCCCAGGGGCCCCAGCGTCCTAAGCTGGGCCGCTCAGGACTCTCCCGGCGGGGGCCTGTCGGTTCCACCACCCCGGCGCGCTCGCCTCTCACCTTCACCTTCCCGGCCTCGCGGCGGCCATCACACCCACGACGTCACTAGCCGGTGCCACACCGAGAGAAAAGGGAGGGGAGGGGGCTGCGCTCGTCACTCGTCCCGACGCAGCCCAGATGAGCCGATGGCCTAGGAGCTCAGTCACTTCATCCCTACCACTCCTATGCGACAGCGTCCAGAGACTCCGTGCTTCAAAAGGAGCCTCCGCGTGCCTGTTAACCGTCCCGCGTCCTATGCAGATGACGTGTGTTTTGGGTGGGGCTCCCCGTGCATCATGGGAATTGTAGTTCGGATCAGGGCCGGGCGGGGTAGGGCGGAGCCTCGAGCTGTCAAGTGTGGGGGGTGGGGGAGCGGGAACGGGAACAACGACGATGGCAAGGGTGTGTATTAGAGGTTTGTGTGTGTTGTCATTTGTTGCTCCAGAACTTGACCCTGTAACACCTGCCAGCTTTGAAATCCAGACTTGCATTTCATAATCTGAGAGAAGCGTCTTCAAAGGGAACAGACCGTTAGGGTGAAGTAATTGTCCTTCAGTTGCCTTTGAGGCAGTCAAAACAGCAGCCACCACGCAGGCACCTGCTAGGTGCCGGTTACTGAGCTGGTATCTAACATACATTTTAAAATTTTTCACAGTAGTTCCTTGACAATCAGGGCATGAATATCCAACTGGCCCAGTATTTTGTGCTAGGAACTAGAATACAGCAGACGACCGACCGCAAGCTGGGAGGGCTCCAAGCCTGGGTTTTGTAACATCACCTACAAGCCACTTGTGGCTACCAAGGCTCTGAAATGCAGCTGGTGCAAACTGAGAGATGCCATGATGCTAAATATGAAAAAAAAATGCAAGCTACCTCATTAATATTTTTATACTGATAACATGTTAAGGCTTTGGAGAAACTGAACTAAATGAAATACATTATTCTAATTAAATTCGCTTCTCTTTTTACTTCTAGAAGTACAGCTGATAGTGGAGGTCACAAAATGGCTCTGTGGGTAAGGATGGCTGCTACCAAGTCTGCCAACCTGTGTGCCACCACCACGCGGTTGTCTCTGACCTCCACACATGATAATTAAATACGGCCAGAGCCTAGAGAGATAGCTCTTACAGTGGGCCAGACCCTCATGTCAGCTCACAACTATCTGTGACTACAACAGATGGATTCAGGGAATCCACCGTCTTCTTCTGTCCTCCATGGGCAAAAGGCACACGTGTGATATACTTTCCTACAGGTTCCTGCAGGCAGGGAACTCATACACATTAACTAAAAATAACAAAATCTTTAAAAGTGTGTAAGACAGTTAGTTGAGTATTTTAAGTTACCCTAGTGGCTTGCACTCACAGTGGGTACTTTGCTTGTTTTTTGTTTGTTTTTGAAGCAGGGTTCGTCCCCACTCTGTGGTCCTAACTAGCCTTGATCTGATGACCTTCCTACTCCACTTCCCTAGGGCTGAGACTCTAGTCATTTGCCGCCACACCTAGCTCTCCTGGTATGTTTTCTACTGATTGGCACTGCCCTACAGCCTGGGTAGTCATGCCCCAAACAGCTTCAGAGGTAAATCAGCACTCCAGTTATGAGTCTCCAGGGAGGTGAGTCAGGGGAAGCTGTAAGGCACTGCCCACAGGGCAGCCTCCTGTCTGTAAAGTCTGACTCTGGACTGGACAGTCACACCCAGTCCTTGCCTTAGGGCATGGTGCACACTGAGTGTCTCCCACACCATCCCCAGCCTCCCTAGGGAATTCTCTGAGCACAGAGCTGTGAACTCCATTTCCTTTCCCTTTGGCAGAATCTTAACCGGACAGAGGCCAGGAGGACCTCACCTAATCTATCTCCTGTCCTGAAATCCCCCTGCAAGCATTGGCCTAGGCCCTAATCCCATCCTAGATTGCAGGAAAAACATTTGAGCCCATTCCCAGGCTTCTAATTTTACCCTTTACCTGGGCTTCTCTGAACCAGAACTCCAAGCCACGAGACCTTCCTTCAGCCCCTCAATGGACAAAGTTCTTCCAGTAGGGCTGACTGCTACCAGATATGGGTTCAGGGAGAGCTGGGGTCCAGCTGTAGGAAGCCTTTCTTATGTCATTCTTTCCTATTTTAATTGATTTTTCCATGGCGCATGTGAATAACATTTGTAACCAGAAAAATGGTCACCATTAGTTAAAAACAGCCCTAGAAAGGATGTGGTGGTTCACGTGTGATCCCAGCTGATGCTGAGGTAGAAGGATGATACGTATTGGGAAGCTCTGCCCAGCCCCATTCCTCCCCTTTCAGACCCTGCCCCTTATAACTTTGTGTTCTCTGCCTGTGGGGGTCAGATTGTGAACTTGACCCAAGCTGGAATCACCTGAGCAGAGGAAATCTCAGTCGAGAAAGTTCCCAAGACTAGTCAATAGGGCTCCTCCGTAGCCTCTGCCTTAATCCTTGCGTCCAGGTTCCTGCCCTGACTTCCCTCAGTGACGGAGTGTGACTTGAAAATTACAAGCTGAAACAAACCCTTTCCTCTCCAAGCTGCTTTTCACAAAGGTTTTTATTACAGCAACAGAAACCTAAGACACCATGCTTGGTCTTCACTTGTTGCAAACCTTATTCTGAGAAAGGCATTTGGAGGAATGGCTTCTGGGGAGTCATCAGGATTGGATGAGATCATGAGGGTGGCTCATGGACGGCCTGAGTGGAAGGGAAATCTGAGGTAGCATCACCCTCTGCCTGGCCACGTGATGTTCCACCATGGCTCTACTTGTAGAGGTGCAGAACACGTAAACTTCTGCGCTTTGGTTTAGTTTGTTACTTTTGTTGTTGTTGTTGTTGTTTTGTCTTTTTTGAGATGGGGACTCTATGTAGCCCAGGCTAGCTTGAAACTTTCCATCCTCCTACCTCCCAGTGCTGGGATTCTAGATGTGCACCATTATACCCAATGTTGGATTTGGGGAGAGGGGAGTTGGAGACAGGGTTTCTCTGTAACAGTCCTGGATCTCCTGGAACTTGCTTTGTAGACCAGGCTAACCTCAAACTCATGGAGATCCTCCTGCCTCTGCCTCCAGAGTGCTGAAATTAAAGGCACGCACCACCATCACCTGGCTAGACGTTAGATCTTATTAGCAAATGCCCTAAAGCCAGACCAGTGTGCCCAGGGTGTGGTGGGGGCCGCCCAAAGTTCTGTTCTTGGTTTCATAATCACAACTGCAGAAGGGCTGGCAAAAACCACAGTGGCACTGACAGGTAATGAGCCAGCTCTTGGCGATTAGACGGTATGTGCCAGCCAGTACCCTGGAGGCCACACGGCACTGGGTTTGGGGAACACGAGTCCTCAAGTCTGCTAAAAGCCGGATCCACAGCCAGGGGCTCTTACAACCCTCCCTGCAGATGTCTGCCAGTCACATTCACACTGGCCCACCCCACACATCGCTCATACAATGGTTTCAACAACATTTAATAGAACTCTCATCTCTGTCCCTGTCTCTAGAGGCATCAGGACAGGGTGACCTCGTACAGTGTGGACATATCACGCCTCTCCCGCAAGCAGGGTCAGTAGAAAACCACGCTGTGGCACAGACGTCTTTCCTGTCCCTCTGGGAGGATTTCTGAGTCACAGTCTCAAGAGAGACAACTGTTGGCTCTGCTGATACAAACCCGGAAGGGAGGGCTTCAACGGTCATAGGTCCAGGGGTAGAGGTGGGGGTAGGTATACCCAGATCTTGGTGGCACGGAAACCTGAAACAGAATCCTAGGGGGCAGATCTTGCAGAGGTATTCTGGGCACAGCTTCTGGCTCTACAGTTTCCCAGGCAGCTCCAGCAGAAGTCGGACCCCAGAGAGTTGGAGGAAGAAGGAGGGCTGGGAACTCCAGGAAGATGAACATTACCACCGTCTCCTGGGACCGGTGGGAGCACCATGGGCAGCCCCAGTCTTGGAGGGGCGCCCCATCTCTGGTCTGCGCCCGATCTTTCTGACTGGCAGCTTCAAGAGCAATAGGAATTCAGGAATCAAAGATTGGACTGGGTTCCTTGGGATCCAGAGGTCCCGAGGGCTGCTGGGCAGTGGTTGTCAACGAAGAGAAAGGTCTAACAGAAGCAGGCCCTGGTCAGTTAGGGATCAACAAAGGACACAGCAATATAGCGGGTGCCCTTGGTGGTGGGGAGGCCTTCGTGGTAGTGTGTGAGCCGCCCAGGGTGCATGAGGGCCCAGCCCTTCCTTGGGGCTCTCACGGAGCAGTTGTAACGCAGAAATCGGCAGCCTCCACCCTGGAAGAGAGGAAGCATCAGTGAGTTGTTTCTGCATTCTCAACCATTTCCCCATAGCTCCCTGTCCTCTGTTCTATCCCAGCCAAGGAGCCTGTCCGCATTGTCTGGGGATGCCTTGTGGAGTGACATCCATCAGCTGTCGGAGAAAGGCACTAGGAGATGCAAAGGGCACCTCCATCCTTCACCCTTTACCAAGCTTATGATTCCCCTAAGCCTCAGGCTCCGCTTCTATAGACAGCTGACAGGAATAAATAAAATAAATATACACAGAGAGTTTGGTTTAGCCAGATGTGGTAGGGCCTGGAATCCCAGCACTCAAAAGATGGAGATGGCAGAATCAGGAATTCAGTGCCAGCCTTAGCCAACCGGGGGATACATGAGACCTTGTCTAAAAAAATAAACATAACATACACATACATGCATTCATACATATAGCTTAGTACTGCTTGGGGGTATGGCTTAGCAGGAGAGCACTTGCTCAGGATACAAGAACCCCTGGGTTCCTTTGGCTCATGGCCAAATTACTCATTCCTACAACTACAGATGCCTTGTTGTCCTTGACTGTCCTGGGTAATCCTGGCCTCTAGTCATACTAGACTCAGTAACAACCTCAGGGTCTGACACTTCAAAATGTCTTCAGGCATTGCTAATGTTCCCCAGGGGTCAAAACCGGCCCTGCTTGAGAACTCATTGCTTCACTGTTAACTTGTTTGGTTTGTCTTTCTAGAAGCTGAGGTCTCTCTACATGGGCCTGGCTGTTCTGGAGCTCACTATATAGACCAGGCTGTACAGATCCTCCTGCCACTGCCTCCCAAGTGCTTCTTCACCACACATAACGTCCCCTGGCCAGTGTTTGAAAACCAGTGTGACAGCAAACTGATGCAGAGGTTCTGTGAGGACCTGACTTTGCAAACTCCATTTTAAAGAAGGGGCTTCATCTTAAGCCATATAATGAGCTGGGGGGTGGACGATCTCAGTTCCAGAAATGTGCAGTGATAGCAGAAATCTGAACAGATGCCTTAAAAATGCCCAATTAAGAAGATAGGGAGCAGGGCCATAAAATTTAATGAGGTCCAGATGTTCCTAAGAGGCCTCCTGTCCTTGAAGATATCTTGTCAATTATTAATGGCCCTTTGTGAGGGTTTCCACACCCCAAAACTGACCAATGGGTTCAGAAACTACCTTTATCCTCACCCAATCCCAAGACAACAGGACTCCAACTCCCCTGACGACTACAGCGTTTCCCCTTTAAAAGTTCCCCCCTTGCCGGGTTCAGGGCTGCACTTCCCTCACCCACTGGGCTGTCGTGGTGGAGGCAGAGTCCACACTCAAGTATTAATATGAATATTATTAGAAAACCCTCATGTAATTTGCATTGGAAATCCAGCTCTGTGAATTCATTTGGGAACCAGAAACTTGGGCATAATAGTTCCTCCATCTTGTGTTCTCGCTGATGTCATTCCAGGTTTAACTAGGATGTGATCCCCTTGGAGAATCCCATGGGAAAATGACCCGACTCTCAAACTGCTTAGTGTGTGAAGCTCCCTGCAGCTGCCATGTGATGTGGCAGGATGTGCCTTCTGAAGCCTTAAAAACAAACAAAAAACAACCAAGTTCTCATACTGGGCATGGTGGCACATGGAAGGCAGAGACAGGTGGGTCTCTGAATTTAAGGCCAGACTGGTCTACAGAGTTAGTGCCAGGACAGCCAGGGCTATACAGGGAAACCCTATCTCGAAAAAAAAAACCAAATCAAACCAAACCAAAACACAGCCATGTTCTGGACACTCGGGGCTAGCTACCACAACACTGTGTAGTCCCAGCCAGCTGAAATAAAGGCTCCCAATTAGCTACAAGCTGTCTGATTGGTCACCTCTGGTGAGCTCCCTGTAACAACAGCTGTTTTGGTTTTGAAGACAGAGTTTCATGTAGCCCAGGCTGACCTCAAATTTTCTTTGTGGCTGAGAACACCCTTGAATTCCGATCTTGCTGCCTCCATCTCCTAAGTACTAAGACAACAGGTGTGACCGCCACGTCTGGTTTCATGCAGTTTGGGGGTGAACCCAGAGATTGCACATGGCAGGCAATCACTCAATGCACAGAACCACAGCTCCTGTCCCAACACAGCTGTATTCATGGGTGTCCTTCACAGTGCCCCGTCCAAAAGAACTAAAAGCATGGTTGTAGCTGGGCTTGACGGTACACACCTTTAACCAGCACTGAGGAGTCAGAGTCAGGCAGATCTCTGCGAGTTTGAATCCAGCCCAAGCTACAGAGTAAGACCCTCTTGCAAGACTTTTTTTTTTTTAATTGCACAAGGAATGGACGGAGGCCTAAGCTAGCTCACGAACTGGCCCTATGCAGAGGCCTAGCTGAGGCCCTCACAATGGCCTTTCCCCATCTCAATGCCTTCTTGGTTTCCATAGCTTTCTTCCAGCCACACAGGTTTGTGTCCCACGCCAAGGCTAACAGTCCCCACACCCCCCAGAGAAGCCTTCTTCCTTCTCATAAAGAGAACCCCAGACTCCCTAACCAATTGCTATCACTCATTGAGTACTTATCGGGGTTTCTTATAAGCCCATGACCTGGGCTCTTGTTCTCCCACCTCATATGAAAACAAGGAAACAGAGAAGTCAAGAAACCTGTTACGGGACACAGGGGTAAGTGAGGCAAAAGGCTGGGTGCAGAACGACCCCCAGACCCTCTGGAGTTTGTGCTCCGGCTTCTGACGAGCTGTGCCTTGATCCAACTCTTCCAGGAAGCTCTCCCCACATACCTGGCCCCATTTTCCTCTCAGCCCCTGGACTCTCCGCTCACCTGACCCCTCCCTCTGCCAGCCTCTGAGCCCCGAGGCCCTGGCTTACCTCATAATCTTCCCCTACCCTGTTCAGGGCTATATTGACGGTGAAGGTAGAGGCATCGTGGTGAGGCATCAAGGAAGGCTGCTCATCGGGCTTGTAGCGGACAACGAAGGCTAGGTCAAACTGGGCCTGTGACAGGCAGGGCAGGGGACAGGAAAACCTGCATCAGTCAAGAGAGGCTGTGGAGGACCAGGGAGAGGCAGAATGGGTGCAGTGAGTGTCCATGTAATCTGCTACGCTGTTCGCTCTCAGAACGTAGGGCTGCTTAATACCAGTCCTCCAGTGCCCGCAACAGCAGCTGGCACGTAAGCGTCTCAGGAAGAATGGATGGAAAGAGGGAGGGAGGGAGGGAGGGAGGGAGGGAGGGAGGGAGGGACCAGGCTGAGGGTCCCCACACACACACCACATCCCCCTCCATACCTCACCTAATGGTGTGGAGATATTACTCTTCCCTGGGGAGCAAACACCTAGCCTCTCCCTAAGGCTGGAACTGTGCCCACCATCCCCTATCCTGCCGCCCCCCCACAGGCAGACCCACCCTGGTGTAGTAGCCAGGGTAGAGCTTCTCTGTCATGGGCGCGATGTACTCCACCAGGAACTTGTGCCACTCCCGCTCGAAGGTGATCTGGTTCATGTGGATGTCGATAGTGGGGACATTTTCATAGCCACCCTGGATGCGGTTGTCCTGGAAGTGACCATGGATAGTGAACCCAAGATGGCACCCGGACTCCCAGGCTCTGGCTCTGACTCATTTCTTCCCCTTGACCTTGGCACAGGATGGGACATTATATGGCAAAGCGGGGTGGGGTGGGGGTTGCATATGCTATTAAAGTCCCAATCTGTTGACTTTGGGTTAATCAACAGGGAGGTCATCCTGGCTGGTCAGCTCTAAACCGTGAGCCTTTTAAAGGAGACTCTTTAAAAGACAGGTCATGGTGCCTGCTGGTCTTGGAGAACCCAGCGGTTCCAAGGTCTCCAGCTTCAGGGAACTGGCGTGCTCCAACAGCACCCTGAGCTGATAATGAGAGGACAATCCAGAGATAAAGAACAGCTCCAGCAGACCCCTAGTCTGCAGGTTTGTGAGACCCCCCCAGCAAAGGACTGGATAAGGCACACCTGGATCCTGACCCTCAGAAACCAGAAGATAACGAATGGGTGGTTGGGGGCTTTGTCTTTAGTGCTGAAAACTGAACCCAGAATCTTGCAACACTAGGCAGATTGAACTACACGGTGTTTTAAGTCTTAGAAATGGCATAGAGGAAGCCGGGCGGTGGTGGCGCACGCCTTTAATCCCAGCACTCGGGAGGCAGAGACAGGTGGATCTCTGTGAGTTCGAGGCCAGCCTGGTCTACAAGAGCTAGTGCCAGGACAGGCTCCAAAACCACAGAGAAACCCTGTCTCGAAAAAACAAACAAACAAAAAAAAGAAATGGCATAGAGGGCCTGGCTCAATGGTTAAGAGCATTGCCTGCTTTTTCAAAGGTCCTGAGTTCAATTCCCAGCAACCATATGGTGGTTCACAACCATCTGTAATGAGGTCTAGTGTCCTCTTCTGACCTGCAGGCCAGAATACATAATATATAAATAATTTAAAAAAAAAAAAGAATGGCATAGAACTGGGGGAGACGATGTGGGAGTGTAGGTGTGAGGGGGAACAGGATGGGGGATGGGAACCATTCACTGAAGCTCTGGGGTCCATGGACTGTGCCTGTTTGCCCAGACACCAAAGTACCTAGGTTAGGCAGGTAACCAGAAGCACAGTAGGGTCAGAGATCAGTCAGTAAGAGGCACACAGTAGGGTCAGAGATCAGTCAATTGGAGGTGCACAGTAGGGTCATAGATCAGTCAATTGGATCAGGCACGGATCTAGGAACTCATGCATCTTTAAAGGTAATGCCGAAAGTTCCCAAGTCCTATAGGCCAAGGACTCCTGAGAACAAATGTTCGCCGCGCCACTTGCATCAGGTGTCTAATGAACCTGGACCTGGTATCCAGTGCCCTTCGTCCCCTGTTGGCTCGTTTCTCCCCATTTCACATGCTTGCCTGGGGCAGGAAGTTGAAGCATTACAAATAACAAGGCAGGAAACGAAAACCCTCAACCTCACTTTAAGGCAGTTCAAGGCCACATTGTTTGCTTGGGGACCAACACTCCCAGTTTCTAAATCGTGTGTTCTTGCCTGCTTGCACCCTGAAAGTAAAGAGTCCTGGGCAGACTGGCTAGGTAACCAGGAGAAGAGCCCAGAAGGGCATCCTGGGTGAAGGCATAGCCTCCCAGCTGTCCATGGCACTACCTTGTTATCGCCCAGGGACCACTGGCCATAGTGCTCCATCTCCTCCACCAGCTCATCACAGGCCGCCTCCGTGAAGATGGGGAACCAGTAGACATCTGGACAAGGCTAGAAAGAGGGGAGACTCTATTACAGGCGTCCAGAGTGACAGCACCTCCTCAAACTGTGGGATCCCCTGTGGAGTTCCTGGTCAGTCTCCTGCAGCCCACTCCCTGAGCCTCAGGGACTCTCTGAGTATCCCCAAGGAGTCAGGGTTCGGTGGGTGCTGGTTAGACCAATCGAGGGAGATCAGACGAGACTTTCCAGACAAGGTTACAGCCACAGCTACCATCAGCACGGGAGAATGTACACCTAGGGCAGAGACTACAGACATGAGAGGACGGAGCCCCCATCCCTCATTCTTGGCTCAGAGGCAGATTTGGGGCTGGTCCCTCCTCCTCTTCCTTCAGCGCCTGATCCTGCCTCCATCTCCTGAATTCTGCTATCACAGGCCTAGACCACCATACCCAGCAGTTCCGTCCTTCTTGTCAAAGCGTCTACAGACCTCAGCTGGAAAGTGCTGCTGGGGAAAGAGGCCAACCCATCCCAAGCATTGCCGGGGGGGCGGCAGACTGAAAGGTGCCCCTCTTTCCTCTCCGCCCCCATTCAAGCTCCACCCCGTGTACTCCCACAGCAGCAAGCGTGGGATGTGAGCCCCTTACCGTCTCCACCAGCTTCCCCGCCAGAGCCTTGGTGTAATTCTCATGGATGTACTTCTCTTTCCAATCCTGTGGAGAATAGAAAATGTAACAAGGAACGGGGGTCCCACGCCTGGCTCGAGTCAGCTGTGGCCACCTTAAGCATGGGACATTCCCGGGCAGTCTTCAGCCTTCAGGGCCCTCAAAACCTGAGTAGGTACGAACTCAAGAGAGGCAGGCAGGTTATCACCGGTGCCTGCTGGGTGTGGGAGTGAGGTCGGGACGTATAGGATCTCACATTTGTGGGTCTGGATGTGTCTGTGTACAGGCGTGCACAAACGCCCGTGTGAGTGACAAACCCCGCCATTTGTATATTGTCACATGCTGTCACAACTGCTGCTTCCTCTGATCATCGACCCAGCCTCAGGGGTAAGCCAAGCCAGGGAAGATCCATGTTAAAAACCAGAGAAGTGAGGTTCAAAGGTTAAAAAGGCTCAAATAAGTCACAGCTCTCTGCTCCACTAGATGGCGCTGTGCCTAAGGTTCCCTCTGTCTAGGGGCCTGGAGGTGAATGGGGGACTTGTGGAAAACAGGTCATATGGGGGGGGGGTGTCTCTGGCCACAAGATTAGTGAAATGGAGTCTCTCTGACTTCCAGCCCAAGTCCCACCCACCCAGGTCTTACCTCAGGGTTGCTGAAAACCTCCCAGAGATCATTATGCAGGTGGGTGGTCTGGTAGTTATCCAGGGACAGCAGATGGCCAAAAGTATGGCGGTTCGTCAGGAACATGAACACCTCCTACGGAGAGCAGACAGCTGGAAAAGCCTTCTCACCCGGCACCCCCAGGGAGGGGCAGTGAGCGCTCCACCACCAGATTCAAGCTTACGAGGTTCAAGACCCAGCACCCAGCACAGCCCCCACCCCTACCCCTGGGAGGCAATCAGGGAAGGCTTCCTGGAGGACTGATATAAAAGAAAAGGATTCGCTTGCCCTTTCTTGTTTGCAGCACTGGGGATTGAACCAAGAGCCTCAAGACTGCAGGGCAAGAGCACTGCCAAGGGCTGTGATCCTCACATGTTGGTCACAGGGAAAAACCTAAGCAGGCTGTCACATTAGAACAAATGCATCTGGCCTGGCAAGATGGCTCAGTGGCTAAAAGCCTGACAGCCCGGGGCTGGAGAGATGGCTCAGAGGTTAAGAGCACTGACTGTTCTTCCAGAGGTCCTGAGTTCAATTCTCAGCAACCACATGGTGGCTCACAACCATCTGTAATGAGATCTGGTACCCTCTTCTGACCTGCAGGCATGCAGGCAGAACACTGTATATATATATATATAAAGCCTGACAGCCCGAGTACGATCCCTGGAACCCCTGTAAAGGTGGAGAGAAAAAAAACTGACTCCATGAAGATTCCTCATCGTCACATGCATACCGTGGAACATATGCGCACACATGCGTATATGTGTACACACACACTAAGGGGAAAAGGTCCACATTACTAAGTGAGACACTCAGTTTGATCCCAACATTAGAAAATAAATCTGGGAACCAGGTGTCATGACACACGCTTATTATCCTGGCACTTAGGGAGCAGAAGCAGGAGGATCAGGAGTTCAAAGCCAGTATGATCCTATTTCAAAACAATACACAAAGCCAGGTGGTGGTGCACGCCTTTAATCCCTGCACTAGGGAGGCAGAGGCAGGCGGATCTCTGAGTTTGAGGCCAGCCTGGTCTACAGAGCGAGTTCCAGGATAGCCAGGGCTACACGGAGAAACCCTGTCTTGAAAATCAAAATCAAAACAAAACAAAAATACACACACCAAAACCATGAAAATGATGTGACAGTCTCTTGGACCAACTTCTCAGGCTACACTGAGGCAGAGAGTTTACATCTTCTTTAGGCTGTATCAAAATTATATATAAACTGGATATGGCATCACACATCTGTAATTCCAGAATTTGGGAGACTGAGGCAGGAGGATCAGGAGCTCAGGTCTATGGAATGCTAAAGGTTCTATCTTGAAACATCAATGAAACAAACAAAAGAGACACAGACATTGCAACAACCAGTCCCTGGTCTCTGCAGACTTGAGGAACGGCCTCACACCCAGTGCCCAGAGGGCCCTGCTAGCCCCTCAGAAGCTCCTGGGCCTACGGTGACAAGCTAGCCCAGTGTGCTAGTCAAGGCTGGAGGACACACCCCTGGCACCAGGACCTCCCAAGAGCCCCACTGACCTGCTGCCGGACGTTGGCACAGAAGCTCATGTCGGCATCCAGCTTACTGTAGTGGAACAGGTCTGCGTGCTTCAGCTCGGCCCGCAGGACACTGCCCTTGATCAGGTAGACGTTTGAGATGTAAGGCACGTTCCAGACACCGCTGCAGGAGAGGAAATGACAGGCTCACAGTCTAGCAGGAAGGCTCACAGCCTGGGAGCCTGGAGCCCGGAAGAAAAGGTTCTATCAAAAATATAAATAACCTGGTGTGGACACGCACATCTATAATCCCAGAACTTGGGAGGCTGAGGCAGAAGGGTGGGAAGTTCAAGTCTATTGAACTTGAAGTCACAAATGGTGTCGTGGTGCAGTAGGTGCGTACAGGGGGGGTGGCAGGGGGAGGGGCGTTCATCTGAGGGTGCTAATCTGGACTTTTCTGGTTTTATTTTATTTTGCATACATGCATGTGCGAGTGTGTGTGTATGTGCGTATGCATGTTTGAGTCACAGGACACGAGAGGAGATCAGAGGACAACGTTTGGGAGCTGGTTCTCTTCTTCCACCATGTGCGTCTCCGGGACCAAACTCAGGTTGTCAAACTTGGCAACAGGTGCTCTCACTCACTGAGCCATCTTGCCAGATTTAATCCGTCTTTTTCGTTCTGTTTTGTTTCAGTGCTGGGAACTAAACCCAGGGCCTTGCAAACTTTCTACTCCTGAGTCAAATCCTAAACTCAGTGGTGCTCATCTCTTATTCCCACCCTGGGTGGGCATGGGAGCCCACAACAACATTTAGGACTTCTTCTGCGTGTCTGACTCCGGTCCTCTTTGCTTGAGGTTCAGTAGCGACTTGAAGGCAACCAGAACAGGAATGCAGGGGGAGGCACCACAAACCCAGGAGAAGAGACGAAGGTAACGGGTACTCACACACGCCGCCCCTGCACAATGTCCACGTAGTCCTCAGAGCGGGCGTAGTAACCATCTGCACTCAGTGCCCCCCAGAAATTAGACCAGAGCCTTCCATGGCGGGTCATGAGTGGCGCAAGGACATTCCTGAGAGGGGGACAGACCATACTAAGGATGTGAAGGGGAGGGGCCCAGCAACCTGGGATTTGCATGCTGGGATCTCTAGACTTGTCACTGGGGCATGGCTCATCAGAAACCTCATCCCTCCTATGCTAGGGACAGACTCAGGAAGGGGCTATTTCTATCCGACCTTGGAGGTGTCGGGTTGGGAGGCCCAGGAAGAGGGGAAGAAAGCCAAGGGTCTTCCATTTTGCTCCGGGGTCCACCCACAGTCTTACTTGTTTTGCTCAATCAGGAGCCGTAGGGTGTCCGGCTCAGTCAGGGCCACATCAGCATCCACGCTGAAGTAGTAGGTGCAAGTCTGGTCCTGGCGGCACAGGTCTCTGTGAGAGGAAAAGGGGTGAAGGGGAGAGGAAGGGAGAGGTCATCACGACATCTCAGGCTGGTCCCAGAGCTTCCCCAGAAGATACCACATCTGTCATTTTAGTTTGGCAAAGGACCTCAGAACTCATGCAAACGCAGATGCAGCCTGAGACCTCAAAGGTCCCCCACAACTTCAATACCCAAACTCCAGGCTTTTTAGCTCTCAGGCTTGGCCATGGCAAAGGTTTGATCTGGGGGAAGCACAGCCCACCAGATGAGGCTCAACCAACCCTGCCTGTTTTGAGGGCAGCTGGGTAACCAGTACTGATGGAAGCTGGGGCGGGGATCCATCAGTGGCAGAGCGCTTGCTGGCATGGATGAGGTCCTGGATTTATTGATAGCACCCCACAAATAATGAGCTAGGTGGTGGTGGTAGCACACACTTTAAATTCCAGCACTCGGGAGGCAGAAGCCGGTGGATCTCTGAGTTTGAAGCCAACCTGGTCTACAGAGTGAGTTCCAGGGCAGCTAGGGAACTGAGAAACCCTTTCTTGTATGCTCACCCCAAATAATATAATAATAATAATACTTTTTAAAAGCATGCATCTGGGTATGAAGTACACGCCTGTAATCACAGCATTTGGGACAAGAGAATCTGAAGTTAAGGCCAGCTTTGTATACACAGTGAGCTCAAGGCCAGAATGGGCTACATGGGACCCTGCCTCAGAATGCCAAAAACCTCCTAAAAATGTCCCTTTTGTGCCGGGCGTGGTGGTGCATGCCTTTAATCTCAGCACTCAGGTGGCAGAGGCACATCTCTGTGAGTTCAAAACCAGCCCGGTCTACAAAGTGAGTTCCAGGACAGCCAAAGATATACAGAGAAACCCTGTCTCGAAAAACAAAAACAAAAAAAAGTCCCTTTTGTTCAACTAGTCAGAAAACGACAGTCCCTGACCTGAAGCTCCCCACTGCCTGCCAGTTTTGTTCCACACAGAAGCTACACAGAAGCTAAGAATTGCCCTCTGTTCTTAAATGACTAAGAAAGGGGGGGAAAAAACATCAAAAGAAAACTATGCTTTCCTGTGAGGAAGTCAAACTTCAGTGTCCCGAAATAAAATCTTTCTGGAACACAGTCTCATCCATTCATTATTCATGAGTGGCTATCTTTATGTTACAAGGGCAGACGGCTGAGCAAGGGCGATGGAGCCCACCTCGCTGACTGACAGAGCGAGAGCTATCCAGTTATTTTAGGGAGGTTTGCCAGCCACAGATTAAGACACAGGAATTCTTTTTTGTTTGTTCGTTTTTTTGATTTTCGAGACAGAGTTTCTGTGTGTAGCCCTGGCTGTCCTGGAACTCACTCTGTAAACCAGGCTGGCCTCAGATTTAGAGATCCATCTGCCTCTGCCTTGCCAGTGCTGATATTAAAGATGTGCACCACCAACACCTGGAGAGACAGAGGAAGTTTTATTAATTTTTTGAAACAGCCGCGTAGCCACGTGGCCCAAGCTGACCTTAAGCCAGCTACGTAACTGAGGGATGACCTTGAACTCTTGACCCTCTGGCCTGAGATTTCAGGTGTGTACTACAAGGGTCAGTTTACGTGGAGCTGAGGACCAAACACGTGCTAGGCAATCACTCTAACAACTGAGACATCCCCATCCCTAGACATGGCTTCTTGTGCCTTTGTTTGGGGGCTGGTTTATTATCAGCGTGTGAGCACACCACAGCATGCATGTGAAGGTCAAAGGATGACTCTGAGTCAGAGCTATCCTCCCACAGCCTGGTGGTTGGCCTCTGAAGAGTCGTGTTTTTTTTTTTTATTTGTTTGTTTTCGAGACCGGGTTTCCCTCTATGTGTCCCTGAAGCTTGCTCTGTAGGCCAGACTGGCCTCAAACTCAAGAGATCCACCTGCCTCTGCCTCCCAAGTGCTGGAGTCATTGTATTTCTAATGTCTCGGTCAGCCCTGATCTACGTCTAGCCCTCCAGTCTTTCTCCTTTCCCTAATTTCCTTCCTAAACCCACATGACACTGTCCGGGAGCCCCCAAGTTGTCCTGACAGAGTCTATTTCATTTCACAGGAAAGCCCTGGAACCCTGAGAGGGACAGAACTATGTTGGAGACCACAGAGCCTTCTGAATATCCATCCCGCTGCTCCCAATGCCATGGCCCTTCTGCCACCACCATCCATGAAGAGACTTCTATGCCTGACTCACGCGCCCATGTTCCTGGCGTCGGCGTTGGCCATGCGCATCTCGGGACCCACTAGCTTCACGGACTGGTACTCACTGCCGTGCTCCGCCAGGAACTTCTCTACCTCAAGCTTGTGGTGCTGTTCCTGGAGGTGGGAAGGCAAGGAGCAGATGAGGGTCAGGTCCCAGGAAACAGAGAGGATGCTGTCTCTGGCATACTCCTGTCACCTGTATCTCAGAAGGGACTCTAGCCAGCCCGAGCAAGGCAAACATGGCTCTGGCAGGCTTTGACCCTCTCCCCCGTTCTCTCTGCCTTACTAAAAAAAAAACCATTGGATTACATTCCTAAACCTATTCCCTTATCTGGCCACTTCCTCCTCCTGAGTCTGACTACCAATATCCAGCTACCAAGGTATTGCAATGCAGCAATCAAAGGCCCCCTTTGGCTCACCTAATTAACAAGCCCATTAAAATGAAACACCTCATCGTAGCCAAGGGCTTCCCCTTTTACCTTTATAAGCTGCCATTTGCCTGTGAGCCACATCTGTCTCCTCTCTATCCAGGGGCAGTCTTTGTCCTCCTCCAAGACAAACACCCCGACCTTTTTCCCTTGTTCACTTTCCCCTTCTCTCTCGTCCTCTATCTCTGTCTTTGTCCCCTATCCCCACCTTCTGTCCCTCTGGGGTAAATAAATCTCCTCCCACCCCTTACTCTTCTATGCACTTCACAGGTCAACCTGTTTAACCCTTGCAACAGGTTCAGTGTGATTACCTCAATTCCAACCTCGATCTCATAAGTAAGGAAAGAGGAGCAGAGAGTTTAAGGCTGGTGCCCCAGTCACACAGCCAAGTACCACTGCTGGGATTTAAGCACAGGTCTGACCCTGTCGGTCTAGCGATTTGGGGACATAGCCCACTGCCCACTTCCATTCAGTCCAGACTCAGTGGAATCCTCTGAGGTCTTAGGCCCGCTCACGAGGCTGGGCCCTTGAAAGTCAAGCCCCACACGGCACCTTCTACTCACGTGGTTGTGAATGAAGAGTCGAATCTGTTTCTGGGGGTATCGCAAGCGCAGCAGCCGCAAGAAAAACAGGGACAGGAACGGTGTGGGCTGCTCAATGAACACACCAACCAGGACAGTGGGCAGAGCTTCATCCTGCAGAGGGAAGGAGGGAAGAGAAGTCAAGAAGGGTCTCGTCACTGTCTGCCACAAGTCCTGACTGCAGCCCATGGAAACCTGAGGTGGAGGCCCATGGCCTCAGGAAACTAGATGCTCGAGTTGCACAGCATCAGTGCAGGCCATGCAGGTGTGGGGCTGGCAGGACACACGGTGAGGCCTGCCTAAGAAAGGTACAACCAGTTCCCAGGCTCTAACAAGGACCAGTGGAAAGCACAATACCAGATCCTGGCTGATGCGGTGTTCAAGCTAGGCCATAAAGGGCAACAAATGCTCACGGCATAAGAAGAGGCTAGGGGAGGATAAAGGGCCAGCGAGAAGAAAACAGACTCGGACGTCAGGAAGGAAGCTGGAACCTAGGCGGCCTGGAGGAGCTTCCTGGAGGAGGCACTTGGGTGGTCCCTCTTTACCTCTTGCCAATGCGCCACTCCGCTTGGGGTCACCTCCCCTTCCCCCCATCTCGTGGGACTGTCCTCAACTCAGCTCAGGCCTGCCTCACCCTAATGCCCTTGAGGCTGCGCAGACCCTCGTCACACACGGTGCAGCCCGTCTCGAAGGTCCAGAATCGAGGAATGTAGTTTCCCAGGTAATTCAGCTGCAGCTGGTGGAAGTCAAATGCAGTAGTAAGGGCTCAGCCAGCCACATCCCCAAACTAGCCAATTCCATTTCCCCTCTGCCTGCCATCTTTCAGGGTCCTGGGGGGAGGGGGTGCTCCATCACCCAGGAGAGCACCTGGCTGCCAGAGCTTATAAAAACCCAGATTTCTAGGGACTGGGCCTCACAGGATTTCAGGTTGGGTAGAACCAAGACTCGCAGTTTTCTTAATTGCGGGGGGGGGGGGGGGGGGGGGGGGGGGGGGGGGGGGGGGGGGGGGGGGGGGGGGGGGGGGAAGAGGACGGCGGGGCAGAGTCTCACGTAGTCCAGGCCGGCCTTGAACTCCCCATGTAGCCAAGAGTAACTTTAAATTCCTGATCCTCCTGCCTCTACCTCCTGAGTTCAGAGATTACAGGTGTGCACTACCATGCCTGCCTTATGTGGTCCCTGGTGACCAATCCCAGATCCTCAGGCATGCCAGGCAAGCCCTCTACCAGCTGAGTAACACCTCCAGCCCAAGATCTACATTTTCCCTCAGGCTTTCTCTCCCCTCCCACCCACAGGGATTCTAAGGCTGGTGACTGACAACCAGTCCTCCGGGACCACTTAACTAGTGTCTGCTGTCCCCAGCCACCATCTGCCCCAACCCCTTCCACAATGCCACGAGTGCAGCAACTCCACTTGTGACAGATTGGTCCCCAGCGCAGGTATCCAATACATGTTCATTTTGTGAATAAATGACTGCCATGTCGCACCAGCGTAAGGTGATTCTGGAGCCTTCCTCACAACCTAGATGGGGACAGTGGCCTCTTACGGATCCTATGATCCAGCAGTAATGGACAGGGCACCATACACACCATAGGGGAAAAACAGGACACCAGGCCAAGTTTGTATCGGAGGACCCCAAACAGTGGCCCTAGCCACAGGCCGCAGTCACAAGAGAAGCAGAGTTGGGACTCTGGCTTCCTCCCACACTCCCCCAGGGTTGGACCCCTCCCTACCTTGGTGGGCCCATTGCCATGGATAACCACTGGAAGTGTGTCATAGGCCAGATTCCGTGCTCGCACGTGGCCCATTTCAAACTTGAGTACGACTTCATCTGGAGGTGAGAAAGCACAGACCCACACAGTGGCAGAGGGGCCAGGGCTGGGGACTCACAGGCTGGGGCTCTGCGAAAGGCACTTCACCCATTTTTTGAGACAGGAGCCAGGGTTTCTCTGTATAACAGCTCTGGCTGTCCTAGAACTAGCTCTGTAGACCTGGCTGGCCTCGAACTCACAGAAATCCACCTGCCTCTGCCTCACGAGTGCTGAGATTAAAGGTGTGCACCATCGGTCTCCCCATTTTAATTCCTTCTTTTTGAAGATTTCTTTTTAAAAAAATATTTATTTATTTATTATGTATATAATATTCTGTCTTTGTATATGCCTGCAGGCCAGAAGAGGGCGCCAGACCCCATTACAGATGGTTGTGAGCCACCATGTGGTTGCCGGGAATTGAACTCAAGACCTCTGGAAGGGCAGGCAATGCTCTTAACCACTGAGTCATCTCTCCAGCCCCCTGAAGATTTCTTTTCATTTGTGCATGCGTGCTTGTGAGTGTGTGTGCGTGTGTGTGCGCGTGCACATGAGTGCAGATGCCTAAGGAGGCCAGAGGCATCAGATCCCTGCGGCCAGCGCTACAGGCGGTTGTGAGCCTGACATGGGTACTGGGAACTGAACTCCCATCTCCTGGAAGATTTCCTGGCCTCTTTAAAAATTACATTTAGCCAGGCATGGTGGCCCATGCCTTTAATCCTAGCAGGCAGATCTCTGAGTTCAGGGCCTATTTGGCCTATAGAGTGAGTTCTAAGACAGCAAGGGCTACACACAAAAAAAAAGCTGTCTCAAAATAAAAAGAAAAGTCGCCTTGATTAATTTGGTGTTGGGGGTGTATATGTGGAGGTTAAGAGAACAACTTGCCAAGGTCGGTGCTCTCTTTCAACCATGTGGGTTCCGGGGCTCAAACTTGGGTCTTCAGGCTTGGCAGCAAGCGCCTTTACCCGCTGAGCCATCTCAGCAGCCTTAAAATCCCTTCTTCATGGGGTAAATGTGTGGTTGGCAGGCACTCGACATAGCAGCATGGAAGGGGCACAGGGGCAACAGCGACCCCTGTCTTTCGTGTGGTGACCCATTAGAGCCCGAAGTGGGATGGGGAGAGGCAGCAAAGACTAGAACATCCCAGCTTCAGACACAGGGGCAGTACTGAGAGCGGTGTGTAGGACATGTATGATCAATCAGGAAGACTTGTAGCAGAGCGAAGTTATCTCCAGTCTGGGGCCCAAGGAGAAGGGGTCCCTTGTACTGACACGGCATGCAGGGTGGGGCCGAGGGCCAGCTGCCTGCGGTGGCTATCCCTCAGTCTCCCAAACGGAATAGCTAGCTGCCCTCCTCCCACCTTCTGAGAGACACAACTCTGCCCCCATGACATCTGGAGAGTCGCTGGGATCCGGGCTGGAGGCTGACATCAGCTCAGTGCAATGACCGAGGAGGGGTTACTTGGTTTTTCTTCTTTGGTTCCAGCCCTGACGGGAATCCTCAAGTCCTTCCGCACATAAACCCCACTTCCTCCTCAGGTTTCACACCCCCCTTCAGGCACCACCCCCTGCCAGTGCCACTGCTCACCCAAGGCTCCATCCAGGTTCTGGAAGATTCGGCAGCGGTGGTCCAGGCTGATATTGATTTGCGCCTGCAGGAAGGAGGGCCTGGGCTGCAGCAGGGATAGGCCCCAGCCAAGACCAGGTCCCCAGCACACCCAGCATTGGGATCCTGTCCCCACACTGGCTCAGCCTGCTACATCCTGGCTCTATTCAGAGAACCAGGAAATCTCAAGGCCGGAAAGAAGCTAAGGAAGCAGCTGGTTCGGCCATAAGGACGACAGCTATATGACAGTACACGCTAAAGCGTGATGTTCCTATGTGCCAGTCTCCAGTGCCGAGCTCCTGTGTACATGTATGAATCTGATCACCACAACATTCCTGAGAGAGATACTAACGGTATATATATTATAATAAAAATCAATAATACATTAATTTTTGGTTTCTGAGACAGTTTCACAGAATGTGCAGGCTGGTTTCGAGCTACGTAGCCTTGGCTGGCCTCCAATTCACGATCCTCCAGTCTCTCTGGGATTACAGAGACATCACCAGGTGTAGCTTTTTTTTTTAATGTTTATTTATTTTTATGTATATGCGTGTTTTGCTTGCATGTATGTAAGTGTGCCACGTGCATGTACCCACGGAAACCAAGAGGGCAACAGATCCCTGGAACTAGAACTACAGACAATTTTGAGCCATCACGTGGGTGCCGGGAACAGAAGCCTGGTCCTCTGCCAACAGCAGCAAGTGCTTTTAACCACTAAGCCATCTCTCCAGCCACATGCATTTCCTTATTTTGCATGTGTTTATGTTTGTGTGCATCTGTGTGCCGTACTGCATGTATGGAGGCCAGAGGACAATCTGCAGAAGTTTGTTTTCTTCTACCATGTGGGTCTGGGAGCCTGAACTAAGTCACCATGCTTGGCAATACCCACTGACCACAACACAGGCCCTTGGCTTTGCTTTAACCCAACCACACTGCACCCAATCACTCCAGAACTCTAAGCAATGACCATATTATGTAAAAGCCCCCAAGTCTATGGCAGTTTGTCACAATAGCCCAAATGGACAGAGGCACTAACCCAGTGGCTCAGACCCCAAAGGACCGTCCCCAGTTCAGCCTGGCTAGCGTGATCCAGGGTCAGGAGTCCCCAGACCCCTCTCCCCATTCCACCTACCACCTCTTACCCTCTTCTCTGGGTCCAAGAAGATCTTGGTGTAAAAGAGCTGGTCACTGTCACTGTCCTGGCCCTCCCACTCGGCCACCAGTTTGCTGAGGTTGGGGGCATAACCAATAAAGCCTGCAGTGGTAGAGGGGACAGAGACTGACATTTAGCTTCCAGTCCCTGGGCTAGCTTCCTGCCCACCCCCCACTCACCTCCCACTGTAAACCTCACCTCTTCACTTCTGCCTGAGGGGAGGTGGGATACACGCTAGTTAAAGCCACCAGCGAAGCTTTCCCAAGATCAACGGAACCCATTGAATTTCACCCACTTAGTGCTAGGCCCCTAGACAGCAGATCTGCAAGGATCCAAGCTTGGATCCCCTTTATATAGTCATCTGAGCAACTTAGATGGGAGAAGAGGGGAGGCTGGAAAAATGGCACAGAGCACTCCAGGGTCTGAGCCTTGACAAGCAGGGGAAGCCCAGAGGAGCTCCTGGATAAACTGAGGACTGCACAAGCAAGAAAGGGAAGAAACAGGACATGACCCCTGGGCTAGGCAACTTCCTTATCCCAGCACCCCCCCCCCCCACACACACACCCATAAGAACAGTGTTAGCTCTCTGGACCAGTGAGACTGGCTGGTGGGGCCTGTGGTTCTACTCTCTAAAAGGACGAGAAAGGGTTGAGGGCTGAAGTGCCAGAGGGGTTACAAGACAAAGACAGAGGCCAGGCTCAGCACCAGGAGAGGAGGAGGAGGCCCAGAGGGCAGTGGGTATACGTCTCAATAGATACAGAGGTTTTTAGTTGTTTTTAAGAAAAGATCTCACATAGCTCTGGCCGGCTTTGCCCTCATTGACTAACCAAGGAGACCCTTATGATGATCCTCCTGCTACCATCTCTCGGATTGCAGGAGTGCGGGAGTGTGGCACCATATCTCCTGTGCAGTGCTGGCCAGGGATCCCAGGGTTCTGAGCATGCTGGGCAAGCGTTCTACCAACTGAGCTACAACCCCATCCCTGCTTCTTGTTTTTCACTTTTCTACACAATTTGTGTGTGTGTGTGTGTGTGTATGTGAGAGAGAGAGAGAGAGAGAGAGAGAGAGAAAGTATGTGCGCATGAGTTGTGTGTTAAGTGTGTGTGGTGTTAAGTATGTGTGTGTGTAAGTCAGAGGACCACTTGCAGAAGCTGCTGCTCTCCCTCCATCACGTGGATTTTTTTAAAGATTTATTTATGCGTGTTTTATGTACATGAGTGCTCTGTCTTCACACACACCAGAAGAGGGCGCCAGATCCCAGTACAGATCCTTGTGAGCCACCATGTGGTTGCTGGGAATTGAACTCAGGACCACTGGAAAGGCAGCCAGTGCTCTTAACTGCTGAGTCATCTCTCCAGCCCCCATAATGTGGACTCTAAGGATCAAACCAGATTGTCAGGCTTGATGGCAAATTTCATTGGTACTGCCTTTTTTTTTTTTTTTTTTTTTGACTCAGGTCTTGTGTAGTCCATGCTGGGCTATTGGACTCAGTAGTGACTCCAGCTTCTCCAGCACAGCTGGATGGCTTCAACTAATCGAGGAAGACATCCCTCGCAGGCTCTCTTTGAGACTGCGTGCCTTTGGAACCCACGGCCCACGCCCTCCACCCAGCCTCTTACCTCCAGAGCCCAGGAACCGCTTGCCGTCAGAGACCATCGGATACTTGGCCTCCAGTCTCCGGTCGGGGTAGATGAGTTCCTCAGCTGAGAAGACCACCCGGCTCTTGGCCTGCTGGAACTTCTTTAAGAGTTCTCGAGGCCCCGAAGCAAACACCACATCGTAACTGTGGTCAAAGCGGGAAGAAACTGATGCAGGTCCAGAGAGGGATCCCACAGAAGGACCAGGGATCAGGAGCCCCTCACATCCTGCACCAGCCACCACCTGGGAGACAGAGCTGCATGCCCCTACCTCCCTCAGTCTGACACATTTCCATGCCCATTCTGGGCAGAGACAGTCCCCATAATCCATGCCCTTGTCATATTCGAATGTCACCTCTGGCAGCTCACACCTCCCATCATTGGCCTACATCAGAGAGACTTTTCCTGGGGTCTCCTGACCTTAGATAAGCTTAGCTAGGGGGCGACTCCCTTACGTGTGATGTCCAGGTCTTATTTTGGGTCGCTGCACTCCAGGGACCCAAACAGGAATTCCTGGCACACCCACCTGTCAGTGAAGAGAATAACCAGGTCCTCCTTGTCTGCGTGCTTTTCCAGCGCCTTCTTCAGCAGCCGGACCTTCTGTCCTCCCCCTGCCGATGGCCCAGTGCCCACGCTCCAGTCCTCCCCTAAGCCCAGTGCCTGCAGAGAGAGGTGCCCAGCTCTCGGTAGAGGAATATTCCTCCACCAGTTTGGGCAGTAGACTTCTTTGCTTCCTTTCAATCCAATGTAGGAAAACCAGACCAGGTGATGCCAGCGGTGGTCATGTGACCAGGGATAACCAATCACTACTTCCCACTCCTCTGCCCCTCTCACAGCTAGAGCTTGGAGTATGTAACCCAAACATGGCCTATCAGAGTCTTCCCTGGGTCTGTTGTATTAAAGCTACGACCGGCTAATGTTGAAAAGTTGGGGTGCAGAAGTCTGGGGCTAGAGTTCCTTAGCACAGTGGAGAGAGCTTGTCTCTGGAGATAGAAAAATGAAGCTCCAGCCATGCCTGAAGCAGCACTCTGCGTCACCATGATCCATGGCAGCTGACACACTTCTTTCTGTGTAGGCCACAATGAAGCCAGCGTTGAGTATATCTCTGTCCCCAGCGCCCAGCACCATGACTGACAGAGAAGTACTCAGAATGGGCCGCCGAGGGGTGGGCCGACTCCCTGCAGGGCTGGGCCCCATGAACTGCCCACAGAAGACAGGCACGGCAGACAAGCATGTCTCTTTGTAATAGTGTACGTACTCCAGAGGTCTTCAGATCACGTCCATTCCTAAATGTCCCAGGGGATTGTGGGAATGAAGGTTCCTAGGTCCTGCCATCCACACTAGTCTTCCAAGAGAGGCCTCCCTATGCTACCATCCAGATCTACTCCGCATCTCTCTCTCACCTCCTAGAATCTGCTCACACTCATCCTAACCTATGCTCCTTCTGGCTCCTGAGTCTACTCCAAGGGGAAGGAGAAGCCATAGCCCCTGGATCCCCCACCAGCGCTCGCTCGCGCTCTCTCTCTCTCTCTCTCTCTCTCTCTCTCTCTCTCTCTCTCTCACACACACACACACACACACACACACACACACTGTCTCCGCCCAACCTAGGAAGCCCTCACCTGAATCTTGTAGTTGAAGAACTGGGCTGAACGCTTGAAGCGGCGGAAGCCCTCGGTCTCTTTTGTGGCCACAGTGAGGACCAAAAGGTTGTCTGTAGACAGAGAAGGACATGGTGAGCTGAATGAGGGCAGAGGAGAGTCTTGACCAGTGGCCTTCCTCATCACACCACCACAGACAAGGGCTCAGGCTGTGCCAGGGGTTAAGAACAGAGTTGGAGCATAACCCTTCTTTGCCTACTCCCTGGGCTCCTTGGCTATGGAAACTGACAAACATATCGGGCAGCACCCAGGGGAGAGGATGTCTGCACCCTGGTTTATGAAACCAAGTCTCTGGCTTTAGAGGGTACAGGCACCACTTGGGGAGGAGGGGAAGATGCCCTGAGTGCTGTCTGTGGGGGGATCTCTGGCCATTGCTGGGCATCAGAGAGGAGATGGCCACCTGCTCTCTATGCGGACAGTGAGCGTGGACATACTCATCCACTCTGGTCTTCCCCCAGCCTGTGGGGGTGACTCTCCCGATGCCACACCTCCCGTTCAGACTGCCTGGGGCGGAAACGGACTTGAAATCCCATCAGCCGTCCATGTCTGTGGTATGATTTTTCCTCCGCCTCCCTCCCTCTCATTTTGAAAAGGGGTCTCGTGTAACCCAGCCCCATATCCGACTCCACAGGAAACAAAGCTGCCCTTGAATGTCTCTACTGATCTTCCTGCCCCCACTCCCAAACGCTAGGGTGCAGGCCTGCACTGCCACACTCAACAAGCCTGGCTTTGTTAACACTTCCTAACAAGGGGCCTCTCCCTGCTCTGCAGTGTGACTTCATCTCTGCAGCAGAACATGCTAGAAGCAGCTCCCAAGATATCGTCTGTGGGTGGGAGCCCCCCAGAATCCCCTCTGGACCCCACTGGGAGGCTGTGATACCTAAGAAGGGTGAGTCCCTGGCTTTGTGCAGTAAGGTCAATGAAGTCTCTGTCTTTCAGAGCTACAGACATTTGGCACACTGAGGGAAGTCAGTGGGGCTGACCAGCGAGGGGAATGCCTTGCCCAGTAGTCACGGCTCTGTGAAGACAGAGGTGGCCTCATTCTTTGGTTTGTGTAGGCTCTTCAGCCTGAGTCTTCCTGCCGGCTTCTGTCCTTGTCAGGAATCCCAGGGCCAGTCATCATAGCACCCTCTCCCTTCCCACTATCAACCCCTGTGAATCCCACTCAGACTTCTGCCCTTGGGGGACAGGCCCACTATCCATTGGTTGTTACGGTTCCTCTGCATTCAGGATTCCCATTTACCTAGGTGACCAAAATACTGTTGCTGTTGTCACGGTACCATAGTGATAATTAATAATAAATAAATAAAGCTTGTCTGAATATCAGAGAGTAAAACAGCCACACTGGTCAGCCTTACAGACCAGGCAGTGGTGACACACACCTTTAATCCCAAAAGCCACACTAGTTCGCCATAGTTAGGTGGTAGTGGTTGGTGCATGCCTTTAATCCCAGCCCTAGAGAGGAATATAAGATGGGAGGAGACAGCTCTCAGACACAGTCTCATTCGGAGGGTTCCTGGAGGCAGGATCACCATTTCGAAAGAAGCAGAGGTAAGAGATAGTAGTTGGCTGCTTTGCTTTTTCTGATCCCCAGGTAGAACCCCAATATCTGTCTCTGGGTTTTTATTATTTGTGCTATACCCCCCCCAAGAAGAAAAACAAAACAAATAAAACAAAATCAAAAACCCAGCCAGGCCAGCAGCAGGCAGGTAAGTCCTTCCCGTTCCCCTACCACTAGACATCAGGAGCTAGAGCCCAGAGAACAGAGGAACCAGCTCTCCCAAGCTGGCTGAGGCTACACAGGCAGGAGGCTGTCCCGTAGCAAGGGATCAGTGCCACGGGGACCAAGAAGGGATTGGCAGGACCCAGTAGTGTGGGCCTGGTCAGGAGCGGACAATGCCATGAACAACGGTGGAGGAGTAACCTCCCCACTTGAAGTTCAGAGAAGAAAGCTGTTGTTCCCATGAGGGGAAGGGCTGCCTCTAACTCTGGCCTGAATGGTCAAGTCTCCATGAGGGTGAGAAGAACTGGTCACCAGCTCTGAGGCCCCCTTGTCAAAAGGGGGGCAGGAAGAGTGTCAGGCCAGCACGTGCGTGCGTGCGTGCATGCGTATATGGTGTGTGTGTGATTTTGGATTCTCCAAGGAAGTGTGTGTGTGTGTCTGTGTGATTCCAGATCCTCCAAGGGTGTGTGATTCTGGATTCTCCAAGGGCGTGTGTGTGTGTGTGTGTGTGTGTGTGTGTGTGTGTGTGAGAGAGAGAGAGAGAGAGAGAGAGAGAGAGAGAGAGAGAGAGATTGATTCTGGATTCTCCAAGGGAGGAGGCAGAGGCAGGGGAAGAAGAGGGGACTGGGCACCAAGTCTTCCTTTCTCAAGGCCCTGCTTCCAAACAACACTAAGCAATAATGGCTGACCTTAAGCCGGCAAGATGGCTTGGCACCCAGTCTGAAGACCTGAGCGTGATCCCTAAAAGCCACACAGTGGACGGACAGAACTGACTCAGACCCCTGCATGCTGTCATCTGACCTCAACACGTGTGTCCACACAAATGAGTAACCGCAGAAGAGAAAGAGAGAGGGACAGGCAGGCAGGGAGAGAAGAAAACACCATCTCTTCATCCACCTGAGGAAACTGGCTGATGGGGCTGAAGGGGAGGCCCCTGGCTTCCCAGACCTTCCCCGTGCCTCCCAGGAAGCCTCCTCTCCGCTCCATTGACCTGTCCTCAACACTCACCCCTCCCCCCGCCCACCTCCTCCAGGAAGCCCTCCTTCATGTCACTCCTGAACCTGGTTGGTCCAGTACTGGTACAAACCCGACCCTCTTCCCTAGGGCTGCAGCTTCTTCCTTGGCCTCCCTCTCTCACACCAAGGCAGAGTACACTGTTTAAGGAGCAACAGGATAAGCCGATTTTAGTAAGAGTGGCCGTCAACTGAGTCCTTCTAAGAGGCCACATGCTGCCAGAGGCAAGCATATGTTCCTCACTGTATCCAGTACCCCATGAGGCCTTGGGCCTGCAGCACACATCTGTAATTCCGGCTTGAAGGAGATGGGAGGAGGAGCCAAAGTTCGGGGTCACCCATCACTATATCCCAGTTCAAGGCCAGCATGGACTAAACGAGATTCTATCTCAAAAACAAAGATGCACCCTATAAGGGCAGTGACATTTTTATCATCCTTCTATAGGTGGAGTAACTGAGGCACAGAGAAGCTACAGATATGCCTAAGATCACAGACCTGGGAGTGGAACAAACTGGCTAGCATCTTTGTTTGAGACAGGGTCTCACTATATATCCCCGGTTGATCTGAAACTTACTGTATAGACCAGGCTGACCCTGAACTCAGAGAGATCTGCCTGCCTCTGTCTCCAAAGTGACAGGATTAAAAGCATTTTCCATCATGCCTGGATGTTTTTTGCTTTGAACACTGGGTCTTACTAAGTGGCCTAGCCCGGCCTCAAACTCACAGTCCTCCAGCCTCTGCCTCCCAAGGGCTGTGATTACAGGACTGCACCACCTAGCCTGGCCTCAAATTTACAATCCCCCAGCCTCAGCCTCCCAAGGGCTGTGATTACAGGACTGCACCACCTAGCCTGGCTTCAAATTTACAATCCCCCAGCCTCAGCCTCCCAAGGGCTGTGATTACAGGACTGCACCACCTAGCCTGGCCTCAAACTTACAATCCCCCAGCCTCAGCCTCCCAAGGGCTGTGATTACAGGACTGCACCACCTAGCCTGGCTTCAAACTTACAATCCCCCAGCCTCAGCCTCCCAAGGGCTGTGATTATAGGACTGCTTTGTCACACAGAGATCACAGCCACATGCTTTTTGTTGTGGTTTTGAGGCAGGATCTCTCTGTACATCCTTGGCTGACCAGGAACTCACTCCGTAGACCAGGATGGTTTGGAATTCACAGAGATCCACTTGACTATGCTCCCGGAGTGCTGGGATGGAAGATGTGCGCCACCACGCCCAGCCACGTCCACACTCTTAACCTGCCACAGCACCCAGCATGGTAGAACACACTAAAGGTAGAATTCAGAATTACTGGGGCTTCTCCAGGCCGGTATCCTCTCTAGTCCACTATGAGCCGCCTGAGAGCTCTGGGCCACCCAATCAGTGTCAACATGGGGCTTGGGTTGCACCAGGATATCACTCCTACTTTCTTGCTTGTTGTGTATGCTCAACAGCCACCAGGGCCACATGGGCCTGGCACCCTGTAAGCTTAGCCTTTCCACCTGCTTTCCCCAGATGGACAAACTGTGACCCAGGTCTTCAGAGATGAGAGAGAGAGAGAGAGACGTCAGAGCAGGATGACGAGGACAGACGGCTCAGCAAATGCCTCAGTTTCCTCATCTGCACCATAGGATCAGGGCACCTGGAGCCCGGTCACCAGCAGGGTCGTCTCTGACATCCTAGAGGGCAGCCGAGGTTCTAACCGGGATGGGCTGGAGTCGAAGAGCAGGCAGCAGCAGCAGGAGAGAGCGAAATAGTGGAGGTGGATGGGGGTGGCCGACTGCAGGGCTCCAGGCTCCTGCCAGGGAGTGGATCACCAGCTGAACCCCGGGGTCGGACTTCCCCATCAGATATTCTCTTATTGGTCTCCCTCTCTCTACCCTGATGGATTAGACCCTCCAGGAAAACTAGCTCCTCTGAGCGTAGAGAGAAAATGCCCAGTGCCTTGACTTTAAGGGGACTCAGAACTGGTCTCCATCTCTCATGATCTCTAGGAACGAGGTATTGTCGTCCTGCTCTGACACCGTGAACACTAAGATTCTCAGAGACCGTATGTCATCAACGTTACCACTGGGAGGCGTGTGATCCTGTGTATAATTTAACACAGAATCAGTAGGCATGCAAAAATCCCTGGTTCCCAAAGCTAGGGCTCGCTCGCTCTCTCTCTCTCTCTCTCTCTCTCTCTCTCTCTCTCTCTCTCTCTCTCTGTGTGTGTGTGTGTGTGTGTGTGTGTGTCTCAAACAGCCTAGACTGATTTAAACTCTTTATGTTGCTGAGGATGACCTTCTGACGATTCTGCCTCAACCTCCCTGAGTACTGGGGTTACTGGGGTTATAGGCAAGCATAACCATGCTCAGTCTCCGACGTGCTGGGGACCAAATCCTGGGCTGCATGAATGCTAGGTGTATGTATGTTCTTACCAACTGGGCAGCTTCTCCAACCCACCCAGATTCCTTTAACTATCCTACCACCCACCATGTCAAGGCCACCTCCCGGGTCTTCCAGCAGGATGGGCGGAGGGGAACAGGATGCCCTGGAGAACGTGGTCAGTTTGTCTTTGTTTGTCGGGAGGGGGGGGATCTCAAGGACTCAGAGAACAGCGCTAGGGGGCTAGGGTCCAACAAGGGGTGGCAGGACAGGAACACCCACTCAGGATAGTGGGGTACAGTTAAGAACCCAGTAGCTCTTGGAGAAGCAGAATGAGCACTTGTCCAGGAGTCTGGCCGATCTGGGATCAACCTCTCTCAGCTTCAAGCCACTCTTACCTCCTTCACTCCAAAGCCCCTGCCTCACCCTAAAGATAACAAGAGCTCAGAGCTGGACTCTGGAAGCAGGCACGTCCAGAGAGGGGGAAAGAAGCCATTTTCAATGCCCACAAGCAGTGTGGCCTTGGGGGAAACCAATCAACTCTGGAGCCTCAGTTTGTGAAGCTCAAAAAACGGGATGATATAAGGAAACACTCCCAGAGTAGCAAACTCTCTTAACTGGTGAGGCCGGGCTGCAGTAGGTCCTGTCCGAGCAACAGGAGCCTTGTTACTTATTATGGGAATTATCACCGGCTCCGCTGTGCTCTGAATGGGGGTGGAGAATGGGGAGGTGTATCTGCCTCCTCTTCTGACCGCTGCACAAACGTGGGAATCGTGGCCCCATGAGAGGAAGTGATCTGTCGGAGTCACCCGCGGGCAAGTGGACAGAAGACCGCAACCCAGCTCCCCCGCCCTCCTTCCCCAGGTCGCCTGGACACTCGGGTCCTCGGCGAGGCTGCCCGGCACCGCTCCCCACACCGCGCCCTCACCCTCCAGCTTGGCGTCGTCCTTCGCCTGGGCCAGAAGGAGCCAGGCCAGCGGGGCCAGGAGCAGCAGGGGCCGCATAGCCGGGTCTGGGTACGATCCGCCTGCTCCTAGACTCAAGCTGAACTGGAAACTTCGCGACTGGGCCGGCGGGCGCTGCCACGCACTGGGCCCGCCCCGGAGGCGGTGTCGCGCACTCCACCGCCCGCCCCGGGGAAGGGTTTTCTCGCTCAGGCACTAACTCAGGTCCTCCAGACGTGGGGCAGGTCATTGTGGTCCCTGGGTCCTGTCGCCTGCCGGTCCATGCTCTCTCAACTCTCTCTCCTCCTCTCTCCAAGGGATGCAACGCTACCCAGAGGAAGAAATGGGCTAGGAGGACGAGGGTTTGATGTCTGGAAGCGTGGGACTTCTTATTCACTGGGCTCTGCACGGAGATGGCGGGATCTGTAGGGCACCTCAGAGTTAGCTCTCAGAGATTCCATTTTCTTTATGCCTTCACCAGACTCCAGAAGTGAGGGTTTGAGCCTGGGGTGGACACAGGTGTTGACACACCTTTGCTGAAACTGTAGAAAGGCTAGTCCCAGCTCCCAAAAGAGAATCACTTAATTCGCCTTTCTGCCCCGAGGGGGAAGTCTGAAAAGAGTCAAGAAAATTCTTGCTGCAGAGGTTAACTGTGGTATGGAAGTGTGAGTGGTTGAATGGGATGGGTGGGTGGGTGGGTGAGTGAGTGAGTGGATGGGTGGAGTGAAATTTTTCAAGGCATTTTCACAGACAACCAAAGTAAAAATTCATCAGACATGTCCAGAGCAAGGGCTCCTGGTCCAGATGTCAGCCACACACATCCACATCTGGACCACATCCTGCCCAGCTGTGGAAGAGAGCTCCAACAGGGACCCTGGAGCCTCCTTTCCTCTGATTAACTCTAGGGCAGAATTGTGGGGAAGGGGTTTGAGGGAGTCAGGGATTTGGGGAGCAGAGATCTTTCACCGGTGCTGCTGTGTCAACAAGGAAACACGAATCTTCAGGATTCTAAGTGGGAAAGGCTGTCTCTTCAGTAAGGCTCACTCGTTAAAATCAGATTCTCCTCGTGGACAGGTAAAAACAATGCTGGCTGGGGTGGGGTGAGATATGCCTAAATCCTAGTACCCAGGACGTGGAGGGAGGAGAACCAAAGCCAGCCTCAGACGCACAGCCAGACTCTGTCAGAGGAAAAGGGATAGGAAGGGAGAGGCGTCATGACCAAGCTGGAATCCCAGCACTCAGGAGGTGGAAGCAGGATCAGGAGTTCAAGGCGTGCTCAGCCATATAGCTAGTTGAGGCCAGCGTGAACTGTATGAGACCCTATCTCAAAACAACCCGTCCCCCCCCCCCCAAAAAAAAGAAAATTACAGACAAATGTTTGCAATGATTATTTCTAGGTTGTGATGTAAAATGTATAATATTTACACAGCATCGCTATGTCTTATTATTTCTGGATAGTTCTTGTTTTCTTCTTCCTTTTCTTTCCTTCTGGAGAAAGATGTACCCTATTTGTACAGTCGAGGTTGAGAAGATGAGAACAGGCAGAAAATGGCAGAGGTTTGCTATACAGGGGTTGACTCCCTCACACAGGAGAAGTGAGACCCAGGGCTGCCCAGCAGCAAGCTCAAGGCCACAATATGAGCTAGAGGAAGAGGCCTCGGCAGAATCTAGAACATTTACTTCCTCGCTGGGACCCAGGGTTGGGAGCTGCTGCAGCTGGGGACAGAGGACTTGGTGCCAAGCATCCACCGGCTGTTTTTGGACTCAGAAGACTGCAGACTGAGATTCCAAACCCTTAGAAGAGGAAAAGCAAGGACGAAGGAAGGAAGAAACAGTCAACCTTTGTTGACTGGCTCTTTTTTTTTTTTTTTTTTTTTTTTTTTTTTTTGCAGGCACGGATATAGGGGGAGGGCTTAGTTTGTTTTTAGACAGGGTTTCTCTGTGTACTCTGTGTAGTCCTGGCTGTTCTGGAACTCACTCTGTAGACCTGGCTGGCCTGGAACTCAGAGACCCGCCTGCCTGTGCCTCTGGAGTGCTGGGATTAAGGAGCTTGCTAGCACTGCCCAGTCCAGCTGGTTCATTTTTAAGGCTCTCACTTCATGCTCATAACTGCCTTTCTAGTTTTTGCTTCTGTTGGCAAAATAAGAAACTGAGGCTCAGAGAAGCATCTGCTTGGCATCACACACCTGATGTTGGTCCACAGTAAGGAAGCACCGGACAGTTCCCAGAGTCCAAGGAGACGCTCAACAGTGATATACCCCAGACAGGAAACATTCCCGGGCTGTCTCCAGCGTCTGACTTAGACGAGGGATCGGTTTTAGAGACTGCCTGCCTCTTCAGGAGGAAGAATTCCCTCTCACAGAGCTTTGCTTCACTCTCTTGGTGTCTGCTTCCTGTTTATTTTACCAAATGGCTAGAACTTGAACCTGGTCCAAGCATCGTCCAGGATGGCCTGTCTCTTTAAGCAGAGGTGGTGGCTGCTGTCCAGATGTTGCTCCTAATATTTCTAGTACGTGCTATGCGTGCTTTGGACTGTTAAAGGCGCAGGATGCCACTTTATTAGGAAGGTGCTGGACAACTGCAGGATGGGGGAAGGTAGGTGTGTGTGTGTGTGTGTCTCTCCCCAATTTCTTTTGTTGGTCTGGGGAGGAGCCACAGCTTCAGTGGGATGACCATACTTTGAGGTGTTTGATGGGCTGTCATTTCCCACTGGAATTAGGCCCAGTAGAACACTAGAATTTTCTCAGCTTCTCCTTTAAGTAGAACAAATAACAGGCAAATAAAGATTTTATTTATGATACAATTTCTGGCTAAGAAAAAAAATACATATATTTATCTGTTGGCAGAAAGACTGGATGGAGAATGTCCTGGAAACCAGTTGCACCAGGACTGGGGCCTCAGAAGGGAAAATGACTCTAAGCTGAATACTGAATACTTCATATGAGCCAGGCAAGTGTGTTAAAGCTTCAAGCACTTGCCCAGTGTAAGTCTTCAGAACAAGCCTATTTTGTAGTATAATACCTATTTCATAGGTAGAGACACCGAGGCCCGTGAATATTAGTTGACTTGCTAACAGAAGTCAGGTCAAGAGTAGAACCCATCATGTTCCCGTGGCCTTGCTGTGGCTATGCGGCTGACTCCTGCCTCTGGGCACTCCCATGGCCATGTCTTGGGGTATTTAAAGATGGCACAGAGTTAGGAGCACATGTAATAAATAAGCCTTCGACCTAGAAATCTGTCTTGATGAACTGCTTCCCAAGAAACATGCACAGAAGTAGGCCAAGACATACTTTGATTACACCAGTGTTTGCAGCAAAAATACTCACGGGCTGGGATAGTGGCTCAGCAGAGGACCTGAATTTGATCTCCAGTTACTCATTGAGAGCTAAGCTCAGTGCTGGGCACTGAAATTCCAGCACTGGCAGGTAGAGACGGCAGGCTGTCTGGGGCTTGCAGGCCAGGCAGTCTAGCGGAATCAATGAGCTCTGACTTAGTAACTGTTTCAAAATCAGGATGGAGGGTAGGCAAGATGGCCAAATAGGTAAAGGTGCTTGCTTCAAAAGCCTGGCAACCCAAATGCGCCCCCTGGAACTCATGTAAAGAACTGGCCTCCTAGAATTGTTCTCAGACCTCATGTAGTACGCATATCCAAACATACATATATCATGTTCACCTGCATGCACGTGCACACACACACACACACACACACACAATAATGATATCTTTTCTGAAAATTAAAAAGGGGTTGGAGGGATGGTTCGGTGGGTATAAGAGGCTTGCACCCCACATCAGGCAGCTCACAGGCGCCTGTAACTTCAACTCCAGGGATCCCACACCACCCTCTGACTTGGACACACCACACTGCGCATGTGCAGGTCAGAAGCCAACTTGAAGGAGTCAGTTCTCTCCTTCGGCCACGCAGGCCCTCGGTACAGAACTCAGCTCGTCACACTTGGTGGCAATTTGCACGCCTTTAATCCTAGCGTCTAAGAAAAGAGGAGGATCCCTTGGGCCCAGGAGTTGTTTGAACACTAGAGAGATCCTGTCTCAAAGATAAATAAACAAAAATAGTTAAATGCAATCAAAACAGGACGAGCACTCTTCCAATGGGACACTGGCTCACAATTTCAGCAGTTTTCTGTCTGCTTAGCCCTCTAGAAGCCACCTCAAATGACTGTCAGCTGCGAATCCGCAACTGCCTGTCTGGGTCTGGATTGACCAGAATCCAAAGCGGAAACAATTGCCCATTGTCGTCTGTCTTCTGTCAGAGTGTCCAGCTGACTTTTTTCCCCCAGATGGATGCTGCAGGCCTTGATAAAGAATGAGATCTTAATGTTTTGTGTTATTTAATGAGTTACTCAGGATTGACATCAAGAGAACGAGTCGGTGTGCTCAAGAGACAGGCAGTCCTGGGCTGGACTTATGTCTCACTCTGGTGTATTCTCAGCCAGGCAGATTTGAAAATTTGAAAATGTTGACAAAATATTTCCTAGGAAATTAATTTTCCCTGTCTACTCTTCCCCTCCTCCCCTTCCTTCCCGCCTCCCTCCATTTCCTTTATTTCTCCCTAGCTCCTTTCCTCCCTTCCTTACTTCCATTTACTCCTATGCCTTTTCTTCGTCCAGAAATAGTTTTACAGAAACAGTACGTTTTTATTTTTTTTAACTTTAGGGCTGTTGAAACCATCAGTAGCAAACGAGGCGCAACACATGTTGGGTTTGGCTTGCTCTGTGATTTTCTTTTCTTTTTCCTCTATCTTTTTTTTTTTTTTAAACGGGATATTTGGACGCCAGCCCACCCCCTAAGCTCTCCAAATGTCTTCCCTCCACAACACCCCCACACCAAGCCCTGACCACGCCCCCAAAGAGACTCCACCTCTCCTCCAAATCCCGCCCCCGGCCGATTTTCCCTCTGTCGCAAAAAAACACGGCGACGCTTTACGGGCTGGCGGCGTTTGACGGCTGGGACGCAACCTAGAAGAAGGAGGAAGCGGTGGCGGTAGCTGCCGGGGCGCCTGTGGCGGGCGTCGGGGTGGGCGCGGCGACGCGGGCCAGTGAGTGAGCGGCGGCGGCCGGGCGGGAGGGCTGGGCGGCGGGCCCGATGTGGCTGCAGCAGCGCCTGAAGGGGCTGCCAGGGCTGCTGTCGAGCAGCTGGGCCCGCCGCCTCCTCTGCCTGCTCGGCCTCCTGCTGCTGCTCCTGTGGTTCGGGAGCTCCGGAGCGCGGAGGGCGGCGGGCGGCCTGCGCTTGCCGTCCTGGTCCCGCAGCGAGCCGGGAGCCGCGGAACCGTCCGCCTGCCTGGAGGCGGCCACCCGCGCGTGGCGCGGCCTGCGTGATCGCGGCGAGGCGGTGCCGCTGGGCCCCGGGGTGCCAGCCCTGGTTGCCAACGGTTTTCTGGCTCTGGACGCCGCCTCCAATCGGCTGTGGGTGACGCCCGGGGAGCGGGAGCCTGCGGTGGCCCCGGACTTCGTGCCCTTCGTGCAGCTGCGCCCTCTGAATGTGCTGGCTGAGGCTGGAGAGGCGGTGCTGCTGCTACGGGAGGGTCTGCTGCGCCGAGTGCGCTGCCTGCAGCTGGGGACCCCAGGCTCAGGCCCTGCCGCTGGGGTCGGCGGACCCGCCTCGGCCTCCGGGCTCTCCGCGGGGTCAGGCCGTGACTGCGTGCTACTGCAGGAGGACTTCCTGGCACACCGAGGCCGACCCCATGTCTATCTGCAGCGCATCCAGCTCAGCAATCCCACGGAGCGTGTGGCCGCGTTGCAGACTGTGGGGCCCACCGCGGGCCCCCCTGCCAAGTCCTTCACCAGCACTCTGGAGAAGGTCGGGGATCATCAGTTTCTTCTCTACTCGGGCCACTCCTCAGTCAGTCCATCGGGGCCAGTGCACCTGGTCGTCGTGGCCTCTAAGAAGTTAGTGAACCGGCTCCAGGTGGCCCCCAAGACCCAGCTGGATGAGACGGTGCTGTGGGTGGTGCATGTCTCTGGTCCCATCCACCCTCAGGTGCTCAAAAGCAAAGGAACCAAGGAGCTCAAGGCGCTACAGGACTTGGCAAGGAAGGAAATGCTGGAGCTGTTGGAGATGCCAGCCTCGGAGCTGCTTCAGGATCACCAGCACCTCTGGGCCCAGCTGTTCAGCCCAGGTGAGGCCTTGGTGGGGGCGCGGTGCCGTCTCCACTTGCACCAGTATCCCTGTGGTCCACGTTAGAGACATTCTCCGTGCCCGGCAGCGCTCACACCGAGGGTTGGAACTTGGGCTTGATGTGAAAGGGTTGAATCGCTCTTGACCACTTTGAAGCTGTATGACCTCGTTTCTGTGGTCTTAGCTTTCTGAGTAAAACAGTATATGTTATGGGGTTTTAATGAAAATCTGAGTGTTAAGGTTCACTTTTATTGTGTGTTCTAGGCCTTGAGGTCTGACGTGAGCAGGTGGAGGGTTTTGTTTTGTATGGGAACGGGGTCAGTTTGTAAAGAATAAACCACCAGGGAGACCCCACTCCCCGAGACACTCTGCTTGAGCCCCCACAACCTGCCTGGACCTGGCCTCAGCTTCTGTCCTTTGATCTTCATCTTGACATTGTGGCTGCAGCTATTACCAGAATGCTGGAGGCTTCTTCCAGCCGGCTGGAGTGTGTGTACTAAATGAGAACTTTCTTTCTTCCTTTCTTTTATTTTTTTTAAAGTCTTTTATTTGCAAATTTCTTTGCGAATGAAACCCTTTCTTGTCATCTGTTAAAGAAAATGCAATCCTCAGCACTCAGGAGGCAGAGGCAGGTGGATCTCTGTGAGTTCTAGGCCAGCCTGGTCTACAGAGCAAATCCCAGGACAGTCAGAGCTACATAGAGGACCCCCCCCCCAAATATTGCTATCCATAGTACTGAGTTTTGGTTTCCAGGGTTACCGGTATCAGCACCCATGTATAAGGTTGTGCAGAAAGAGTGTAGTTCATTCAACAGGTGCTTTTGCCGTAGGCTGTTGGACAAGTTAGCAAACGAATTCTTGTTTGCACAGTGTTTGCCTGGGTCAGGAGGAAGACGGGACGGAACAGAACGTTTTAAGTAAGAACTCCTAGACTGGAAAGTGCTGTGGGTGTGGAAGAGAGTGAGAAGCTGGTGGGAGTCGAGTGCAGGCTGGGAGGGCTGCTCAGCTCCCCTGACAAGGAGCCAGAGTTAAGCCCGGTCATGTGACAGGGAAGTGGGCATTCAGCCTGGAAGCTGCCCGAAACAGGAGCAGGTTAAGCCTGGTGATGAGCAGGAGCAGGGTGGTGTGAGCTTGCAGCCGTGAGGAAGGGCAAGAAGTCTGGTTCTGAGACAGAAAGGTGGGAGTCGTCAGAGTATAGACTGACAGGGCATGGACACAGGTAAACAGTTCCTGGGGAGCCCGGGGCGGAGGGGGGGAGGCCCCCAGGTTGTCACATGGAGATGGAAGTGGTGGACCTTGATATTTTGGGAGGTAGGGCTGTTGGGCCATGGTTTGGCTATGGGAAGAGAGATCTGGAGAGTAACTTCCTGATGTGTGGGTGTGAGCAGTTGCAAAGGGGAAGCTTTGGTTGGGGGTGAAAATTCATACCAGATCACTTGTACCTGTCAGATATCCAGGTGGAGACGCTGAGGGTTTGATCAGCCCTGTGAGTCTAGAATCATTTAAATCGGAGCCACTACTAAACTAGATTAAGGTACTTTCAATCTACAGTCTCAGCACTCACAGACTGTGAGGGAGAAGGACGAGTTCAAGGCTAGCCTGTGCTACATAGAGAGACCCTGCTTCCAAGAAAAAAAAATAAAATCAAATATTAAAATAGCCATAGGAGGAATTAAAGAAATAGCTCAGCTGCTCTTTCAGAGGACCTGGGTTTAATTCCCAGCATCCACTTGGCAGCTCACAATGGACTATTAACTCCAGTTTCAAGGGTTCAAGGTCATCTTCTGCCCTCCAAGGGCTCCGCACATAAATTAAGCAGACATACATACATATATGCATATATACAATAATTTGTTGTGGGGGTTAGTTTTCAAGACCCCCACTCTATGTAACCATCCTGGCTGTTCTCACTTTGTAGACAAGGCTGGCCTCAAACCCACTGAGGTCTGCCTGCCTCTGCCTCCCAAGTGCTAGGATTAAAGGTGTGTACCACCACTGCCCGGCAATAATTTTTTTAAGCTATATTTACCAGAGAGTGGTAGAAGAACCAGCTAGTATTGGCTAGGACACAAATGACATCTAGTTGGGAGTTCTAGACCATAGGGTTGAGAAGACCTGACCCATGTATTTTCTTAGCTCTGACAGGAGGTCCCACAGTCCCTAGTTGGTCATGTTAGATGCCTGTTACTTACCTCTGTTAATCACTGTCACAAAAGCAGCTTACTGAAGAAAGTTTATTTGGACTTGTAGTTCAAAGAGGCGCAGCCCATCATAGTGGGAAAGGCATGGTAGCAGGATCAGGAGGTGGCCAGTCACAGTCACACAGCATCTGCAGCTCAGGAAACGGAGAGATGAATGCTGGTACTCAGCTTGCTGTTTTCTGAACCCCAGCCCATGGTACAGGACCCCCGACATTTAAGGTGGATCTTCCCACTTCAATCTAATGTAAAAACTCTTCCATAGATGTGCCCAGAAGTTTGTTTCTGTGGTAATTCTAAACCCCACCAAGTTGAGTGAAGATTTGCCATCTCAGGAAGTCAGGATGGCTCTACCATACCCAGGGCACCCAACTGTTATCCTTTATTACTGGACCCAAAGCTCCACCGTCTGTAGCCCTGATCTTCCGTTTCTTTGCCTCCAACCAGGCCTTCTTCCCTAAAGTGCAGCCTTTTTGGTGTTTCAGGTGTGGAGATGAAGAAGATCACAGATGCCCATACGCCGTCTGGCCTGACTGTGAACCTGACACTGTACTACATGCTCTCCTGCTCGCCAGCCCCACTGCTCAGCCCTTCTCTGAGCCACAGGGAACGAGACCAAATGGAGGCAACACTCAACTATGAAGACCACTGTTTCAGTGGCCATGCCACCATGCATGCTGAGAACCTGTGGCCAGGCCAGCTCTCCTCAGTGCAGCAGATCCTGCAGCTGGCTGACCTGTGGAAGCTGACCCTCCAGAAGCGAGGCTGCAAAGGGTTGGTGAAGGTTGGCGCTCCGGGCATCCTACAAGGCATGGTGCTCAGCTTCGGCGGGCTACAGTTCACAGAAAACCACCTGCAGTTCCAGGCCGATCCTGAGGTGCTCCACAACAGCTATGCGCTGCATGGAATACGCTACAAGAACGACCACATCAACCTGGCCGTGCTGGTGGACGCTGAGGGCAAGCCCTACCTTCACGTTTCTGTGGAGTCCCGAGGCCAACCTGTCAAGATCTACGCCTGTGAGGCAGGCTGCCTCCATGACCCTGTGGAACTGACCTCGGAGCCTGGAGGCCACACCTTCTCCGTCATGGTGACACAGCCCATCACACCCCTACTGTACATCTCCACCGACCTCACACACCTGCAGGACCTGCGACACACGCTGCACCTTAAGGCCATCCTGGCCCACGATGAGCACATGGCCCAGCAAGATCCTGGCCTGCCCTTCCTCTTCTGGTTCAGTGTGGCCTCCCTCATCACCCTCTTCCACCTCTTCCTCTTCAAACTCATCTACAATGAGTATTGTGGGCCTGGAGCCAAGCCCCTCTTCAGGAGCAAGGTAAGTTCCCTCTACTAGAGCCATTCTCTGTTGTGTCCAGAAAGGGGGTGACAGCCTAGGCAGTAATGGAATATCCTTCAGGCCAGTGCCCACAGTTCTCAATATCAGAGAGGAGTCCGTTTTGATTGCAAGCTAGTTATGATAGTGTACTCCTGTTATCCCAGCATTGAAGATGCTGAAGCAGGAAGGTTGTCAGTTTGACACCAACATGATCTGCATGGCAAAACAAAACAAACAAAAACCAAAAAACCCATTGCTCCCAGAGGTCAGGCTCTCTGTGGGTCTGGGTGCTGCAGTCATCTTGTCAGTCCACAGCAGCAGGAGAGCCAGGTCTTCTGCCTCTCTTCTCCCAAGCCATAGGAGATCAGGTAGTGGATCTGGGCCCAGCATCCCATGCAGGAGATGGGCCAGTCTCGGCCACCAAGAAACTGTGGCATTTGGTTTAAGGCCAGGCTTGCAGGAAAAGTAGTGCTTGACCCTCAGGGCAAGGCAACAGATGGAGGCAGGTCTGAGTTCCTCACGATAGGGAGCAATGTGGAGAAGGCCTTCCCAGTAGCCAGCTTGGCCAGCTGTGATAGAAAAGGCAGGTTCTGTAGCCTCTGGGGTCAGCAGACTCTTTCCCCTACTGGCCACTGGCCTCCTGCCCTTGTTCTTGCTTGGCATGTATGTTCTTATATGTTCAACATCCAATTGGGAAGACAAACTGCCTCCCTGAGGAACTGCCCATGCCAGAGAAAGCCCCAGCCAACATGCCACATCAGCCCAAGGAGGTTCATGGGCCGCTACATAGTAATTGTAGCCTGGGCCGGGAACTGTCTGTTTGTCTGAATCTGAGACATTGTCCCTGTGGTCTGTTCCTCTGCCAGTGTGTATATTTGTCTACTTTGAGATGGCTTCGTGTAGCCTAGGCCTTGAACTTGCTATGCAGTAGAAGCTTGAACTCTCCTGTCTCTACTTCCCAAGTGCTGGAATCAGTAGTGTGCCCCACCATGCTTGACTTTCCCCAGCTGCTTCTGTAGCTGGGCTGTGGGTTGGTGCTGAATCGTGACCTTCTTGTTTCATTGAGCAGGAAGATCCCAGTGTCTGAGTGAACCTCGAGCCCTGCTCTCGGCCACCGTTTGCACAAGACACCCAGCACTGAGCATCCTGCTGCTGCATGAACAGGGAGCCTTTGGAAGCACCAACCCTTTGTGCCTTGTGGGGGACAGTGACTCAGAAGCGCTTGTGGGTACAAGAGTTTGCACTGGAGGGGAAAGAGGGCCGAGGACTTGTGTAAGTTTTCCAGTCAATAAGACAAACCCGTAGGGAGAATACTTGAAGTTGAGCGCACTCCTTCCACTTCCCCCTGTCTTTTATCCCAGGAAATAGCTCCTCTGTAAAGTCTGCTGAGGAAAATCCTGTTCTTTTCCTAATTTAATGTGTTCTTTCTTGAATGGATTTCTAATTTATTTTTGTTGAAATTTTGCTTGGGTGGCTTTTCCTCCACCTTAGATCAGGACTGTTGGTGGCAACAACGGATCCCTGCCACTTCATCGGCACCCAGAGGCCCCACACAGTCTGGAGGCAGGGCCTGAGCTCCAGGCGGCCACCCTGCCTGGGGAAGATGTGCTTCCCCTGCCCTCCGCTGGTTTGCACATTGCCTCTTTCTTACCGTGAGCCAGTGGTATCTGTCCTTTTGTACTTCGGGTCCCTGGGAAAGGTGTTTAACTTTCTAGTGATGGATGGTTGTTGGCTTTTGAAATACCAAAGCTTTTTTGTTCTTTTTAAAATAAATATCTTTTAAACTTCCATGACTGGTTTGTGTGTGGTTGAACCTTTGGACACATTTATCATACCCTCCCCCATCACTAGATTTTTGGGGTGGTCTTCAGTGCTATACCCCTCCTCAAATAGCTGTTTTCTCATGTGACTTTTGGCTGTGCTGCTGCAGGACCAAAGCATCTTCCCTGCTGTGGTGCAGGCTCCTCCTCCCTTACCCATCCTCAGAGTCTAGACCCTCCCTCCCTGGGTTTTTTAGCTGGAGGGAAGAGGTGGCAGACAGTGTTGAGCTTTCTGCTCACTGTGGGGAGAGAGGGACAGAATGGGGACAGCTGCCCTCTGCTGGGGGCTGTCATCCTTGTAGTTTAGTGGTTTCCCTGGCTTCCCTGACTTTGACTCACCAGAAAGCCTGGCCTGCTTGCCAAGGACCCATGTGTCTGTGCCACCACAGCTGCTCGAGAGTAAACAAGAAGATAGGCCTGTGATGTGGGCAGCCCTGGTTTTTACTGCTTCAGTCCACAGCACTGGGAGGTGCAGAGACACGGATATGGGCCAGCTCGCCTCTTCCAGAGAGGACTGTCATTTACAGCGTGACAAGCCCTGCAGTTCCAGTAAAGTGGAAGCTGCTCGGAGCTAGGTGCAGTTTGCAGGCCTCTGCAGGCCTCGAATCTCAGGAGTTGAAGGTCATTCCTGACTACATAGTGAGTTTGAAGCCAGCCCTGCAAACCTCATGACTGGAGTTCAGTCCTACAATGGATGGAGAGAACCAACACTCTAAAGTTATCCTCTAATCCCCACTTATGTACCGTGGACCATGTGAACTATTACATACACACAATACATAATACAAATGTTAAACTGGCTTCAAATTAAACTAGTACCTGTAAATTACAGCTCTCGCTTACAAACTCTTACGCCAGGTATGGAGGTATATACCTGTAATCGCAGCACTGTGAGGATGCAGAGGCAAGTTTGAAGCCAACCTCTGCTACCAGGAAGTACCAGGAAGTACCAGGCCAGCCAGGGCTACGGAGCAAGATACTCTCAATGTCCCCACACCCAAAGCCCTTCACTATCTGTGTTAGGTATTTTATATCAGTATAGCTTCATGTGGGAGGAGCTTGCTGGGAGGGGGGGGCTTAAGATCTCAAATGCAAACCAGGTATAGCAGTGTACACCCGTAGTCCTTGCACTGTGGACAGTAGTTCAAGACCAGTGTGGGCTACATAGCAAGATGGTCTTTATACTCGGTTGCAGCAGCCTGCTGTACATAGCGAGTTACAGGACAGCCAGGACAATATAGAAAGACACTGTTTCGGGGGCTGGAGAGATGGCTCAGAGGTTAAGAGCATTGCCTGCTCTTCCAAAGGTCCTGAGTTCAATTCCCAGCAACCACATGGTGGCTCACAACCATCTGTAATGAGGTCTGGTGCCCTCTTCTGGCCTGCAGACATACACACAGACAGAATATTGTATACATAATAAAAAAAAAAAAAAAGACACTGTTTCAAACAGCAAAAGCTCCTCAATTTCAGAGATGAGGAATTAGGCCCCCAGAGAACAAACATGTAAGTCCATGCAACTTTCTAGTGTCAGATTGGAAGCAAACTGATTGAGGCTTTCTCTCGGCCCCTTCTCCCCACAGCACCCTCAGTGACTTCTGTGGGACGGCTGGCATGGTGTCTGCAGTGCACCTCTGACATGCTACTAAAGGAGCCATTCACTGAAGGGTCTCTGGGTTTGGGCTTTTTTAGTGTGTGTGTGTGTGTGTGTGTGTGTGTGTGTGTGTGTGTGTGTGTGTGTAAGAGAGACAGAGAAACGGAGAGGCAGAGATGGGGAGGACACAGTGTCCTTAATATGTGCAGGTGCATGCAGAGGCCAGAAGAGGGCACTGGATACCCTCTCCATCACTGTTTCTCTCAGGCAGTGTCTCTTCCTAAACCTGGAGCTTACATCTCAGGGAGGCTAGAAGCCAGCAAGCCCCTGTCTCTGCTGTCCTCAGAGCTAGGGTTACCTGTGGCTTCATAGCAAACACCCAATTTGTTACATCAGTGCTGGGGATCCAAACTCAAGCCCTCACGCTTGCATGCAAGTGCTTTGCCCAATGAGCCTTTCCTTGGGCCTTTTTGTTTGGTTGTTGTTTTTTTTTGAGACAGGTTTCATGTAGGCCAGCCTGGCCTTGGATCACTTGGGACTTCTCTGCTTCCACCTCCCAAGTGCTGAGACCGTAGGCATGTGCCACTATGCCTAGTGTGGCTTGTGACTTTTACTATTTTTTCATTATTTTTAATTATATGTATGTTTCTGTGTGTAGATATATACCTGTAAGTACATGTGCCCTGAAGCTGGAGTTACTGCAATTGTTACTTAGCTTTGTAGGTGCTAGGAATCAAACCTGGGTCCTCTGCAAAAGCAGTATATGCTTTCAACTGCTGAGTTGTCTTCTCTAGTCTGTGAGTTTTATCTTTTCTTTCTTCTCTTTTTAAATTTTTTAACTTTTGTTTTTATTTTATGTGCACTGGTGTTCTGCCATGGGTGTCAGGTCCCCTGGAACTAGAATTACAGACAGTTGTGAGCTGCCATGTGGGTGCTGGGAATTGAACCCGAGTCCTCTAGAAGAGCAACCAGTGCTCTTAACCACTGAACTATCTCTCCAGCCCCGAGTTTTAATTTTGAGGTGGTCTTTCTCTGTAGCTCAGGCTAACCTTCTACTCTTGATAATCCTCCTGCCTCAGCCTTCCGAGTACTGATTATAGACATGAGCCACTATGCCTGAGTTTCCCAAGACTCTCAGCATTAATTATAAAATGCACAACTTATCCAGGTGCCTAAGGCAGGCTCTGACTCCTGCCGTTCCCATGATGTATTCTCTGTCCATTTGCCTTCCATCTCTGCTGCAGTGTTGCTGGCTCCTCACACACAATCCGGTCCTTCCCAACAGCTGGAAAATGGAAAGGATTCACCCACAGTATGGCTTCTTGTACCCCATCCCTCACCCCACAGGCTACCTTTGATCCTTGTCATTGCTGTGGCACAGGTGTAATCACCCACAGCATCTGTTTTGGGAACTCTCATTTTCAGCTGTAACTTTGAAGCTCTGCGAGGGTAACACTACTTGGGGGCAACATTTCACCTCTGAGAAATATTACGATGTGTTGTCCTGTTTCTGGGATGCACAGTTAGTCTCTCTCTCTCTCTCTCTCTCTCTCTCTCTCTCTCTCTCTCCCTCCCTCCCTCCCTCCCTCCCTCCCTCCTTCCCTCTCTCCTTTCTTAAAGAACTTCTTTATCCTTTTATACATGTATTTGTGTGTATGTGTGTAGTATGTATCCCACAGCACACGTGTGAAAGTCAGAACAGCTTGTAGTTCCTTTCTCTCACTATGCCGATCCCTAGCCTCCTTGAAGGACCAGGGTGGCCCACCGGAGGAGGATAAGACCTCGGGTTGGCACCCAAGTGTGCCCATCCAGGGTAGGAGTGGTGTGCGTATACTGTCAGATCCAGGGAAGGTTCAGGTACAAGGGAACAGAAATAGCCACCAATTTGGAGTTGATGAGCCAGAAGCTGGGGTTTGCCTCCTCCACCATCGACCTCAGAGGGAGAGGGTTGGCTCTGGGGTCCCAATCCAGGGCCGTGACAGGAGAGATGTTAATCACCTCTGTCTTGATCACTGTCATAGTTTTAGTCAGTCTTCACAGTTCCCTCTAAAACCAAAGGAGAGCAGCCCCACCCACGAAAGACTGAGACCAAAGGAAAAGAGGATGGCTTGCCAAAGTTCACAGAGAGGTGGCTGAGAGAGCCTGGGCTGGCTGGGAGGCAAGCGCTTCCTAGCAGGCCCTTGTTAATGATTGCCTTGCCTTTCCCGAGAAGCACTATAAACCCTGACTCCTAGATGCCCCCAGGAGCCACAGGAATCAACTTGACCACTGGGGTGACAGCAAACAGGACTGGCAAGCGGGTGGGAGAAGAGGCTGTGGCTTCTCACAATGAAACCCTCTGAGGGCACTAGGCTGCATCCCCAGGGAGCTGTGTGAAGAGTGGGACTTGAGTCCCACTCTTGGGGACTATGTAATTAGGTGACCTCATACCTATGACCTCACACGGTGAGTTAAGCTTTCATATCCCCATGTAAACGGAGACTGCTTGTTTGTTTCCCGGCCACTCAGACCTGAATAATCACACAGAAACTATATTAATTACAACACTGTTTGGCCAATAGCTTAGGTGTATTCCTAGCTAGCTCTTATATATTAAATTAACCCATTTCTAGTAGTCTGTGTATCACCACGAGGCTGTAGCCAACCAGTAAGTTTCCAGTGTCTGTCTCCTTTGGTAGCTACATGGTGTCTCCCTGACCCTGCCTACTCTATATTCTGTTCAGATTTCCTGCCTGGTTTTACACTGCTAAGCCCTTGGCCGAAACAGCTTTATTCATCAACCAATAAAAGCAACACATATACAAAAGAACATCACACATCATCCTCACCTGTAAAAATGGGCCTAATAGTATCTTCCCACTTCACAGAATGACTGGGGAGTGCTGATAAATAGACTATGGAGGGCTGTGTATGCTCTGTACATATGACCTTTATTACATACCATGGGGCAGGTCAGCCCTTCTTTACCCGAAAGCCAACTGTGAACTATCTGAAAAACGTCTTTTGTTTTATTTATTAACTTCAAAATGAAAAAAAAGAAAATTCAAAATGAAATTTAACATTTCCTCCTTTTCTTTATTTTATTATTACTTTTATTTTTGAGACAGGATCCCATGTATCCTAGGTTGGCTACAAACCCACTGCGTAGCAAAAGGGGAGCTTGAAGTAAACAATTACTTTCTTATTTTTATCTTATGTACATGCCTGTGGAGCTGAGTATATGTTTGAGCACCACAGGCATGCAGGTGCCTGCAGAGATCAGAAGAGGGTGTTGGGTCCCCTGAATCTGAAGTTGCAGACATCTGAAAGCCACCTGACGTGGGTGCTGGAACCCAAACTCCAGCCCTCTGCAGGTGCTCTCAACTGCTAAGCTAGTCCCCAGCCTCAGGAACGGATCCCTAACAGCCAGTGGCTTCTGCTTTTTCTTAGACAACTTTAAAATGGAATTTTTTAAAAAAAAAAGATCTGTGATTTGAGGTCAGCCTAGCAAAACACAGCAAAAACAGCCTCTGATGTGTATTTAAAGAAGCACCCAGAATTCCCTAGAGACAATTTATGGGCAGAAAGCAGTATTTGAACATGCAAGTACCAAGACTTGAGGGTGGAGATTCTGAGCCACTGAAACAAATCCTGCCAAGAGGAAGCTTCCTGTAAGGCAAGGGTGTCTCAGATCTGGGAGCTGAGCAAGTCGTGAACAATTGTTTTCAGCACCGCGGACAGAACCTGATCTCCCACCCGGGGCGTCGTCCGAACAGTCCTGGTCTGGAACATGCTGGACATGCTCTGCCGGTAGGCCACATGCTTAGCCTCAGACATCTATATGAATGAACTGTGTCAGGCTCATAAGCCCCAAAGGGAACTGTTGAGATGGGGTCACTGGCTACACACCAGCCAGTGTCGCTCCCAGAGAGAAGCATCTCAAAGGCTCATGGGTTCTCTGTGACCCTGGATTATCCTGACTTCTGTTTCTATGTAGGATGGGGGTCACTAAGTGCCCAATAAGGCTCATTCATTCATTGATTCAAGAAATACATCCCTCATGTTGACTTCATTCTGACCCCTGAAGGATCTCCCCTCTCAGGAGTGGGTAGCATGTGCTTTCTCTTCTTCAAAGGTGAAGGAACTAGGGAAGCATTCTGCCTCCTTGAGAGTAGGCACTCCAGTGTCCAGAGGACATCCTGGGATGTTGTAGGTGACCAGTCCAAGCCCAGACTCTGTCCTTTCCACAGCACCCAGTGTTTTGTCGTCAAGTCAAGATAGGTGGCCGGGGACGCCCTAGAGGAAGGGCTAGAAGCTGCCACCGTGAAATGGGCTGAAGGTGAAGTGTAGGAGCTGCCTTTGACACTGAGAAAAAGAGGCAAGCATGGCCACATCAATGTAAGACACATCCCAACCCTGGGCTGTGGGCAGGAAGGGGTGGTACCACTTAGAGGCACCACGGTTCTAGTAAGAAGACCCCAGGTCAATGTGGCTCAAGCAGAAAAGAGGACAATTTAGCCCCTGCTCCTGAAAAATGCTATGCAACTCCACGTGTGGCTGGATCCAGGGTCTCAAATGCGGTCACTGGGAGAGCATGTCCCTCTCCATCATCTAAAAGTCCCTCCACCACAGAAGAAATGGCTTCCGGAGAGTCTGGGGTCCCACACATCCCAGAGGAAGTCAGAGAGCATCTAATGTTGTGGTGTGGAGGGGACCACACACTTAAACCACAGAGACAGGAACTGGGATGGGAGATGGAGGAAAAGCAAAGGGCAGTTTTCTTTTTTAATTAATTTATTTTATGTGTATGAGTGTTTTGCCTGCATGTATCTGTGCATCGCATGCATGCCTGGTAGCTGTGGGGTCCAGAAGAGGGTGTCAGAACCTGGGACTGGAGTTATGGATGGTTGAGTCATAACGTGGGTGCAGAGAATTGAACCCAAGTCTTCTGTATGACAGAAGGCCCCTGTCGTATGAAATGAGGAGCTGTACTTGACAGTTCAGGTACAAGGTAGGGTATGTTTGTTAGTTTAGTCAGTTTTGTTAACCAAACTAACTTGACACAGCCTAGAATCACTTGGGAAACGAGTCTCGGTGAGGAATTGTGATCAGGTTGGTCTGTAGGGGCCAGTTTTTTGTTTTTGTTTGTTTGTTTTTTAGACAGGGTTTCTCTGTATAGCCTTAGCTGTCCTGGAACTCACTTTGTAGACCAGGCTGGCCTCGAACTCACAGAGATCCACCTGCCTCTGCCTCCCAAGTGCTGGGACTGAAGGTGCGCCACCACCGCCGGGTTGAAGGGAATGGTCTTGTCTGCCTTTACTGATGTGGGAGGATGGAGCTTGAAAGTAGGCAGCACCATTCCCTGGTGTGAGGCCCTGGATTGCACACGTGTAGAGAAAGGGAGCCGAGCACTAAGCGTGCGTGCTTCCTTGTCTCTCTGCCCTTCACTGTGCACGTGATAGAACCGGCTGGTTTCCCTTCCTTGACTTCCCCGTAACAGTGGACTGCAAGCTGGAATTGTCAGCGAAGATGTACTCTTTTGCCTCCACTTATCACAGCGACAGACACAGGGCCTCCTGCACGCTGGGCAGACACTACCATCTGAGCTATATCTTTAGCCCCTAATAGTTTTTATAATAAAAAAATTCTCTCGCTGCAGGTGACTGTGGCAGCTGCCTGCCACACCCCTGTAGAGTCTAAGACTTGTACATTTACCAGCATACTCAGAACAAGTCATGTGATCTAAGTTTGTGTATGCTTCCACCAAAATCTTAAATTTTGTTATTAATTTATTTTATATGTATGAGTGTTTTGCCTTCATGTATGTCTGCACCTGATGCCCTTAAAGGCCAGAAGAGGGCATCTGATCCCTAGAGACTGGAATTGCAGACAGTGATGAGCCACCATGTAGATACTGGGACTTGAGCTCAGGTCCTCTGGAAGAGCAGCCAGTGCTCTTAACCGCCATATGGTGCTTCACAACTGTCCACAGCTCCAGGTTGAGGGAAGCCTACGTCCTCTCTGATCTCCACAGGCACTTGGCATGCAGATGATGCACAGACATATGCATGGGCAAAACACTCATATACATAAAAAATAAAAATAAATGTAAAAAGTTGCCGCAACAAGCACACAGTCCAGTCTCCAGATCAAGCTAACATTGGCTGCTATTTGATTCGTGATGACCGAGCGATATGACCCCTGGGTCTGTGCTGTTACCCCAGCCCATACCACAGATGAGGGAAACTAATCCATCCATTCCTCCATCCATGCCTCCATCCCTCCATTTATTCACCCATCCATGCCACCATGCCTCCATCCATCCTTCCATCCCTCCATTTATTCATCCATCCGTGCCTCCATGCATTTATCCACCCACCCACCCTTGTAAGACCTCATGCTTTGAACTCTCCAGCTTCAGTTTCCTGGGGTTACTACAAGAAGAATGCTCATGCCTATTTACAGAGTCAAGTATAGGCCTCCAGAGAGGCCACTGGTCCCCTTCCTGTCCCCACTCAATCTCGCAAGACATCCTCGGAAAATGTCCCTTATAGAACGCTGCTGCTGTATCTCCAGCAGGTGGCGCTGAAGGCCTTTTCCTTACCTGGCAGGATGACACTGAACAGATCCCGCCCCAGCCCGTGGCTAAGTGGACAAAGGCTTTCTTTGGTTCCACTAGCTTCTTCTGGGGCCGACATTAAGAGGTCCATTTGACTCACAGACAGGGTCTGCAGCAAGCCAGCTTACTGTCGAGGAAGGGAGGGAGCCAATGGGAGGTGGCTGAGCTGCCCTTCCTTTGTGGGAGGTCCCGTACATCAGGACCCCAAGGGCAGGCAAGTTCCAGGGGTGAGATTATGGTCTGGGGGGTAAGGAAGCTCATGGATGGGGCAAGGGGCCACAGGAAGTTTGTGAATGGGGTGTAACCTCAGGGGAGGGGCAGTCTCCACCTGGACACTGGAATCTGCTCATCATTGATGCCTGCTGGCCATTCCTTTCTGCATTCCACAGTGGCCCCGCAGAGTAGGGGCATCAGCAGAGCTACAGAGATGTCTGTCACGTGCTCCATCCGCGCCTCAGGCACTTTATCTCCACGCTGAGCATTCTGAGGATGCTGAGAGCAGGGTGCAGGATGAAGGGGTGGCTCAGCACTCCTGGGAAAAGCAGGTTTGGTGCTGGAGGCCAACCTGCTCCTCTCTTCACCCCTGGCTTTGGCATGGTAGACTGGAGAGAGTGCCCCCTGTGGAATAAAAGACATCCTTAACTTAGATCTGAACTCTGCTGATGCTGCAGGATGCTTTCAAAGTGCTTCACTTTAGCTGGGACTCAGTTTCCCCAGCTAGTTAGACGGGTGCAGCTAACCTGCCCAGGCAGGCTCACAAGGTCAGGGTGACAGATTGGACATTCTTTTTGGGGAGGGTAAGTTCTTCTGCATACTAGGCTGGTCTCAGAGTCACTGTATAGTTGAGAATGACCTTGAACTTCTGGTCCTCCTGTTTCTGCTCACCAAATCATGGATTACAGGTGTACACCACCATGCCTGGTTTATATAGTGTTGGGACTAAACCCAGGGCTTCATGCAAGCTAAGCAAGCGCTCTACTAACTAGATCCCAAACCCAAGATACTGCACTTGTATTTGTTCTGTTTTGTTTTCAAGACAGGGTCAGGCTGGCCTGGAACTCAGAGATCCACCTGCCTCTGCCTCTGCTGGGATTAAAGGCCCACACCACCATACTCAGTGACAATGTACTTCTTGTTTGTTTGTTTGTTTTTCGAGACAGGGTTTCTCTGTGTAGCCCTGGCTGTCCTGGAACTCAGAGATCCACCTGCCTCTGCCTCCTAAGTGCTGGAATGAAAGGTGTGCTCCTCCACCGCCCAGTTGACAATGTACCTTTTTTAAAAAATAATTTATTTTTATGTGCATTGGTGGTTTTGCCTGCATGGATGTCTGTGTGAGGGTGTCAGATCTTGGGAGATAAAGACAGTTGTGAGCTGCCATGTGGGTGCTAGGAATTGAACCGTGGGCCTCTGGAAGATCAGTCAGTGCTCTTAGCTGCTGAGCCCTCTCCCCAGCCTGACAATGCACTTTTTAAACAAGAAAAGCATAACTTTCACTTAGGCGTCTCCTGTCCCTTGCCACAGCGGCAAACATGTTTTGCTTGGGAAACTTGACATTTTTGTTCTTGTTTTCGTCTTCCCAGTGAAGGAGATGGAATCTGGGGCCGCATCTGTGCTGGGTAAGAGCTCTCCCTTGGAACCACACCCAGACCTCAGCCTTCTTAGTAACATCTCAAAATCAGATTTTTCCGTAAAACTGTTTTAAGTGTTCCGGAATATCTTTGTTCTACTTCTGTCTCTGGTAAAACGGGACCATTCTCCTAAGAGACAACGCCAGCACCTGGAGCTACTCACGCCAGGTCCCCAGTGTCCTGTTGTGCCTGCTATATTCCCAGCTGGCCATCAGATGCTGTTTGTCACTGGTTGGCATCACTCACTGCAGGATCCCCGCAGGTGTGTTTGAGCCGCAATCCCACAGAGTTAGGATTTGCTCTGCCATGGGTCCCAGGCCATCCTGTTCTGTTCCCTCTGTTCCTCTGCTTGCTCGCTCCCACCCTCCTGGCTCTCAGGAGACCTGAGCACTTGTGGAGCTGCTGGGCCCTGACTTCTTGCAGAGGAGCCATACCCACTCTGATGATACATGGCAATGCATGGTCTGCCCCAGGAAGCAAAAACCACTAGGATGGGCCCATGGTGTGAAGAAGTTCCCCAAAGCCCCGAGTCATTCCCTTCTCCAACTAAGTGAAGTGGAATAGCAGGAACAGGATACTGACCTTCCCTAGCCTTCCCCTCTCACCCTTTCTTCCCTGTTTTCCCCTACCCTCCCATGACCAGTACAGATCTCCTGGGTCGCAAGGCAGCCGCCCTACTGGAGGGGGCCCAGGAGGGTGCTTCAATGCTCTCTGTCGTCCGGGGAGCCCCTCCAATTGGGCTTTGGGCTCTGACCTCTAAGAGCTGTTCTTCTTTGTGATGTATCTATTGCTCAGAAGAACCTGGGTCCTGATGGGCTGTGCTTCTAGGAGCTGCTGAGCCATGTGTCCCCTGGTGCCAGTCACTCCACTAACTGGACCCCCTTTAGGGAGCTTTTCCTGGGCTACCTATGTAGCTCAGTGGTAGAGCACTTGCCTGACTTGCTCAAGGTGTCTGTTTCTATCCCCAGGACTGCAAAAGAGGGGTGGGGAGTGGGGCTTCTTGAGGCTGACCACCTAGGGAATGGGGCTGCTGGCCAGGGAAACGCCCAACCAGCCATCTCCTGGAAGCACCTCCTTTGCCTGGACGCGGCTGGTCTTGCACAGGACTGTCTCTCAGCGCCACCACTTCCTGGCTATGCCACAGCCTTCTTCTGGGAATGCCACCAGAGCTTAGAACTAACTGTGCAGCCGAGGGTCTGGGCTGTGGCCTCAGGCCACCCTTTCTGGGCTGCTTGGTGGTGGGGCGGAGATCAAGACTGCTGGAAGAAAAAAAAAAATCAGTTCCATGTGACCCGAAATGCTGGGGAGCCATATTTCCTGACTTCAGATTCCTGCTCGTCCCTTGGCTGCTGGGTGCCCTTGAGGACAATTCTAGGTGGTAGAGAGAACTGAATTAAATCAGTACAGGAAGCCATTGACACTCAAGCAAGGGCTCAGGCAGGGAAGCTACTGTTGTATGGGTGATAGAAAAAAACATAAGAAAAAAGGGGGAAGGTCCCGTTTCCTTAGCTCAAGTGGCCACTCACCCCAAATCCTATAGGTAGATATGGGTTCGTTTAGGCAGCCCTGATGTCTAAAGTTTGGGAATTTGTGTCTTGCCTGTCCATGGCAGTTTGGCAGGGAGGAGGAGGGGTGGGGGAGAACACTCACTTAGGCTAGGCCAAGATGGCCGAAGCAGGTCTTTCGATGGTGCCAGATGCTGCCCTTGGCCAAAGACAGGCCCTCTTCATCTCGCTACATAAACACAGCAGGACGGAGCCTGCTACACCGAAACCCATACAAGGCCTGGGGACTGCGCACCAACTCGGATCACGGGGATGCAGGGGGTTCACCTCCTCCAAGGAAGGGGCAGGTTTAGGAGCGAAACCAGGGAGCTATTTCGAGAAGGTGTCAAAGGCCGGAACACTAAAATTAGAGCCTTGGTTCCTAAAAAGACATTGGCGCCAACCAAGGTCTAAGAGGGGGGCTCTTCAGTGCGGAATGTGACCCCAGGAAGCGCTCTGGCGATCCTGGGCAATGAGGTCAGCCTGCAGGACCAATGGGACCAGCCACCACCCTTGGTCACGTGGTAGTCACGGGGACCTCGCCTCTGGCCAGCCCAGGGGCTGCTTCCAACCACTTTCCCTGTGTACCAAGCCCGGAGAGGCGAGGGGGCAGAGCTGCGGGTGTAGGACTGACCTTCCTGGCTGCGCCTTTCCTTTTTTGACTGTCCTTTGTGCTTTTTGTTCCATCCTGGGCGTAGGAGTAGGAGGGGCGCATGCTTGGAAGAGGCAGCCATCTTGGAACCTGGTGTTTTGACCTGAGGGATGAACCAAAAGGGGTCCCCAGCCTGACTGGCCTTGGTTTTCACCTCTGTCACATGAGGGGCCTTGGTTCTTCTCGCCATTCAGGTCTGTGACATTACCACCTCAGGGATCTGGCTGCAGAGGAGAAGTCCTTATGAAGCCACCTTCCAGGGTGAGACACCAACAGCTCTCGGTCCGGCTGAGCTCTTCTCAGCCTTCCCGGGGCCCAGAACCACAGGGACCACCCGTGACCAGGGCACTCGCCTAGCTCTCCCGCTGCCCTCCTAAATTGGATCATCCAATGTCAGCTCCTCCTCAAGGCCTGGAGGGGTGGCTCAGTGGTTAAGAACACTGTCTGCTCTTACAGAGGAAGTGGGTTTGGTTCCCAGTGCCCACATGGCAGTTCCTAACTGTCTGTCGCTCTAGTTTCATCCAGTTCCCGGCATCTGGTACCCTCTGCTGGCCTCTATGACCACTGAATGCATGTGGTGTAGTCTTCCAGGCATGCAGATAAAACACACTACACATAAAGTAAATATATCATTTTAAAGTTCAAGTTTCTTTTTTTTCTTTTTATTATTTGTTTGTTTGTTTGTTTGTTTGTTTGTTTATTTATTTATTTTTTTGAGACAGGGTTTCTCTGTAGCTTTGGAGCCTGTCCTGGAAATAGCTCTTGTAGACCAGGCTGGCCTCGAACTTACAGAGATCCACCTGCCTCTGCCTCCTGAGTGCTGGGATTAAAGGCGTGCGCCACCACCGCCCGACAAATTTCTTTCTTTCTTTTATTACAATAAGTAGAAACCAGTTCTCTGCGGCTGGCTATCACTCTTCTAGGCCCAACTTCAGGTTTTCTTCACCACCCGCCTTGGGGCTTTTTACTTTACTGTTTTTGTTTGTTCCCCAGCACTGGTTTCTGGGTTTGGGTGGTTAACTGTGAGCATCAACCTTCACCATCAATGTAATAACAAAGCACCACCAACAAAATTTACTAGCCTTTTCTGTGTGTACGTGTGTTGGGTGGGGCGGGGAGACAGGGTCTGTGATCCACACCTGAACTCACTTAAGCTGGCCAACCACCACTCTTCCCTCTCAGGAATGTGGGCATTACAGACTTGAGCCAACCATACCTGGTGGCCTTCAGAGACATAGACTCCTGAAGGGCGGGGACTTTTTCAGGTCACGTGGGTGTCGGTGGGTGTTTGCTGAGCTCCGCCCTGGGAACAGGAGTGAGCCCTTCTCTAACATCCCCAGGGACCCTCATCCCCGTGACACTTTTTCCCTAGCAGGGTTGGCAATCATCCTTCCCATTACCCCACTTCCCACTTCTCATCCCCACTCCCCACTGGGGTCTTGGTAGACAGAAGAAGGCCCCAGGCTTGATGGGTGGTGTCTGCCTGGGCAAGGCACAGGAGAGTGGTGATACCCATACGTACACGTACCCGTCACCTGTGCTGGGCACTTTGCCCATTTTTTTTCTGCCTGCCCCGACTGTGGCCACAACTCTGGCTTTGGTCCAAGTACTTGCAGGCTCCTCTGGGTCCCACGTGGGCAGTGGGCTGAAGAATTCCAGGAATGTGTCACAGCTGCTGAGAGCTCTTCAATCTCTGCCTGTGACCTCTCCTGTGACTGCCTCCAGAGCTCTGTGAAGAGGAGCCTTATGGGTGGGCAGTCTGAAGACCCTGGGCTCCAGCGGTGGTCCTGAGAAGCAGCCCGGTGTGGGGGGGGCTCACAGGTGGAAGCCAGTGATCACAGACGGCTATTAGTAACCAACCCCCTCAGTCTCCCAGTGACCGGGAAAGACACCAGCATTGCAATGCACTGTGGGACTGTTCTGGGAAGTTCACAGGTTTCAACTCTTTTAACCCTGACTTGGAGCTGGGAGCGTACCTCAGTGGGAAGAGCGCTCCCCTAAAATGCCCAAGCTCTGGGTTCAATCCTCAGCGCCTCAGTGTAAAACTGGATGTGAGGGTACACACATGTAACCCCAATACTTAGAAGGCATTGGGACAGTAGGGTCAGAAGTTCAAGGTCATCCTCAGTTACAGAGCAAGTTTGAGCCCAACCTGGGCTACATGAAATCTTGTCTCAAAATAGAACCTAGGAAGTCATAACTTTTATTTCCATTTTACTAACGGGGATGCTGGAGAAAAGAAGAGCCCGAGGGATCGATCCAAACTCACACAGCTGGTGGTTGTTAGAGGAAGGACCTAAATCAGGGCTTGCTTAGAGTCTGGATCCAATCCCTAATCGTGTTCTTGCCGGCTTCGGATGCAGGGCCACACAAGTTGCCTCTTCCCCCAGCCTTGACAGGTGCCTGCTTCACTGGCCTGGCTTGCAGTTGAACAGATGTGTGTGGGTGCAAGAGGGAGCCCCCCCAAATGTACAGCAACCTTAGCAGGAAGCCACAGCCTTACTTGAAGGGACCTGCTAAATCTGGGGGCTCCTGCCTCAAATATGTAGGTGTGAGATGCCTGGGGAGCCTGAGAACCCGACACATCTGCTGTGCCCTGGGCCACCCTGGTCTGTTTGCCCCATGACTCCAGGCATTTCTGCTCATGGGTGAATGCAGGTACTCTTGGGGTTCAGAAGGGGGTGAATCCCCTGGACCTGGAGTTACAGGTCGTTGTGAGTCACCTGACCTGGGTACTGGGAGCCAAACTGGGGTCCTCTTCAAAAACAGTATATGAGCCAGGCCGTGGTGGCGCACGCCTTTAATCCCAACACTTAGGAGGCAGAGGCAGGTGGATCTCTTGAGTTGGAGGCCAGCCTGGTCTACAAAGCAATGTCAGGACAGGCTCTAAAGCTACACAGAGAAACCCCGTCTTGAAAAACCAAACCAACAGAACAGTACGTGCTTGTCAGCGCAGAGCAGCTGCTACAGCCTTACTCTTTGGGGTTTGGTTTGGTTTGTGGGGTTTTTGGTTTGTTTGTTGGTTGGTTGGTTTTTTTGAGACAGGGCTTCTCTGGGTAGCCTTGGCTGTCCTAGAACTCGCTCTACAGACCAGACTGGCCTTGAACTCACAGGGATCCACCTGTCTTTGCCTCCTGAGTGCTGGGATTAAAGGCATGCACCACCACTGCCCAGTTTGTTGTTTTATTCTGAGACAGGGTCTCACTACGTAGCCCTAGCTGGCCTGGAACTCACCATGTAGATCAGACTGGTCTCAAACTCACAAAGATCCACCTGCCTCTGACTCCTGAATATTGGATTAAGAATCTGTGCTGCTATGCCTGGTCTTGGTTTTGGTTTTGTTTTTTAAGCTTTATTTATTTTTATGTGTCTACATGTTCTTCTTACATGTATGTCTGTATATTCATCCTACATGTATGTCTGTGCATGTGCTTGATACCCTTGAAGGCCAGAAGAGGAAGGACATCATCAGATCCCCTGGGACTGGAGTTACAGACAGTTGTGTGCTGCCATGTGGGTGCTAGGTATTGAGTCTGGGTCTGCTAGAAGAACAGCCAGGGCTCTTAAACACTTTCTCCTGTTCTGTGTTTGTGGGGCAGTGTCTCATGTAGTGTGAGCTGGCCTCAAACTGCCCATGTTAGTCCCTGCCAGCCCCGTCCCACCCCACCCCATACCAGTCCCCCATGCCAGCCCCATCCCACTTGTGGATTGGCATCTCTAGCCCCTGTGTTCCAGCCCTGGGGTTTTCTGTTTGAGCACAGTGGAGCGTTGGGGCTGGATAGTTATAGTGAAAGGCCGCCCTGTCCTCAGCAGGTGTTCAGTAATTTCCCTGGCCTTCACCCACGAGATGTAGATAGTGCCCCCTTCTCGTTAGTGATAGGAATAATGTCTGGGCGTGCTGCCCTCCACGGTCAGCAAGGGACCCGTTGAAAACAGAGAAGATGAGTGGAGACAGGGGCTCTGGATACCTGCATAGCCACCACTGTGCTGACGGAACCCTCCTCCTCTCCTTCTTGCTCATGTGTTACCTAGGGTCACCTCGAGGTGTCTAGTGGTGGCCATAAACAGGCAGCCTGGAGCCCAGCATGGACGGCAAGGGAGGCTGCAAAACCCCAGCAGCTTGGACGCTTGCTGACAACTCGGACTTATCAGGGTGGGAGGCCCAGGCTCCAGACTTACAGGCTGTGGGGCTTTATCAGCTGCCAGCGTGACAGAGTTCACAGCCATGCTGTGGCTTCCACAGGTGCTGACAGTCAGGAGCTCCGGGAAAACAACTTCTCCACATCGCCAGCTCCCAGCCACCAGGGAGGCAAGCTGAGCCAAGCCCAAGCAGGAGGGGCATACCCCAGGGACACTGGGGAGACAGCTAGTGTCCACGGAGTGGGAGTGGGGGAACAGAGGCTGTGATCATGAGCTGAGGGATTGATTTTTCTTTCTTTTTTTCCTTTCAGAGATTTTATAATATGTTCACAGTCCACAAAACTGCAGAATTTAAGCCCAGAAATGGTAGCACACTTCGGGGATCCCAGCCCTCAGGAGGTAGAAGTAGGAGGCTATCCTGGACTATATAGGGAGTTCAAAGCCAGCCTGGGCTAGATGAGACCCTTTGTCACAAGCAAACAAACAAACAAACCAAAAAGGAGCGAGGAATGCTTGCTGGCAGCTGGGGAGCAGGGGAAAGAGGTGTGGCTAGACAGGTGAAGGAATAAAACTAACTCTCTGTCTCTGTCTGTCTGTCTGTCTGTCTCTCTCTCTCTCTCTCTCTCTCTCTCTCTCTCTCTCACACACACACACACACACACACACACACACACACACACACACTTATTCTAGAATCATCCCCCTTTCAGAGAGGAACTACAGAAGAAGACAGGGTGAAACAGGTCCAGAGGCACTGAGGGTTTGGGAGAACATGTAGAACACCAGCAATGAGAGCAAGTAGCTGGGAGCCCAGTGCCCCCTTTGGTGATTATCAATAGTACCATGATGCCTCAATTCACAGTGGATCCTTATGAGCACCTGGAATCTGCCTGCTGCCTACATAGGCTGGGGATACAGAGGTGTCAGACATCATTGGAAGAGTCAGAAGTTCATTGCCTGTCNTCTCTCTCTCTCTCTCTCTCTCTCTCTCTCTCTCTCTTACACACACACACACACACACACACACACACACACACACACACACACACCACACACTCCTCACTGCCCTCCATCACTGTCCCGTCTACCTTCTGGATTAATGTCTTGTAGCTGCTATGACTAATTGCCCAAAATGTGGTGGTTTGAAGCATCACAAATATTCATTTATTTTGTGAGTATATCTATTTAGAGACAGTATCTCACTCTATTATCTCATTTCTTAGCCTGGTTGGCCTTGAACCTGTTATGTAGTCCAGGCTGGCCTCGAACTTGCAGAGATCTTCTTGCCTCAGCAACCTGAGTGCTGGGATCGCAGGGCTATGTTTTTTGCCCCCAGTTAACCAAAGAGAAGGGCTTCTTTTCCTTCCATGGCTCTTCAGTCCTCCCTCTCTCTATCCTGTCTCAACATGGCCGTTTATTATTATGAAGATAGCTCTTATATGCTAGAAGGATCTCACAGCCAAGTTAATAGCACACCTGGAGGTCCCTTAGGACTCAAGACTTGATATCCTGTTGTGTATTTAGCCTGTTAATTCAACCTGCCTTTAAAACAATGTAACAGCCAACCTTACTGGCCTTGGTTTCCCCATGCCGTCAGCTCTTACGGCCTGAGCTAATGCATAGCTTTAATCTTCAGTTCAACCCTCCTCCATTCTCTGACCCAGAGTAATGCTTGTGTGTAGACGTGTGTATGCCAATAATTTCCTGAAGACATCACACAAGTGGAAAGCAACCTTGTACAGTAAATATCCACGACGACTGTTGAAAGCAGTGTGGAGCTGGTGTGTCTGCAGGACTGTTTGTCATCCGGGTCAGCTGGAGTCGCTAAGTTTCATCCCTCCTAATACTGTTTTTAAATATTTATTTATTTATTTATTTATTTATTTATTTATTTATTTATTAAACAATATTCTGTCTGTGTGTATGTCTGCAGGCCAGAAGAGGGCACCAGACCTCATTACAGATGGTTGTGAGCCACCATGTGGTTGCTGGGAATTGAACTCAGGACCTTTGGAAGAGCAGGCAATGCTCTTAACCTCTGAGCCATCTCTCCAGCCCAAGTTACAGTTGTGAGCTGCCATGTGGGTTCTGGGAATAGAACCCGGGTCCTTTGCAAGAGCAGTCAGTGCTCCCTCCTAATACTGTTAAAGATTTCTATAAAGCATCCCCATTTCTTCCCCGTGTGACGCTTTCTGTGCTGTTCAATGAAAATAGAGAGTAAAGCCCTTCGTTAAGGACAGACAGAATACAGTCGAGACAGCAATCAGGAAGGCACAGTAAAAGACTCCTACAACACACAATAGATGATGTAAACATATGATCCAAACAAACAGAAAACACAGGGAGAGACGTGGAGAATTCAAACCCGGGCTTGCTCTCGGTCAAACAGCTCCAAGAGAGAGCTGGTGATTTCTTTTCTTTTGTGACACCAATGCAGTTTGGTGCCTCTGTGGCTCTCTTTAATGCGTCTAACCCAACAGGGCTTAGGAAGGTGAATGAGACACTTCTGAGCCCTTGTGAGGGCTCAGGATCTTTTTTTCCCGGACTTTCGTCTTCCATATAGGTGATGTTATACGAATCCATGAGAGCCTGAGTAAAAAGATATCAAAGACCTATTAGGGAACACTCATGAATAACAAGGTAGCAAGCCGCTGTGGTCTTCTGTTCTGCCCTGAGGTTAATGGATGCAGTGATCTGATCTCCGGCCATCAGACAAGAAAGCGAGAGAGCCCCTTCTCTTCCTTATAAGAGATCACGTCAGCACACAGAAGCCACGCCCTAAGGTTGGCACCCCAAAACTATTGGCAGAAGGAATTCTCTCTCTCTCTCGCTCGCTCACTTGCTGGTTCCACTCTCTGTCTGCAGCTCTCCTTGGCAGGTAAACCATGTCTCTGGCACCTCCAACATCCTGGGGTGGCCAACACAGTCCAGGCTTCACCTTCACAGCTCCATTCAAGTCTTTTGAAGTCTTCGATGCAAGGATGGCCTCGGCATCTTTAACCAAAACCCCCCTCCTCTTGTGTCTTTCATGGCTCTGAAAACAGACTATGGATGATGCTGCCAAGGTCTCTGCCTGTTGGGATGGAACCTGACCCCTTTCCTCGACTCACATTTGCTTAAGCTTTGCTTTCTTGACACTTTCCCTTTGTTGGATAAGTTTTCTTTTGTTTTAGGAGCAAAAGACTCCTTAAGCATGTCCTTTCTGCAAGTGGGAAACTTGAGATCCCGTGCTGAGGGCCCCACTCCCTTATTCCTTTCACATTAGGCCTTGCTTTAAATTTCTCATCTCTTTGAGCGCAAGACTTGTCTCCAACACCGAATCTCCTGGTGCTTTTTTTCCTCCTCAAACTGTCCATTTTAAGGTTCATTTTCCTCCACTTGCTCATCATAGCCCAGCATGAGAGTGGTGAGTAATGACCCCAAGACAGAGTCATCCTGAGCTGGTTTTGAAATCTCCTCTGTCAATGAGTTTAGTCCCAAACTCGAAGTTAGCTCCAGGCAGATTCTTAGGACAAAGACAAAACACAGCCACATTCTTTCCCAAAACGTCACGAGAATGGTCTCTAACCCAGCGTCAAGTGTTGTTCTGCTCAGAAACGTCCTAAGCTGGGACTCCATAACATATTGCTGTCAGCACCATGGTCTTTCAAGCTGCTACTAAGATGGCCCATTGGTCCCCACTTACGGCATTCAGTGCTTTTCCAGAGTCCCAGAGTTGTCTACATTTCTTCAAAAAACAGCAGTATCCCACTCCTGGTACTAACTTCCTGGTTCCTTTCCTATTGCTGTGAAGTAGCACCATGACCAAGGAAACTTATTAAAAAAAAAAAAGTGTTTACTGAAAGCTTGCTCACAGTTTCGGAGAGGTGGCAGGCAATGTGATGTGATATGGCCGGCAGGTGAGGGAGAGTAGCTGAGAGCTTACGTGTTGAGACAACCACCACGAGGCAGAAAGAGAACTAACTGGGAATGGTGTGGGCAATGTTCTTCCTATGGGATCCTATGGAAGTAAAATGATTTTTAAGTTCCAAGATTACTGTCTGGTATAATTGCAAATAGTCTCTAAGTATTCAGTATGGTTTTTCTGAGCTTCCTATTTGGAGTTCTGGCCAGAGCATTGTAAAGAAGCACACCATTTCAGCTAACCATGTTGGAACCATCTTGAGCAGCTGGACCCAAAGCAGGTCTTATAATAGTGCTATCAGCATCATGATGTCATATCAACCAGGTGGAGTTGTTGTTGTGGGGCCCCATCTTTTTCCTGAAAACTTCAAAGATTACTGCAGGAAAATTAATTGTTCATTGTGGAAAACTTAAACATTATTTATACAGACATATATTCAATGAGAGGTATGAAAGAGACAAAAACAGGTATGAAGAAAAGTAAATTTTTTCTAAATTCTTTCTTCTTTCTGTCCATACCAGATGGCTCCTGACATGAGACAGATCACATTTATTTGCCAGATTTCATTCCTTTGAGTACCCTTTGGGTTAGTCCCTGCAGGTAACAGTGTTTGGTTATAGAAAGAGCAAGTAGGACATCTCTTTATAATCTCCTTAGCTTGTTGCCATGTAATAGAAAACTCTTTCTTTAAACCTTTGCTATTGACATGATGGTTTTTTTAATGGAATTCTGAGGCCTTCAACACACTTCTAATCAGAACTCAATTATTTCTGCATTACCTTGTGCTAGAGGACCTGGCAGACCCGTATAGGATTAGAAGTGTGTTAGTTATATGGGACAAAGCCTAGTCCTGATTATATCTTGAACCTGTATAAATAACGAAGTGAATTCTGTATCATCTAGTATAAATTCAGCAGTTTCAATATGCAAGACAACTCTTTCTGTATATTGTGAATCAGTAACTATATTAAGAGATTTTTAAAAAATCCTTTATCACCATGAGAATAGCATATTATTCTGCCTTCTGAACAGAATTATAAGGACTTTGTTCCACCTTACTTAAATCTTCTGATTTGTAACCTGCCTTTCCTGATTTATTTGCATCACTATAGAATATACGGGCTCCAGCTATTGGTGTGTCCCATACAATGAGGGGAAGAATTCAAGTAGCTTTCTTTATAAGGTTAATTTTATCACTTTGGGGATAATTGCTATTAATCTTTCCTTAAAAATTAGCACAAACTCTTTGCCAAGGTTCATTGTCCCATCATTTTTTTTTAAATATTTATTTATTTATTATGTATACAATATTCTGTCTCTGTGTGTCTGCAGACCAGAAGAGGGCAGCAGATCTCATTACAGATGGTTGTGAGCCACCATGTGGTTGCCGGGAATTGAACTCATGACCTTTGGAAGAGCAGGCAATGCTCTTAACCACTGAGCCATCTCTCCAGCCCCTGTCCCATCATTTTTTAATTTCATCAGTAGTAAAAGGCACTATAATCTCTGCTGGGTCTGTACCTGCTAGTTGACAAAGTCTCAATTTTCCTTTTATAATTAATTCAGAGAATTTTTCCACATAAGTTTTTAATTTTTTACTTGGTTTCTGTGGTAAAAATATTCATTCTAAGATAACATCTTCCCTTTGCGTTAAAATTCCTGTAGGGGAGTTTCTGGAAGGCAATATGGCTAAAATGCAATTAAGATTTAGAGTCACGGGGCTGGAGAGATGGCTCAGTGGTTAAGAGCACTGCTTGCTCTTCCAAAGGTCTTGAGTTCAGTTCCCAGCAACCACATGGTGGCTCACAACCATCTGTAATAAGATTTGGTGCCCTCTTCTGGCCTGCAGGCATACATGCAAAATACTAAGAATACTGTATACACAATAAATAAATAAATCTTTAAAAAAAAGATTTAGAGTCACCCTATCCACATGTGCTGCCTGTAATCTTTCTTCAACAACAATCAATTCCTTTTCCACTTCAGCTGTTAATTCTCTGGGACTATTTAAGTCTTTGTCACCATCTAAGGTTTTGTTTAATTGAACTATTAGATCAAGTGTTATTCCAAAAGCTGGTTGTAGACTGGAAATATCTCCTAACAGTCTTTGAAAGTCATTCAGAGTCTGCAATCGGTCTCTCCTAATTTGTGCCTTTTGTGTTCTAATTTTCTGTAAACCTATTTTATAACTTATGTAATTGACATAATCTCCTCTCTATTTTTTCAGGAGCAATTTGTAATCCCCATTTTGGCAAAACTTTACTTCTTCAAACATTCTTCCTAAAGTATCTATGTTTGAATCAGATAGGAAAATGTTATCTATGTAATGGTAAATTATAGATTTAGGAAATTTTTTTATGTATTATTTCCAATGGCTGACTTAGAAAGTATTGGCATAGGATAGGGATATTGAGCATTTCCTGTGGAAGGATGGTTCGCTGGTATCTCCTAGTAGGTTGAGAATTATTATAAGCAGGTACTATGAAGACAAAGTTTTCTCTGTCTTTTTCTTGTAAAGGTGTAGTGAAGAAACAATCCTTTAAATTGATAACTAGAAGAGGTCATTCTTTTGGTAATAGAGAAGGCTGAGGAATTCCAGATTGTAGAGGACCCATAGGTTGAATTACCTATTGACAGCTCTTTTTTACAACAAATACAGGAGAATTCCAAGGGCTGGTTGATTCTTCAATATGGTGAGCATCTAGTTGCTTCTGTATCAGCTGTTCTAAAGCCTGCAGTTCGTCTTCTGTTAAACTATTTAGCCCATATTGATTTCTCAGTTAACCATTTTAGAGGTAGGGCTGTTGGTACCTCTAAAGGCTTGGTATTTGCTGTATGTTCTTGTACAGCCTGAATGGCTGATGACCTTTGTATATAGTACCTTATAATATCCTTTCCAGAATTATGAGTTTCTGGGACAGCAGGGATGTTAATCTGGGTATTTCGTTGCTGCAACAGGTCACAAGCCTGTAAATTCACTGCAATATTAGCCACATACGGCCTCAGCCTTCCTCTTTGTCCTTCTGGCCCTATGCATTCAATCCATCTTGTGCTTTGTTTCACTTGAGATAGGTTCCAATTCCTAGTATTTGAACATCTGAGTCTTGAAGAAGCCAATTTGGATGCCAGGATTCTGGAGTAATGATACTTATATCTGCACCTGTGTCTATCAAACCCACAATTACAATGCCATTTATATGCCCTTCTTAGTTTTGGTCTTTGATAATTTATAGAAGTCTGCCAGACTATATGTTTTCTTTTTCCTGTTGGAGTTTTTGATTTATCCTCTATGTTTATGCCATCATCCATAACAGTATGGTTTTTTACAGAAGGCTCTGGATTTTTTTCCTGGTGTGATATGTCCTCCACAGTGACTGGGAATGACTGGGCCATTTTTGACTTGGGGGCCTGTGAGAGTCCCCCACAGGAGTTTCCTGATTGTATTGGGTTGCTTTGTCTATCTTTTGTTGATCTGCATTCTTTGGTCCAATGTAGACTTTTGCCACACCTTCTTCATATACCTGAAGGCTGGTCTTCCTATTCTTGCCATTCCCAGAAGAAATATTATTCCTAGGAATTCCTTGTCTACAATTCCTTCTTAGATGTCCTATTCTACTAAATTTGTCATTTTGATGTCTCCCCTCATACCTTTGGAAATTGCTTCTCCTCCCCAAGATACAGTATTATAGTCAAATGTCTCAATGTTCATTGTATGCAGGATCCATTCATCCATTGGTGCCAATTAACCTTTAAAGTCCCCAGTATCTTTTTGCATTCTAAGTTGGTATTTTCAAAAGCCAGAGATTCAATAAGTACTCATCTAGCATCTGGGTCTGTTACTCCTATTTGTACAGCCTTAGTTAATCTTTGTAAAAAATCATTAAAGTGTTCTCTCTGGCCTCTGTTTAACCCTGGTATATGATTCAATTAATTTTCCTATTCTTGAATCCTGTACCAAGCATTTAAGGCTGCTTTGTGGCATAGGGACAAGATTTGTTCATCATAAAAAAGCTTGAGCCTGTGGGTCAGCATAAATGCCCTCTCCAAGAATTTAATCTTGGGAAGTCTCAATTTCTTTTGCTTTTCCCTGTTGATCTAAAATTTTAGCCTCTTTTCTGAAATAACATTTAAACATCAGTTTGCCACTGACCACCCCAGCCAGGTATGGGGTTTCCTGGGATGTGGTTTCTTGAAGACTAGGTGGGTAAGGATTCAGCAGTGACAAACAGAAACAAACCCAGAGGCAGTTTGAATCTGAGTGTATTTTGCAGCTCTCAAGCAGGGGTTTTTATACAAGAAAAACAGGTATTACCATTTTATTTTATTTTATTTTTTGAGTAGAATTAATTTTTATTTGAGTTATTTTTCAGTGTGTCAGACTATATCGAGTAAGATTTTAGTGTTTTTTTTTATTAAAAATTTCCACCTCCTCCCCTCCTCCCATTTCCCTCCTGCTCCCCCTATCCCCCTTCCCCTCCCTCTCCAGTCCAAAGAGCAGTCGGGGTTCCCTGCCTTGTGGGAAGTCCAAGGTCCTCCCCCCTCCATCCAGGTCTAGGAAGATGAGCATCCAAACAGACTAGGCTCCCACAAAGTCATTACATGCAGTAGGATCAAAACCCAGCGCCATTGTCCTTGGCTTCTCAGTCCTCATCAGCCATGTGAAGGGAGTCCGGTTTGATCACATGCTTCATCAATCCCAGTTCAGCTGGCCTTGGTGAGCTCCCATTAGATCAGCCCCACAGTCTCAGTGGGTGGGTGTACCCCTCGCAGTCCTGACTTCCTTGCTCATGTTCTCCCTCCTTCTGCTCCTCATTTGGACCTTAGGAGCTCGGTCCAGTGTTCCAGTGTGGGTCTCTGTCTCTAGCTTCATCCATCGCCAGATGAAGTTTCTATGGTGATATGCAAGATATTCATCAGTATGGCTATAGGATAGAAAGCCATTCCAGGCTCCCTCTTCTCAGCTGCCCAAGGATCTAGCTGGGGACATCTCCGTGGACACCTGGGAACACCTCTAGAGTCAAGTCTCTCGCTGACCCTAAAATGGCTCCCTTAATTAAGATATATACTTCCCTACTCCCATATCCACCCTGCCTCCCTCCCAACCATCCCATTCCCCCAAGCTCTCCCCATCCTCCCCTTCTCACTTTTTTCTCCCCATTTCTCCTTACCCCCACCCATCCCCACGCGGTATTACAATTTTAAAAGATGTGTCCAGTGAAGCAGTCACAAAGAATAATTATCATAATCATCTGGCACAAGAAAACACAAAATCAATCAGGTATTACATTTCCTAAACAGTGGGTTCAAAGAATCAATATGAATAGAACAGATAACATCATAATCACTAAACAGAATAAAATACAAAAAATCACTTATAGTTAATGGCAAACTTTCAGGAGATAGTTCAAAAAGTCTTCAAGGGCACTTGGTTATGACCCCTAGGTCCTGATCAAGTTAATAAATTTCCATGAGTAATCCTTATCTAACATCTAGCTCCTGTCTTATTAAAAATCCTCAAAGTTCAATTTAAAACTATACTTAAACAATGCTTTCTATACCACAATGTCAGAGCCAACCTCATCTACACAACACACGCACAGCCATACAAGTTCATATATTGTTGGGAGGATATTCTATCAAAGTATTATTTTGTAATTATGTAAATTATTATGAAGCAAAGCATTGAATCTCTCAGAGAAGAGGTCATGGCTGGTGACCCCATTTCAAGGGGTGCCTTCTTATCCAATTTTCTCGCTTAAAATCTTGGCCCAGGCTATCAGGAACATCTCGTAAATATAGAAGAGGAATAGAAGAAGATAAAGCAGACAACCTGCCGTGAGAACTACGGCTCAATATTTTTCTCTGGCTAGAGAGTTCCACAACCGGTTCCAGGAGACCTCCTCCCTTTGGAGTCTAACGCCTTGGCCTGTGGAACTTGTCACGCAGAATCTACTGAGATTGGTATGGCATCAGTTGAGGCCCATCATCCACGACTGCTGAAACTAACTGAAGTCAGTCCTGTGGTTGTCACCTTAATGCTGAAGCCCATGTCTTTATCATCTCCCTAATAAATGCAGAATGCAATCCATAAGCTACTACTGCTTGCTTAATTTCTTTTAGATCATTCATTCCTATAGGTATCCATCTACCTTCTTTGGATCCTTTTGGGCCTTTAGAACTTGATGCTTTGTCAGAGTAGATTACAGGGTAGGAAGCTAAAACCCTGGGTAAGCCATCTCTGACAGCTACTGGTGATGTTAAATCCTGTCCTTGTGACTCTTTCCCTGATCATCAACTCCAATAATTTCAATTGTTTCAAATCTTTTTACTATTGTCTTTTGTAAAGCCTGAATCTCCTGGCCTGTATATATTTCTAGTGATTTCATTGAGGCACTTAGCCTCTGGTCCTCATTCTGCACATGTGATTCCAAGGTCTGAAGTTTTTCCTTTAAAGGTAACACCTCATCCTTGGACATTATTTGGATGGTCTGCAGACTGCCTTCCTGGAGAGATACTCTATCTGCTAACCTATCATAACTTTTTAACAAATTTTGATTGTCAAATTCAACAGTATGAATTCTTTCAGATAATTTCTCAGTACCCTTTGACATCAATTCAATTTTTTCTGTCCAAGTAATGTGACCCTTTTCAATAGTATTAATTTTTTCAAGTAATTTTTGATGGTATTCATCCTGTCAGCTAGCTGTTCATTATTAGTCTGCAAAGACTGTATCATTTCTAAAAGTGCCTCATTCTTGGCTCTGTTATCAAATCATTTTCTTAAGGATATAATATGAAAAAAACCTCAGTTCTAATATCCAATAAATGGATGTATCACAATAACGATATAAGCCTTGCAGAATACAATCCATAGTATTAGCAAAAAAGTTACTAAAATTCTCTCTGGTAATATTGTCTACCATTATATCACTTTAATAAAATATTTACCTGGTATGAGGTCCGGTAAATTGTTTTAGGTATAATAATCTCTTTTGTTTGTTTTTTTTGAGACAGGGTTTCTCTATAGCTTTGGAGCCTGTCCTGGAACTAGCTCTTGTAGACCAGGCTAGCCTCAAACTCACAGAGATCTGCCTGCCTCTGCCTCCTGAGTGCTAGGATTAAAGCCGTGCGCCACGACCGCCTGGCCATAATAATCTTTATTGTCCAGCAGGTGTCATGGTTGCAGAGTCGCGACTATTAGAGGTGCAAGTGGTGGCAATATGAACGGTCCGAGCTGCTTTGGTTTCCCCACCTTGGTGCTGGTTAAATACTGAGAAATACGCTTTGCTTGACAAATTAAAAGCAATTACATCAACTCCATACTTGGAGCAAGAAGCCCAGAACTCAGGAGCCTGGAGTACAAAACTATGCGGTAGAGAATGCAGCAGTGGGGGGGGAGGGTATGCACAAGCTTGGGCAATTTCCAAGTTGCCAACGCAGTTAACTTCACTGTGGTGGGGGTTTAAAAAAAAACCCACAAAACAACAACAACAAAACCACTTAGTAGGTAAAAGCAAGCCAAACGGGCAGGAGTGGGAAACTTTCAGGGTTGTGGACCGGTTAGGCCTTTAAGCAGGTTCATCCAATCAGTATGGAGTTTGGATCCACATGGGGCACCAGATGAAGATGCTTAAGGGAAATCCCACACCAGCTAAGAACTGAGTATAATAGAGGGTTATTTATTTAGGGAGAGAATCGGAGATTACAGTCCTCTGCTCGAAGGGAGAACAGCAATCGAATCTCGTAGCTGGAAGAGAGGCCGGACGCACACTTTACATTGGCATATATAGTGTAAGAGGCCACGCCCACATGGGCGGGTAACTTAAAGGCTACTGGTTATAGGAATCCCTACAGTAAGGGTCACTCACATTCAGTGGGACTTCACCTTCCCTAATGGCAGAGATCCAGTTTCTGAGCAAGGATGGATTCTGAGATTCTGGGTGGCCATGATGGGAGTCATCACTCTTCTTTGTATGATGCCCCTTCCTTTTCTTCTAATTACGTCCATTTATCTTGTGTGCATGTCACATGTAGGACTCAGAGGACAGCCATGGCAGCCATTTTTCTCCTTCCTCCATGTGAGCCCTGGGGATAAAACTTTGGTTGTTAGGTTTGGCAGCAAGCTTCTTTACTCCCTCAACCATCTCACCGGCCCTACGCATTCCTGGTCTTATGTCACACCTTACTTTCCCAGCCACCTACATTGCCCTGTGTGACCCTTTAAATAGGGAGAGGGCCAGTCCAGATATCAACTGTCCTGGAAGATTCAGCCAGCTTGATAAGGGAGGCTCAAAGTCTGAGTCTGAGCCATGATTGCTGCCTTCACTGGGGAGTAAGGTTAAGGGAGAAGAGCCAGCTAAAAGGCTTTTGGAGCCCTTCCAAGACCTCCCCTCCCCGTGATGGGGCTATCACAGGATTCCTTCCGGTATGTCATCCCTCTCCAGCACAGTGTGTCCTCCCTCCGAGGACTATTATTATCCCCATGTGTGTGCCACTCACCTTCTCTGTCCTCACATGTGCCCCCTATTCCAAGCGATTCGTGAATGTGGCCACTCTCAGGGTGACCAGCACTCTCCTTCTCTCCTGTACCCCCTCTTTGCTTTTCTATCCCCCAACACCCATGGTTGACTGGCCATCATGGGGCTCACACTTGCAATAAGGGGTAGCCTCCAAAGAGATACAGTCGTGTCTTAGCTGATGGAACTTGAACATGGGAGTGTGTCTGAAAGAAATGTTCTTGCATAAGCAGTGAAATAAAAACATCACAAAGTAAGGTCCCCTGGATGTAAGGTAGACCCTAAATCCCAATAGAGATTGTCTTTTTTTTTTTTCCTTTTCACTGAGACAAGACTTTGTTTTTTTTTCCCCCAGTCTTTTTCTTAAAGACGAGATTTATATAGCCCAGGCTTCACTGTGTAGTCAAAGACGACCTTGAACCCCCAAGTACTGGGTAACAGGTATGTGCTACCACTCCTAGGATTTTCTCACTAGAGACCAAACCCAGTGCTTCAGGCCCTCAGCAAGCACTGTGCCAGCAAGGCTACAGCCCCAGCTCTTATGGGGAAAAGGGGGTTGAGAGAGTTTTACTAAGTAGACCAGGCTGATCTTGAGCTGGCTTTGTGGCCCATGTTGGCCTCAGACTTGCAGCCATCTCCCTGCCTCGGCCTCCTTAGTGTTGAAACCGTGGCCATCAGTCTCTGTACCTCGCTCAATGACACAGAGAATGCTGCATGGAGACAGAGACGGGGGTGAGCTGTCTACAAGTCGAGGACCACCTGGAGGCCACCAGCCCTCGGAAGAGGCATGGAAGTGTTCTCCACAGCTGGAGAGGTGGTGACAGCTGGCCTACACCTTGACTTTGGGTTTCAGGTACAGAGCAGGGCCTTTGCACTGGGCACTCCCTCTGCCTGCAATACTCTTTCCTCATTGGCAGAGCCTCAACTGTTGCCTGGTCTTCCTGTTCACGTCACCACAGTCCCCAGCAACTTCACTTTTTCTCTTAGAGGCATCATTTCTAATCGCTGAACCAACTTCAGCATTTGGCTAATTGCTGTCTCCTTGCTCCTGGAATGTAAGTCTCTTTTAGGATTGGGATTTGGGGCTGGCGAGATAGCTCAGCCGTTAAGAGCACTGGCTGCTGCTCCAGAGGACCCAGGTTCAATTCCCAGCACCCACATGGCAGCTCGCCACTGTCTGTGACTCCAGCTCCAGTGAATCTGGCACATTTACACTGACATACACGAGAGCAAAGTACCAATGCACATAAAAATAAATAAAATCTCAAGTCAGGCGGTGGTGGCGCACGCCTTTAATCCCAGCACTCAGGAGGCAGAGACAGGTGGATCTCTGTGAATTCAAGGCCAACCTGGTCTACAGAATGAGTCCCAGGACGGACAGGCCCCAAAGTTACAGGGAAATCCTGTCTTGAAAAACCCCAAAATTAATAATAATAATAATCAATCAAACAAGTAAATAAATAAATAAATAAATTTTTAAAAAGACAGGAATGTCATCTCTTGTCCACTGCTGTCTCCACAGCCCCAACAGCAGAGCAGGTTTTGATACATGTTTATGAATGGATAAATGAGAGACTTTCTCGTATAAGTGCAGTTACTAGACTACAGAGACGTGCTATGGAGTGCTCACTTCTGGGTGACCATGTCCACTTTCCCTGTCCCTGTAGGGGGACAAGCTGCTAGAGTTTCCGTCTGGAAAGACCTGGTGGCTAACCAGTCACTTCCTGACCCCTGTCCTTTTTAGAGCCTCCAGTCCCCTCTGAGCTATCAGGCAGGAATGGGTCATGGGCTCTTCATAGCCTGACCCAGTGCCACAGTGAGACTCTGCAGGCCAGGGACAAGGGCTGAAGACTGTCATCTGTGAGTCATCCCTTCTGCTCAGGGCTGGTACGTCCTAGCGCCCTGCACAGAGATAGTAGCTGAGGGTGTGTGACAAGCCAAACGGACGGACAGGACGTCCTAAAATAAGTCGCTAGCAGGGTCATGTGACTTCCCTAGCAGGGTCATGTGACTGCCTTGGCTCCTTCTTGTCCCATTTCTGTTCTCCGAAGCCCTTTCATCTTCTCCATGTGAAGGGACAGCTCAGCTCCTCGGTCCCGGGGCAATGAGAGAGTGGTCTCAGGGGCAGTCATGAGGGCCATTGAAACTCAGAAGTGGGAAGGGTGGCTCAGTTGGCAGAATGCTTGCTTAGCGTGCGGGCAACCACTCTATTAACTACAGCCCCTGCCGGAATGCCAAATGCAGGATCACACAGCAGCCACACAAACACATTGACTGGGAACTGTTCCCCTGGCCTTCCCACTGAGATTTGTTTTTAACATGTGCAGAGGCCGACCAAACGCCATGGCTGGGGGGTATACTTGGAAGATTGGCACCATAAGCCAATCTGGGTGACTTTTTATGCAGAAGACAATGATCCGAGCAACTGAAGAGGGGGAGCGTGCTTCCTGAACAGAGCTCAAGGCACAGAGCCTGCCTAGGATGCTGGAAGCCCTGCGGTCAATCTCCAGCCAGCATGACACGGGCCTGGTGGTGTGCGGAAACAGGGAGATCTGACGTGTTAGGCCAGCCTGGGCTAACCTGTTTCATAGACTCCTTTAATGACGACACTCCGGGAGCAGACACAGGTAGATCTCTGTGAGTTCAAGGTCATCCTTGCCTACAAAGTGAGTTCCAGGTCCACTAAGGACTCACAATCAGACCTTGTCTCAAACAAGCAACACCAAAATAAATGGGGGCTAAAAGAGGTGTCGAATCCCCTGGAGCTGGAGTTACAAGTGGTTGTGAGCCACCATGTGGGTGCTGGAAACCGAACCTGGGTCCTCTGGAAGAGCAGCCAGTGCTCCAAACCACCCCAGCTGTCACGAGCCATTTCCCCCCTAAAAATCATTACAGGAACCATCACCCTGGGGAGTCTGCAGGGAACCTCACACCCATAATAATGTTCTATTGACAGAACCTGCCCCACACCCAATTAACTTATCTGTTAGAGGAACGTGCCTCACATTCCAGCTATCCAGGGAACCAGGTGTGGCAACTTGTGACTTCTTGGCCTACCTGTCCGGGACCACGCCCTGCCGGGCGAGATCCCATGCCCTGCCCACCAAGTCCTCATCCAGGGCTATATAAGCAGCAACCATGATCCTAATAAAGGGGAGGCTTTGACAAATCTGCTTGGCCTCATTCTTCTGTCCTAGCTCATTCCCTTCCAGGTAGCGCCCCTCTGAGACCCTGGAATAACTGATTGCAAGGTGGGTTACAACCCCTAGACTGAGTAACCCACCAAACGCAATTGACACCCAGCCACCTCTCCAGCCCTGGGGATTATTTTTACTGTGTTAACTGAGGTGAGAAGACCCTACCCACTGTGGGTGGCACCGGCCCATGGATGAGATCCTGGACTATGTAAGTGGAGAGAGAACACATGAATTCTTCACTGTTTGCTTCTTCCTGATTGTGCTTCAAGCACCTGCCACTGAAACATGATTAAATGAAGCATGATTAATAAAAACTCAGGGCCAGAAATTGGGGTTCAACCTGAAGATCTAAAAAGCAAAACAGGCAGCCACTGGCTCTTACCTCGACCTCAGTCTGAAATGGCGATTCTGCCTCCAGGAATCTCAGAATAAGACTGTGTGTTTGAGAACTATCTCCCCCCATTTTATACTACTCTCTAGGGCTGGGATTAAAGGTATGCACCACCATGCACCGCCCAGTTTCTATGGCAACTAGTGTGGCTACTGAGATCAAAGGTGTGTGTTACCATAATCTGATCTGTAAGGCTGACCAGTGGGGCTGTTTTACTCTCAGATCTTCAGGCAGTCTTTATTTATTAAAATATAATTGAAATGCCACTACATGCCACCATGACTTCCCTGTCATGGCACAAACTGAGTGACAAGAATGCTGACCAAAATGACAGGGAAGCCGTCTCAGAGGGGACCATGGGCTGGAGGCCATTTGTATGATATTTTAGCTAAGAATCTGGCTTCATTCTGCCTGTGTCCTGAGAACTTAATGAAGCTGGATTTGGGGGAGGTGGGCTAATTGTTTCTCAGAGGCAAAGTGTGTGAGAAAGATTAGGGACCCAGCGCTCTGCACTGGGACAGTAGCAGGGGATGCCTTGAGGTTAAAGGCTTCAACTCATGAAAATGCAAGATCGCGTACAAGGAGAAAGCCTGGGCTGAGACTGGGTCTGAGGGGAGTCTCTGCCCCTCAAAAGCAGCTCTAGGTGGCTGTTTCCCTAGGTTCAGAACACAAGAGCTCCTGCAAACTTCCTCCAAGGCTCCCAGACTCCAGCCCAAGCTTGCAGAAAAACCTGATAGTTTTCTCCAAATGTTACTGGTTTTGGAGTCATAAGCTTCTTTTTTGTTTGTTTTGTTTTGTCTTTACAGGACAGGGTCTCTTTGTGTAGCCCTGGCTGTCCTGGCACTCACTCTGTAGACCAGGCTGGTTTTGAACTCACAGAGATCCACCTGCTTCTCCCTCCTGAGTGCAGGGATTAAAGGCGTGTTCCACCACCTCACGGCAAGTCCTGAGCTTCTATCACCTTTCCCCGTCTCTGCCGTAACCCACTGCCACTCCTGGTCTTCATCCTTCGTCACCCTGACACACGCTGACACAGATTCTGCAGAAGGGGTGGTGACATTGGTCACACACACTTGGAAGGTGTAGACCCAGGGCCTCCGTTCCTCGAAATCTCATTTCTCATTGGGAGGTGGGAGGCTGGTTTGTTAGGGAAGCATCATTCATGGCTGGTCAGAAAAGAACACGGGGGGAGAGGCCCTTCCCACACCTCTAGTGTCTAGGCACCCTTTCTCTTCCACTCATGGTGGGGGAGGAGACTTTGGCACCTGGAGATGCCCCAGAAGGCATTTCTACATGACCTCATCTCTGGGCCCAGGCTCTCAAAATTCTATCCTAATCAGTTCTCCTCATTAAGGGCGGAAAGAGGGCCGGAATTCCAGAAGTTTCTTGTCACGTCTCAGTTTTTAGTCAGTTGATGCTGGAGAGTGAGCATCCTTGACCAGAAAGCTTCACCGGGGTTTGGGGGGCGGTATTAGAGAGTAAGGCGGGTATCTATCAGCGGTGTGTGAGCTGCCTCACGTAGATCCTTCAGGCCCCATTGAGGAGAGAAAGAGAGGGCGCGTGTGTGCAGCTCACTCGAGGCGATCAGAACCAAGGACAGCTACCAGGGTGCAGAAGCGGTGCAGCCCAGCCGTCCAGCCTGGAAACCAGGCAGGGCAGGTTCTGAGGACACTCTCCCGGAAGGCTGGTGATGGTGGGTGTTGTCTGGGAGTGTATTCAATGAGTCACCCATAAGCCCCACACTCGCTGCAGGCTGGGTAAGCTGGGGCTCTCCCTGCCATTTCCAATAGGGGTGGGGCAGGATGGCTGTAAAAGGCCCTCAGATTGTTGCAGGAAAACAGGGACGTGCTAGAGTCCCCCGCACACTCCCACCCTAGCCCGGCCCATTTCTATACAAGGCCCGCTCTCCTCAGCCTCCACCCACTACGAATACTCCACACAGGCACAGAGGGGGGAATTCTCAGGCCCTGAGATCAGCAGGCAGGAATGTGGCTGATAAATCAGAGATAACCGCACCCCCACTCCGTGAGAGGGCTGGCCGGACACCCAACCCTGGGGATAAAAGGCAGAGCCACTCAGCAGCTGAAGAAACCAGAATCCAATCTGCTTGAGCAGGTGGGACAAGAGAGAGAGAACAAGCCGCTTCTGCAGCAGCCTGGCCCGTCACTTCTGCGGCATGGATCTCCAGAAGGTGCTGTCCAGAATGGTTCTGTTCCTGCTTTTTCTTTATCTGTCACCGCTAGGAGGTCGCTCTCACCCTCTGGGCAGTCCTAGCCAGCCTCCGGAACTAGTCAAAATGCAGGTGAGCACTGAGGGTCTGCATAGACAGGTAGGGTCGGCCCAGAGGGTTTGGGCAGCAGCAACAAAGAGGCCTCCTGTCCTTTGGGAGCTAGACTTGTGAGGCTCGGAAGCAGCAAGATTGGGTAACAGGACCTTTAACCCATGGGCACCATGGAGGAGAGGGAGAGCCAGGTGTGTTTCTGAGGCATGGGTTCCCCATCTCATCACAGACGCTGCTGGACCTGCTGAGGGAAAAGGCACAGGAGATGGCCCAGGGGAAGCTCCTGAAGGACCGAGATCCCACAAAAGCCCCTCCCAAAAGCACCCTTGCATCTCAAGACAGCACCCTCCAGGACCTGCAGAGACTTCGAAACACCAAGAAGATGCATAATTCGGGCTGCTTTGGGCACAAGATAGACCGGATCGGCTCTGTCAGTCGTCTGGGCTGCAATGGTGAGCTCCTACCATGCCGCTTCACTGCAAGCTGCACCCCAGCACCTCCACCCTCCCATCCGCATGCACACCGCCAGCAGAGGCCCCTAGGTTTGCTACCTGGAGTCCTTGCACAGCCCTCCACTTTGCTGACAGTTTTCAGAACCAAGGCAGCCTGTCAGAAAATGTCACATGGGAGTTTCATAACGTTCTCCCAGGTGACCGCCTTCCATCCCTGGGATCAGATGCTCCTCAGGGTGCAGACTGCCTATTGGTTGACCACCCCTTCACAGGGCGAAAGGAGTTCTGAGCGTTTCCCCTACCACCCACCCCTTTCTCCAAACTGAACTGTCAGTGGCAAAGAGCACAATCGACCTCCTTCACAGTAGAAACTGAGTCCCAATGAGGTAGCTTTTTTCCAGAGCCATAATTGTCGACATCCTCTGGGGACTGCAGGTGGTGTGTGCTAGGGGAAGCTCAACCTCTGCCCCAGTTTCACTCCCATGCCTGACATGGCCTGTCTCTTCTCTTCTCTCCACAGTGCTGAAGCGGTATTAGGAAGACTCCTGGCTGCAGATACCTGCTTCTGACTCCACCTGGGGCTCTTCCCCCAACTCTGGGACCCCTTTTTGAAGTGATCCTATTTATTTGTTTATTTATTTTTATTTATTTATTTGGTTGTTTTCTACAAGACTCTTTCTTACCTTTGAGCACAAGCTTTCCATGGCGTAATAAACACAGCATTTCTTGCTTTTGAAAAGGATTTGTCTCTCCGCGTTTTAGTCTCTCGTCCTTTTTAGTTTGTGGGTTGTTTTTTATTTTGTGGTTTGCATGTTTGTTCATCCATTTGTTCGTTTTGACATAGGGTCTCTCTACGAAGACCTGGCTCTCCTGGAGCTCACTCTGTAGACCAGGCTGGACCTGAACTCACAGAGATCTGCCTGTCTCTGCCTCCTGAGTGCTGGGATTAAAGTCGTGCACCACCAGGCCTGACTCAAGTCTCTCGTCTTAACAAGAAAAGAAACAAACCCCACAAAATATGTATTTTCTGCAAGGTCCCAGGGCATCTTAACGGCAGGCTGAGAACACAACTCAGGGGCTGAGCCAGGGAGATGTCCGGGCTTCCCTCTTCTTCCTGGTTTTTACCATTGTGAGATATCAATCCACACCAGAAACACTTGATTCTTCGCAGAATCTGTTTCTCAAAGTGTGTGTTTGATTCCTGGGCATAGACCAATGGGAGGACAGGCATCACAGTGCTTGCCCCCTCCCTTGCCTGGAATTCCTTCATCAAACACTCTGACATGTCACTGTTCTTTCTAGAAAACCCAACAAAGATGTCAGAGTTGAGGGTTGTATGTGTGTGTACATACATGTGTGTGCTCAAGGGCTTATGTTTGTGTATCTGTGTGCACGTGTGTGTGTACATGCATGTATTCATGCATGTATGTGTACAAATATGTGTGTGATGCTAGCTCACAGCCTTCCTGATGGAAGTGAACCCTCCATTCTACCCTAAATCTCAGCATCAAACCTCCAGTTCCTGATGCTGTCATATGAGAAAAGAGCTTTCTAAGTCTGAACCCAAAGGTTCAGGGGCCTGACGGGGGCCCAACCTTTTGGATGCTCCTCTCCTGAAGTCACACTGTCTCTTCTCTGTCACCCTAGAGAGAGGAGACGACCCTCAGAATTCTAATGTGTGAATTGGGTTGAAGTTGTGCCATGGCTACATGCCTGGCACATGCTTGTAATCCCAGCGCTTGGGAGGCAGAGAAAGGAGGGACCAGGGGTTCAAGGTGATCCTCAGCTACATAGTGAGTTTGAAGCTAGGCTGGGATACATGAGATCCTGTCTCAATTCCTCCCCTCGCCCCAAAGAATCCTAGTGTGTGATCTTACTTGGAAGGAGCAACGCTATAATAAGTGAACATTTGTGCGCAGGTTTTATTTGGAGATCCACCTGCCCCTGTCCCCTCGGCACTGGGATTAAAAGCACGCACACTGTGCCCTCAGCTCCTCCCAAACCTTCTCTTCCTCTTCTTTTTGTCAGTTCTCCCAGTCCTCCTCCCCGTACTCCTGGAGCTGAGGACTGAACCCAGGTGGGCCCCTTTCACCCCTGAGCTAAATCCCCAGCCCCATCCTCCTCTTCTTTTTAGATTACCTTTGTTTATTGGAGTGGGAGAGGTGCAAGCTACGCATGCGCCATAGCGTGTGTGTAGAGGTCAAAGGACAACGTGCAAGAGTTGGTGCTCTCCTTCCACAAGTGGGCTCCAGGCTTCTAACGCAGGTCCTCAGTCTGGCGGGCAGGCATCTCCACCTGCTGGCCTCAGTGTCCTTTTCTATGTGTCCTGTGCCTCCACCGTATGTCCTGGAACCTTGTCCTTTGAATGCCATCTATCATCTGAGCTCAACTAAGGGTCAAAGGTCCTTGTGGCCAGTATTGCCATGATTGTCATCACCCCACCCCCAGTTTCCGGGTGAGAAAACTGAGACTCAGAAAAGCCAGGCGTCTTGAGACATGAGGGGACAGCTGCATTGCTGCCACATCTGCCTGGCCTTCAGCAGAGCTTTGGAGATTGGGGTGACAGAGGGCTGAGAGGTGGCTCTTTGTGTGATCTCTCGCTTTGATCCTGCAAGCACTCAAGGCTATGGATGTCTAATGAGAGCAGTTAGGATTTTTTTATAGTGAGGTTTTTGAGTAACTTATTTTCCAAGAATCCATGAGTCACCACCATCTTCTAAAGTTTGAGATGCAGAGAGACAGCGACTAGCTGAAACAGTTGGTGTGGATAAAGGCCTCATTAACAAGGCATGCACAGTTCCATCCACTGGGACAACTGGGACAGTCCTCATGACTCTGTGAAGGAGCTGAGCGCCCCTCCTCTGGCAGTCAGGGAAACCAAGGCACAGAAAGGTTGTGCGATTTGCTCAGGGTTGTGAAGTTAGACAGCAGCGGAGTCAACTTTTTTTTTTTTTTTTTTTTTTTTTTTAAGACAGGGTTTCTCTGTGTAGTAGTCCTGGCTGCCCTGAAACTAGTTCTTGTAGACCAGGCTGGCCTTGAACTCACAGAGATCCATCTGCCTTTGCCTCCCAAGTGCTGGGATTAAAGGCTTGTGTCACAACCACCCAGCGGGAGTCAGCTTCTGACCCAGGCTCTAACCACTGCCTGAGCACTCTTTTCCAAGCCAGGGACCTTGGCTTGCTGGCTGGCTGGATGCACCCACCCTCCTACCCACCCATATTCAAGGCATCCTACAGATCCACATTTGCACCTCTGCCTGCTGGCAGCCTACTCCCCTTCTCACCCATTCCAGAATCTTCACTCCTCAGCACAGCTGGGACTTCTGAGTGTCTCCAGGAAACTGGGCCCATCTGTGAACAGGGATCAGTTGGTTGGGTGTGGGTCACACTCTGCTTTCCCGAGCAAAGGTCCTGGAAAAGGGCCCCCAGAAGGACATGTGGCTGAGCTCGCAGGAGGACGATGCTAATACTAAGCACTGCAACGCGCATCTCCTGGCTGGGGTGAGGCTCAGCCACTGAGTGCTTGCCTTGCAAGGGTTTAACTTGCATGCCCAGCACTCCCTTCTCTCCTGCCAATAACACAAAATACATTTTTTAAAAAGTTTTAGAAAGAGCCCGGCAGTGGTGGCATGTGCCTTTAATCAATCCCAACATTCAGAAGGCAGAGGCAGGTGGCCTAAATTCAAGGCCAGCTTGATTTTCAGAGGGAATTCAAGGACAGCTAGGGCTACACAGGGAAACCCTGTCAAAAAAAAAAAAAAAAAAAAAAAACCCAAATGATAATAATAAAAGAAGTCATAGAGAGGCTGAAGAGATAGCTCAGGTGGTAAAGTGTTTGTCATATTGTATAAGGACCTGAGTTTGGATCCTCAGCATCCACACGAAAGCTGGACTTGGAAGCATATATCTGTAGTTCCAACTCTGAAGGGCAGAAACAGGAGGGTTCATTTCTGTCCAGCCTAGCTGAATCGTGAGCTCCAGGTTCAGTGGGAAACTCTGTCTCAAAAACTACAGGAGACAGCACTCAAGGAAGGTACCTAACATTCATCTCTGGGCTTCACGCACGTGCACATACATGCCAACACACCAGCACATGCACAAACATGTACACATACATGCACCACACACTCATAAAAATAATAAGTAAAGCCAGGCTGTGGTGGCGCATGCCTTTAATCCCAGCACTCAGGAGGCAGAGGCAGGCGGATCTCTGTGAGTTCGAGACCAGCCTGGTCTAGAAGAGCTAGTTCCAGGACAGGCTCCAAAGCTACAGAGAAACCTTGTATTGAAAAACAAAAATGAGGGGGCTGGAGAGATGGCTCAGAGGTTAAGAGCATTGCCTGCTCTTCCAAAGGTCCTGAGTTCAATTCCCAGCAACCACATGGTGGCTCACAACCATCTGTAACAGGGTCTGGTGCCCTCTTCTGGCCTGCAGTCATACACACAGAAAGAACATTGTATACATAATAAATAAATAAATATTAAAAAAAAGAAAGAAAAACAAAAATGAAAACAAAAAATGAGAGCAAATAATTGGAGCAGGGCCTGGGAATATAGCTCTTGCTGAAATGCTCACCTAGTGAGCAGAAACCGAGTTCAATCCCAGGTGCCCTGTAAGCCTTGTTTGCTACATTTGCCTATAATTCCAGAACTCGGGAGGTGGAGGGTCAGAAGTTCTAGGCCTTCCTCAGTTACACAGCAAGGATGCTGGTTAGGATTTTTGTCAGCTTGACATGGGTCAGGGTTTTCTGGGAAGAAGGACCTCAGCTGCGGAGATGCCTCCATCGGATTGGCTCACAGGCAAATCTGTGGAGCATTTATTTTCTTGATTATTAATTGATGTGGGAGGGCCTACCTCACTGAGGGCAGTGCCAGCCCCGGGCAAGGTCCTGGGTGCTGTAAGAAAGCAGACTGCACAAGCCATAGACAACAAGCCAGTACACAGCATTTCTTCATGGTCTCAGTTCCTGCCTCCAGATTCTGCCTTGCTTACGTTCTTGCTTTGGCTTCCCTCAAAGATGGGCTATGATTGGGATGGGATGTGGAGGCCAAATAAACTCTTCCCTCTCCAAGTTGCTTTGGACATAGTGCTTTATTTATTTATTTATTTTTGGATTTTCTTTTTCTTTTTTTTTAATTAATTTATTTATTTATTATGTGTACAACATTCTGCTTCCCACACACCAGAAGAGGGCGCCAGATCTCATAGATGGTTGTGAGCCACCATGTGGTTACTGGGAATTGAACTCAGGACCTCTGGAAGAGCAGTCAGTGCTCTTAACCTCTGAGCCATCTCTCCAGCCCTATTTTTGGGTTTTCAAGACAGGGTTTCTGCGTAGCTTTTTGGTTCCTGTCCTGGAACTAGCTCTTGTAGACCAGGCTGGCCTCAAACTCACAGAGATCTGCCTGCCTCTGCCTCCCGAGTGCTGGGATTAAAGGCATGCGCCACCACTGCCCGGCTGGACATAGTGTTTTATTGTAGCAGTAGAAAGCAAACTAAGACAACAAGTTCAAGGCCAGCTGAAAGTCCTGACCCTTCCTCAAAAATGAATAATAAAAAAAAAAGAGCACGCAGATAAAAAGCTTCCTAATCAGGGACACGCTGAAATTACACACATGTACATGGGCACACACACACACCACATGTACACAATATGCATGCACACACACAAACACACAGGCACACACAGGCACATATACAGGCATACACACACATCCCTGTGCATGTGCGCAAGCACACACATACCATGCATACACACACACCCATGTGCACACTTACACACACCCCACATACACCACACATATATACACACACAGAGGTGTGTATGCACACACACAAACACACACAGGCATGCACACACACATGCACACGAGTGCACACACATACACACACACACACATACCCCTCCAGCCTTCCTGATGCTTTTTTTTGTTTGTTTGTTTTGTTTTATTTTATTATTTTTTTGTTGTTGTTTTTATAGACAGGGTTTCTCTGTAGCTTTGGAGCCTGTCCTGGAACTAGCTCATGTAGACTAGGCTGGTCTCAAACTCACTAAGATCTGCCTGCCTTTGCTTCCTGAGTGCTGGGATTAAAGGCGTGCGCCACCACTGCCTGACTTCCTGATGCTTCTTCTTGAAGACTCATCAGCCCTCAGTTTCCCTGGCTGCTTTCCATCAACCTGTTCCCTTCAAAAAGCTGCCATGCTCTCCGTCTCCACAAAAACTCATCATTCAGATCCTTCTAGAAAAGCATTGTCTGTGGAACAGACCAGAGGAGCTCAGCCCACAGCTTCAGAGCTAATGACCCCTTAGAGAATGGGGAGGGCAGGCCAGCTCTGCCCAGCCTTGGGTGTTAAAGGTACAGAGCACCGATGGTAACGCTTCTGGTCATGTCAGGCACTCTGCATGTGTGACGCTCAGGGAGTCCCTGTCTGCATCCCCTGTGGCAGTTTCATCTGGGGATGAAGTTTGGCAAGGGAAACGTAACGTGTTTCTCTCCTCAGCAATCAGATCCACACCAACAACGTGGCCTCTGGTCTCCGTTCATGGCCGAACTCTCCATTTCTGATTTCTAGGGCTTTCCATCTACTGCCTTACCTTAGCCACATTTTTACCTGCTAGAGGCTGACTGTCCTGTGGAGCTGAGTGTCCGAAGCGCCTACCAGCAGATCAAGATCTGTGTGCACCAGTGGGCAGTGGTTCCCTCTCTTCTCTCTGTGGCAATGTTATGTGTGCCGGACGCTGGCCCTGAGCTTGCACGTGGTGTGTGTGTGTGTGTGTGTGTGTGTGTGTGTGTGTGTGTAGTGTAGGCCAAAGGTCAATGTCAGGTGTTTCTTCTATCACTTAATTCTGATATTCTGATTTTGGAGACAGGTCTGTGGGTGAACTAAAAGTGTGCTGATGTGGTTAGACGGGCTGGCTGGATTCCTGGAAATCCTCCTGTCTCCCCATTTCATCCCCGGGACTGTTCCAATTTTTGTTCGTGGTTGTTTTTAAAGATTTAAGATTAAAGATTTAATTGTTTTATTTGTGTGTTTTTGCCTGCAGGTGTAGACACTTAGTACATGCGTGCCTAGTGCCCACAGAGTCAAAGGAAGGCACCAGGTCCTCTAATACTGAAACTATGGATGGTTATGAGCCAGTAAGGGGCACTGGGACAGAACCCAGTTTCTCTGCAAGTGCTCATAACTCCTGAGCCATCTTTCTAGCCCTGCACCCGTTTTTTAATGTGGGTGCTGCAGCTCAAACTTAGATCCTCAGGCTTGTGCCGTGAACACTTTTTCCAACTGAGGTACTATCCCAGCCTCATGGGGGGTGGCGGTTTACAGGCTGGTCTTGAACTCCCTATGTAGCTGAGGATGGTTTTGAGTTTCTTGCCTCCACCTCTGAGTGCTGCGATTCTAGGCGTGAGCCGCCATGCCTGGTCTGTGCTGCACTTGGGATGGAGCCAGGATTTTGTGCGCACTAGATGGACGCGCCACCAACTGAGCCACATCTCTACCCAGCCTTGCACTTTTGGCCAGAGGATTCCCCTGGCGTTCAGAGCGTACTGAGGCCTCAGCAGCAGCTGGGAGTACGGGGAAGTGACATTAACTAGGTGCCTGCCTGGCCTCTGCCTGTAGGCTACTGGCGCCGAGTTCAGGTGACCAGCTGCCTCTCATCATGGGCAGCACAGGTTTTGCTAGCGTCTAGAGTTGGGGGAGCAGGGAGAGGGGGCGGAGCCGCTGCTGTCCACAGTGGTTCTGACTTTGCTCTCGCCCTCCGTCACAGCCACTCTTTGCCTGTTGCCGTCGCCTGTAATCATCTCCTAAATAAACCACTCGTGTTTGAGTCCTTTCCTGTTTAGGAAAGCCTAGAGCGAGATACTCCCTAGTGATTAAGCTTTCGCCCAGGACCACACCCTTGATGAGGCAGCCTTTAGAATCCTTCCTGGCTGGACCACCCAAGCAGGTACCACTCCCACTGGCTGACTCCCTCCTTCCTCCTTTCACTTCTGGTCCTGGTTTAGGCCCTAGGACCGTTTGGCTGTACCCGTTTCTGACATGTCTTTGCCCTCCCTGGGATCTCCCATCAGCTACTTCGGTCATCAGGGGAAAGTTGACAACCTTCACACTTCAGCCAGATTGCCTCTAAGGAGGCATTTGGGTTTACACGGGGTGGGGGCTGGGTAGGGGAGTTAGTTAGAGCAAACAGTCATTCAGAAAGCATTTTTTAAAGAATCAGTGTGTATACACTGTGTACTCGGTGCTAGGACACAGTGGAGTCTCGAAGCTGACTCCCACCTGCTCCGCCTGCCCAGCCTCTGGTTTTCTAGCAAACGCTGAGGCTGCTATGGCACTCGGGTTGCTATCACACCGCCCACATACCAAAAAGGCCCCTCGGTTGACCTTGTCTGATGAGGAGAAATTGATGAGTTAGCTCACAGAAAGACCAGACCCAGCCAACCCCTCGATAACACAGACTCGGATACGGGAAAGTCCATGGCCATGGGTAGATGTGAGGCTTACACCAGCAAGAGACGAAGACGGGCCGGGCCCTGCTTAGACAGCTCCCATTAGAAGTTAACTACCCCCCAAAAGAATATGAAAAGCTTCATACTCTGAGCCTCTGAGTGTGGCCATAATAGGCAAAGGCTCACTCTAGTATAGCTAGTGGCATAGGGTGGGGTCCCAGTATTCTGACTGGTTTCTGGCTGAGGGTGTATCCAGAAGGTAGATTGCTTGCCTAACATGCAGGAAGCCTTGAGTTCCATTCCCAGCACCAAATAAACTGAGCAGGATGACAAAAGTCTGTGACTTAAGACTGGCGTAGTAGAGGCAAGAGGACGTGGAGTTTAGGAGTTGAAGGTCATCCTTATCTACACAATGAGTTCAAAGGCCAGCCTGGGCTACAAGAAGCCTATGCCCCTTATATGCACACACACACACACACACACACACACACGCACGCGCATGCATGCACTGGTGGCTTTGTAAGAGGAAGAAGACACAGAGGGAAGATGACAGTGTCAGAGGCTGGCACAATGCAGCCAGAAACCAAGCTCAGCTGACATCTGGAAGAGGCGTGTTTGTCTTACAGGTTCCAGAGGGAGCCTGGCCTTGTGGCACCTTTGTCTTGGGCCCCCAGCCTCTGTAACAGAGTCAAGAGGTTTCTGAAGTGGTTTCCAACTCCATGCTTTATGAAGCTCTCTTGGTTCAGCCTGGGGAAACTGAGGCAGCACTGGTCTCCCATTCTCTCCCAGGGGACTCCTTCAGGTGCAGCTCTCTGTGGATTCAGGAGATGCCCAGCATGTTTGCCCAGACACTAAGGAGATTTTGCAAGGCTGTGGCCATCCGGGTCACATGTTATTTGACATTTATTCTTCCTTCTTTTTCCCTGAGGTGCGCCCCTTCCCCAGGACCCTTCAGCTCCTGAGACTCAGACTTTGCTGCAGTTCCTCTTCTCGTAGACTCCAGGCAGGGCCTAGAGATGTCAATGGAATACAGCACAAGGTGACAGATGCCACTTCTAACAGGAGGCTACAAAGAAGCTGTGTCTTCCACGACTCTTCCCTTTCCCATCGTTTCTCTCTTGCTTGACTTGAAGGGACCCCATTGCTTCTGGACAGAGAGGCCCAGGGAAGAGGGAGCTGATGTCTCCAGGCCACTGCCAGAGGACAGCAAGGACCTGAGTCCTCAGGTCAGAGTTTGAGAAGAGACATTCCCCTAGCAGGCTTGCAATGACAGCAGGCTGAGTCAGTATCTCCATTCGTTGCAGCTGTGGGAGTACTAAGCCACGGACATGCAGCCACGCAGAGCAGACTCTGCTCCTTCATGCAAAGGATTGTTATGTAACCATGGTGAACTAGGTTGCTATCCACTTCCTCCCCGCTAACTCTTGCTTCGTGGAAGTAGTAATACTATAAAGTTGTCCCAGGTCAACTCCTGCCTTGGGAACTTGTCCCCACTGCCAACTTCTAGTTACCTGAATATTCTAACATAGAAATGAAATATGGCCTGCCTGCCTTCCTTTCTTTCCTTTGTAAACACAGGATAAACCTTTTTCTTTTTAAAAAAGATTTCTTTATTTTATGTACGTGCGTGCTCTACTTGCATGTATGTCTGCATAACAGAAGAGGGCATCAGATCCCATTATAAATCATTGTGAGCCACCGTGTGGTTGCTGGGAATTGATCTCAGGACTTCGGGAAGAGCAGCCAGTGCTCTTAACCACTGAGCCATCTCAACTGCCCCCTTCCTTCCTTCCTTTGTGTGTGTGCATGTGCACCTGTGGGTGGTGGGCATAGGTTGACTTAACTACTGGCAATGTTATGTATTTTTAATTATTACTGTACCTGGGTGTGGTGGTGCATACCCTTTCTCCTTTTCTTCTTCCTTTCTTCCTTTTTTTCTTTCTTTTTCTTTTGGTATTTTTGAGATAGGGTCTCACTATATATCTCTGGCTGTCCTAAAACTCACTATATAGACCAGGCTGGCCTTGAACTCACAGAGATCCACCTGCCTCTGCCTCTTGAGTGCTGGGTTTAAAGGCATGTACCATGATGTCCCACCGATGGTGGGGGTGTATACCTTTAATTCCAGTACTTGGGAGGCCGAGGCAGGCAGATAGATCTCTGTGGGTTCAGGTCCAACCTGGTCTACATAAGAGTGTTTCAGACTAACCAGGACAACTCCGTGAACACAGTTCTCTCCTTCCACCTTTACGTGGTCTCCAGGAACCACACTCAGGTGGCCGGGCCTGTGTGGCAGGCATATTTACCTGCTTTAATGTTTGAGATAAGGTCTCTCAGTGAGCCTGGCTTTTACATGGGTACTGGGACCCAAACTCAAGTCCTCACGCTTTCAAGGCAGGCATTTCACTGACTGAGATACCACTCTAGCCCTGGCCTTGTTATTTTGCAGACAGGGTCTCATATAGCCTGGGTTGGCCTTGAACTTGGTATGTAGCTGACCATGGCCTTGAGCTCCCGACCCTGCCATCTCAGCCTCAAGGTGCTGGTATCACAGGTGTGCAACACAAGGCCCAGCAAAAGCATTGAGTCCTTGCTAGCAACAGCCACCCCTAAAGCACAGGGAGGCCAGAGGAGGACATGACGTGCCCTGTTCTAAAACTCTGTCATAGTCTATAAGGCAGCGGTTCTCAGCCTGTGGGTCATGGCACCTCGGGGTGGAACAACCCTTTCATGGGGTCACAGATCAGATATCCTGCAATCAGATATTTATATTACAATTCATAACAGTAGAAAAATTACAGTTATGACAGAGCAATGAAATAATTTTTTTTGGAAACAGGGTTTCTCTGTGTAGCCCTGACTGTCCTGGAACACCCTCTGTAGACCAGGCTGGCCTGGAACTCAAAGATCCATCCATCTCTGCCTCCCAAGTGCTGGGATTAGAGGCATGCGCCACCATACTGACGGCAATGGAATAATTTTATGGTTGGGGTCCCCACAACATGAGAAACTGTATAAAGGATCACAGTATTAAGAATGCCGAGACCACTGTCATAAGTCAGGGTCTCTCATTGAACCCAAAGTTGGGATTTTGGTTTTGATGTTTTTTTCTTGGCTAAGCTGGTAGCCAGTAGGTTCTAGGGAGCCCTATGTCTCCATCTCTCAGCCCTGGGGGAACAGGTGCAGGGAGCCGTGCTCAGCTCTGTGAATAGCTGAGGATTCAGCTTCAGGTCCTCACAGTTGCACAACCAAGCATCTCTCTAGCCCCAGCCCCCCACATTTCTTTTTATTATTACTAGAACTAAGGCTGGATGGCTTCTGGACACCCCAAAGTGGAGTAGGGCCAGAAATATGGAAAGAAATGTTGCATTGAGTTGCTTTCCATTTGGGGCTCAAATCAAAGGTTTAAGGATTGGGTCAAGTGAGTGCTGGGCTCCTCCGCCTGACAGACACAGAGCACACACATGGTGGCACAGAGGTATGGAGAGCGCTCAGAGCATCCTTCATCCCTGCCCCTTAATGGAACCGAGAACACAGAAACCCAGAGGATGACACTCATGTCCTCTCCGGTTCCACTCTGGAAAACTGACTATAACCAAAGAAGATGGGCAGAACTTGAAACTGCCATCCTGGAGCGCTGTCGGAACTTCAGCTCTCCTAGGACCTCAGGGGCCACCTGCCTCAGCCGCTCCTCAAGTCTTTGCCTGATTCAAAGGGCATTTCCAGGAGATAGGTCATGTGATGCACACAGCAAGGAGCCCGAGTCCCCCCAGTAGGGATGCTTGCTGAGTCTTCTTTGCTAATAATAATTCACGGCCACACAATTAATCAGTGAGCACATCCCAGGGGCTCATCCAGAGGGACAGTTTGGACTGAGCTCCTACGTAGACTTGCACTGACTTCAAATTTCAAATAGACATTGGCCAGCCCAAATTGGTACTCTCCAACCTCCAGCTTTCTCAAAGGGCTCGCTCGCTCGCTCTTCTGGCTTAGACAATTCACCACACACACACCCGGCTACGGTGGCCACATGACAACTTCACCAGGCAGACACGGGGTTGGCACGGCTGGGGATGGAACTAGCCAGTCTGAAGACAGCCATCCAATCCATGAATGCCGGGAGTGGATTGGAAACACGTGGGGATGGAACTCAGATGTGCTGTTGCCCCAGGCAGTCAGAAAGGAGAGAGTAGCTGAAACGCACGTGCTTGTCAGACACACAAAACATACACAGTGATGAACGGTGGTAACATTGAAGCAGAGAGAGCAATAAAGACTGCCTATTCACGCTCCGGAGGAGGAGGCCAGAGGAATCAAGGCCTTCATGGCTCACTTCCTTGGCCTCGGAGGTTGTGAAGGACATTATGGAGAACCGTGTAAGCCCCTTCAATCCCTTCACCTTCCCACCCTCCCCCCTCTATTTCCTGGGAAGATGGGACCATTATACACTTCACACTCCAAGTCAGAGCTTTTGAAACCAGCGAGGCCGAGAAAGAAAAGTGGTGGCATCCTTCGAGCCTGTCTGTCCCCTTGAACCTGGGACACAGTCTTGGGAGACAGGAGCAATGAGCTTCAGAGGAAGCAAGCTCTTCTGACATCCCTTGGTGTTTACACTCCGGCTGCATTCTTGGGGCCTGTATCATGTTGGCTTCCTGGCTGACTTCAGACTCTAAAATAAAACCACTCTTTCACCTGACTGCTCGCAGGGACATCTAGGGTGGGGGAGGGCTGTCTGGGGCCAGAGGTCCACCCACCAGGCCGATGAATCAGGTGTGAAGCTAGCTCCAGCATGTGTACTCCCTAGCCGTCTCGCTGGCCTCCCAGCTGCCTGTCATGTCCTCCCCTCCCGCCCTTATTTGGAGCCCCTGACAGCTGAGCTGCAAGAAGGGGGAGCTGGGTGTAGGCCAGCCGTCACCCTCTGCTTCCCTGCATGGGTCCTGTTGCCAGGGAGAAAGAATCCTGAGGCGCGCGCACGGGAAGATAACCAAGGACTCTTTTCTGCTCTTCTCACACCTTTGAAGTGGGAGCCTCTTGAGGCAAATCAGCAAGAATGTGGCTCTTGCAGCTGAGGGTCTGGGGGTGGGGGGGCATTGGAACTGCTCAAGGCGAAGGGGCTGTGACCAGCTCTGCTGAACTGATAACTTTAAAAGGGCATCTTCTGCTAGCTCCTCACTCTCCATCGCTTTATCGCTGCAAGTGACAGAATGGGGAGGGTTCCAGCCTTCCTGCGTTCTCAGAGAGCTGGGGGGCTATAAAAACGGGAGGCACTGGGCAGCTGGGAGACAGTGACGGGCAAAGGCTGAGAGAGAGAAGCCAGAGAGGAGTGAGCAGAAGCGACAAGCATCAGATCGTGCGACCCACAGCAGCATGGGCTCCTTCTCCATCACCATGGGCTTCTTCCTCTTTCTTGCCTTTTGGCTTCCAGGCCATATTGGAGCAAACCCTGTGTACAGTGCAGTATCCAACACAGATCTGATGGATTTCAAGGTAGGGTCAGGAAGTGGGAAATAGACTGGGTCTCTTTGGTACCGAGTCCATTCCTCTGAGACATACCCTTTCCCTGTGTTTGTTTTGTCCTTTATAAAGAACCTGCTAGACCATCTGGAAGAGAAGATGCCATTAGAAGATGAGGTCGTGCCTCCACAGACCCCGAGTGAGCAGAACGATGAAGCAGGGGCTGCGCTTAGCTCTCTCCCTGAGATACCTCCCTGGACAGGGGAGGTCAACCCACCTCAGAGAGATGGGAGTACCCTCGGGCGCAGTCCCTGGGACCCCTCCGATAGAGCTGCTCTCTTGAAAAGCAAACTGAGGGCTCTGCTCGCTGCCCCTCGGAGCCTACGGAGGTCCAGCTGCTTTGGGGGTAGGATCGACAGGATTGGAGCCCAGAGCGGACTAGGATGCAACAGCTTCCGGGTAAGAGGAGCTGTGGATGGAGATGAGATGGGGGTCGGGTGGGGTTGGCAAACTATGATCTTGCTAAGGCTCAAACCTTGCCAAGGGATACTAGCAGGGAGCATCTCTGGTAGCCGAGACCAGTGCCAGTGTTGATTCCTTCTGAGAGTTCTGCCCCACCATGGTGGACGCTCCAGAAGTTTCAAGACAATACCACAGCTGCTACAGTTGCTGAGCCACAAGCCGGGAAATCAGAACACAAGGCCAAGCACCTTTGCATTGCCGACTGACCGGTAGCTAGTGTTCTTCCCACAGCTGGAGGAGCCTGGCGGATTTAAACAGAATGGACTAAGACTTGTTTGCCAGTTTATGACATTGTGGCTGGTGGGAAAAAGCTCGTCACTGTCAAGCTGAACGGTTTAGCATGGTAAGCCAGATCATCAGACCAACATATTTTTCTCTTTGTAGTACCGAAGATAATAGCCAGGGAGAAAAACCAGCCAGATTCGCTGGGGCAGAGTGCAGAAGACCCTAAGCCCCTGCGGTGTGTCTGTCACGCAGTTTGGTCTCATTGTCACTGAGGTGTGGCGAGCACCCTGCTGGAGCGGCTACTTCCTGTCTTCATCCTTCACGACTGATGCTAAATGTAGATCAGTGGTTCCAGGGGGGGGGCCTTCCCCCTCCCACCCCGCGTATTAAGGTAGAGCCTCACCCCTTTCAGGAAAGCAGCTGGAAAAAAAATTTTTTTTTGAATAAACTTCAGCACCAAGGACAGAAGCTGAGGTCTGGGTGCTTTCTTTCCCGTCTGTCCCCAGTCCCTAGTTTCCCCCTACCCTGTCCTGTCATCTCTCCCTCCCTGACTCTTCTTGGTGAGTTGGGGGGGGGGGGACCTCAAGACGCAGTGCTCACTGTGCTCGGCCTCACTCTAGCCCAGTCACAGGAGGCAGAAAAGGCTGCCCAGACTGAAGGTCATTTATTTTCAATTCCTGAAAAAGAACACACACTCGCCTTTTCCTGATGACACTTGTGCTCAGGGGACTTTTCCTGCATCCATCTCACGTTTTGGTTGCAGCCTGGGTGGTTTTAGGGAGCACGGGGAGGACCAGGGACTGCTCAGATCTTCCCTGAGCACGAGCTGCTGCAGCCCCATGAACTACACTTTCAGTTCAGGTGAGAGTCGAGTGGAGGGTGGATTGCACAGCTGAGCGCAGTGAAGGATGGGTTACAGGTTCAAATGCTTTGTGAACTACCACACCGGGGCATCTCTGCCCATCATCTGTGTCCATCAGTGCCAGAGATCAAACTCGGAGCCAAATGCATTTATAAAACAGCCATGGCCTCCCTACCCCAGGACTGTGGCGCTTGGATCGTACACTGCACGCAGGGATAGCCACCAGGAGACAGCTTGTTAATTTACTCATTTTTGGTCTATGTAGCCTTGGCTGGCCTCAAACTCAGGGAGCTCTGCTTGCCTCTGCCTGGCTGTACTAGGACAGGACACCAGGTTTCTTTTCAACAAGGAAGGACTGTTATTTTCTCACCCGTTTCCCTGGGCACACACCTCAGATTCCCACACTGACACCCCCTTCACCCACACACTCACCTCCAACCCGGGATGCCACCCTCCGGTGCTCCCTGCATCCTACCCATTCAAGGCTAAGTGGGGACACTGCTTCTTCCCTGAAGTCCCAGGAAACAAGTGACATCACAGGTGCACCTTCTAACTCCAACAGGACATAGTTTGCTGTGTGTGTGGCCCTGTGCTTGTGTCCCAATCCGTGCTGGGCACACTGTACAGAAATGGGGAGAGGAAGGCAGTAGTAAGTGCATACGTGGGGGGGGGGGCAGAAGCAAACAGTGAGGGGCTGCAGGGGAAGGAAGAACTCCAGCCGCTCCCAACCAAAACGATCTGGGCCCAGTTCGGAGGTGTGCACACCTTTAATCCCAGCACTCTGGAGGTGAGTTCAAGGCCAGCCTGGTCTACAAACTGAGTTCCAGGACAGCCAGGGCTGTTACACAAAGAAACACCATCTCAGAAAAATCAACTAACCCAACAAGTAAACAGAATTTAAAAAAAAAAAAAAAAAAAAACACCTCTTATCTGGATCTCAAATCAGTAGATGAAAAACAACAACAAACCAACCAACTAACAAGAAACAGTCGGTGGGGAACAACTTACAAGAACCAGCGTGAGACAGGCAGGGGAAAGCATCAGCCTGCACTTGGGAGTCCCAGTGCTAGGGAAAAGGAATGGGCTGCTGGGCGTGCTCTCCAGTGTTATGGTAACACAGGGTTGCCACATAGGTACAAAGTGGAAAGGACACAAAGGAACACATAGGTACAAAGTGCCCCTAGGACCTGGTGAAAGCCGAGGCAGGAGGGGCCTGGTGGGCGCTGTCTGTGACTGGAGGCAATGACAGCACGGCCACGGCCACGGCGAGTGGTATTTCTAGTAAAATAAGAGACAAGTGGACAAAGAGCAGACAGATGTGGGAACGTGCGCATGTGTACATGCATTTGGACACACACACACACACACATACACACACACGAGAGTGGTGAGGGCTTCCCCTCTTCCAGCTCCTGGCTGTGGGCTGAGTCCTAAAGCAGGCAGTAAGAACAGACTGTCGGCTCTTGCCCTGGTGTGCTGGCAGAGAGAGAAGACCGACAGAGCAAAGGGCCAGTGTTCACAGGTGAATCAAACCACAGTAGTGCCAGGTGCCAGGGAAGAGCCTCGACAGGTACGGGAACAGGAAGTTACAGGGTGGGGCCAGCAGATTACCTTCTGGCTGGGCACGATGGCACGTGTCCCTAAACCCACACTTGGAAAGTAGAGGACAGCTCATCCTTCGTGACAGTGAGTCTGAGGCTAGGCTGGGTTACACAGACTCTGTCTCACAAAGAGACTGCCTTCCAGCACCCTAACTCTTCCCTACCTGAAAGGGGGAGGGAAAACGAAAGCCTAGGAAGAAAGCGTGGTGGAGACAAGGTCTATGGAGAAGGTGCAGACATTTTATTCTGACTTCGTAAAGTTACCACAGAACTTCCTCCTTCCAAAGGGTCAAATAAAAAATAGAGTTTTACAAATTAAAAAAGATACAGTTCATCTCCACAGTGGACCCAGCTAATGTTACCACATAAACAGTGCAAACAGAAAGGCGGAATGCAACTGGACAATCACCGAGGTCCATCGGAGCCAGGGCACCACTGTGTGTCAACACTGCGGGGCTGGCTTTTCCGGAAGCTTTCTTGTCACCAAGGTCTGCATCAAACTGTCACACGGCTGGCTGAATCAAGCTAACGTCCATTCCAGCTGGAACTGCTTAACCAAGGTCACATGCAGACAGCTCATACAACACCAAGCTCCCACAGCAGGACCAGAGAGCCACGCAATGCCCAGGTGCAGAAGGCAGGAAAACTGCCTCGATCCAACCTCAGGCGGTACTTCAGGGGTCCCTCCGTGGAGCTGTTGTGACAAGGTGCTGTGGCACTGGGGGAGGGGGGGCGCTGAAATGTGGCAGGTGAGATACTGTACCACCGGTTCCAAGGGGCAGCTGTGGGGGAGGGGTCCAAGGCTTACAGCTCTAGTTCACGGGTGGAGAAGCTGTTGTCTTTGGGCTTTTCTGGATAGGCAGGTTGTGGGGAGGGACACAGAGGCTGAGTGTCCTAGAGGGGCAAAGGGGCAGAGGGGCATGGGCTCCAGCTCCAGCGTAGATGTATCCGCACCGTCTATTCTGGGCTACACTGGAGGTGACTCATCACACACGCGGGATGGACAGAATGCAGTGGGTCACCAGGGCTGTCTCGGAGGCAAGTTGTGGACTCAGGTCCTCTGCAGGCTGCTATTCTGCAAACCCATAGGCTGGGAAGACGATTCTGTAGTGTGTCAAGCTTTTCTCTTGGTGTGGGCAACTGGTTTCCTTCCCGATGGAGGATACAGTAGGGCAGACACTCAAGTCAGTTGTAAAATGAAGCTGCAGCTGGGCCAGATAGATCCCTGCTTAGAAATATCCCAGCTAGCCGGGCGATGGTGGCGCACGCCTTTAGTCCCAGCACTTGGGAGGCAGAGGCAGGCGGATCTCTGTGAGTTCGAGACCCGCCTGGCCTACAGAGCTAGTGCCAGGACAGGCTCCAAAGCCACAGAGGAACCCTGTCTCAAAAAACCAAAGAAGAGAAAAAACAGTATTTAATGCAAATGAAAATCCCCTGGTATCCAAGGACAGCCACCACAGGGGCCCGAGGGTGCAGTAAAGTGAGTTCTGATGTTCCCTGAGGTACCACCCAGAGAGGACCAGCAGCTGTGAGGCACAAGGGGCAGGAGCATCCACTCCCTCCCCAGGCCCAAGCCCAGCAGCTGCAAAAGCTCCTCTCCAAGTCCTCAGGAAGAGGGCTAAGCAGGGAGTGGCGTGGGAAGCCAGGAGTGAGCAGTGACCAAGAGCGGAGCCACCAGCTTCCTCTTAAGGCTGTACCTTTGATTGACCCTGGCTCAGGGACGCCTGTTTGCCAGCTTGTAGAGCTATTCCAAATCCTCTAGGGCTTGGGGTATCGGTTCTGTCGAGGGGGTTCCTCAATTTTGGTTAACTTTGGGAATGAGTCCAAGACACAGCTGGGGCTGCACCACCAGAAAGACAAAGATGAAGGCTTGGAAAGTCCAGTGGCTGGGGGAGGAACGGACTGAGAGTGGACAGAGAGCATGGTACTGGAAGACCGGGTGTAACTGTTGCTGGGACTACTGAATGCCTACAGCGAAGGGAGAAGGCGCTGTCCCCATGATGGGATTTAACGGTTCAAAGGCTGTTAGCTAGGGTTTTAGTGCTTCATGGGTCTGATCAGAACTGATTCTAAGGAGACCAAGCCACAGGGCGAGCACATGCCCACTCCCAGGAAACAGAATGAGAAGAAAGGCCAAAGGAGAGGCAGAGAGCTCTAGAGGATCTGAGGTCCCGGGCTTGATCCTATGCTTCCCTGACATTGGGAACCTTTCTCAGGCCCAATTCCTGAACTCAGTAATGAACATGATATGCAAATAACACCCCCGATGTTTGCCTCTGCCCACCCTTCCTAGAAGGGTCTGGGCAACAGCTGGGTTCTCTGAGAAACAGCAACAGAGAAGCACCAAGTGCCTACCCAGGACCCAGCCTGACTTCTCCCTGATGTCTCTCCACGGGAGCCTGGGGAAGGAGAAACGGAAAATACTTGCTGAGAAGTTAGTAAAACCCCAACTTTCTGCTCAACACATCACTGAAACCTCTGACCCCAGTCTTCCAGGACTCCAGGCAAGTGGGTGACCGGAAGCCTTCATGCCAGCTATGGGGGCCAGTGTGTGAGCAGGCCACCTGCAGAGGCATCTCTGGGAGAGTGGGCTGGTGGCAGCCAAGCTCAACTGTCAGAGGGTCTGGTAATGCTGCCGAAGCCGGGCCTGCAGGAACTCATACGTCAAGTTGTGTCGAGTGATGATCCCCACAATCTAGGGAAGGAGAACACACGTGAGTCACCAGAGCATACACCCCACATGAGGACATGCGTGAACAGAATGGTCTCTCAATATACCCCAGGATGTAGACACAGAAAGAGAACTGGGGCAGGACAGGGTTAGTGTGTCCATGGCATAGACTTCCTACTCTCAGAAGGCATGGGGACAGATAGAGCTGCACGAAAGGAACCAGTGAGGCCCTGCAAGGGGAGTGAAGTGGGAGCAGAGAAAGAAGGGGCGACTAAAAGGGGACCCTGCCCCTTTGGAAGGGCCACCTGCTTTCTCTCAGCACAGATCTATGTGTGGTCCAGACCTTCTTCTATTGTTTTTGGCTTGGGTGGAGACAGTTTCATTTACAACATAGCCCAGGCTGACTTGAACTTACCATCTTCCTATGTGCTGTCCTGGGATTACAGGTGTATGCTACAATGCCTTGCAGAACTAGCCAGGTTTTATTTTGTATACTTGTTTATAAATAATTCTAGGCACACGCTCTATCGCTGAGCTGCACCCCAATATTTGCCATGTCCTGTCTTAGGGTTTCTATTGCTGTGACAGAACACCATGGCCAAATTGGGGAGGAAAAGTTTATTTTAGCTACATCATTATAGTCCGTCACTGAGCACAGTCAAGACAGGAAGTCACACAGGGTAGGGACTTGGAGGCAGAAACTGATGCAGTGAACATGAGGATTGCTCTTTACTGGCTTGCTCCTCCTGACTCACTCAGCCTGTTCTGTGATAGCACACAGGACCACTAGCCCAGGGAATGCACCATCTACAATGGGCTGGGCCCTCTCACATCAACCACTTATAAAATGTACTACGGTTTTGTCTACAGACCACTATTATGGAGGCATTTTCTCAATTCAGAGTCCCTGTTCCCAAATGATTGTAGCTTTCCTCAAGTCGACATAAAACTGGCTGGCGTATATCCTTAACCAGGGCACATGCCTATAACAGCACACGACAGGCTGTGTCAAGAGGACTGCCTCAAGTTCAAGGCCAGCACGGGATGGAAGGGAAGGATGGAGAGAAGGCAGGTCCCTTAAAGAGGCACCACTTCCTTACAAGGTCATTCTGGTGACATGTACTGAAACTCAATTGGAAGAGGAGGACATGGGCCACACAGCCATGAGGCCTGACTGTCGCACAGGTGGGTGGAGCATTGTAGCTCAATGGTAGAATAACCGCCTAGCATGCCTGAGACAAAACAACAGGCAGCAGAGCCGAGCACCTACGGAAAACCCTCGGTGAGTACCTCTAGGCACAGAGCACCTAGGGAAGGCGACAGTGCAGCGACCTCAGCAGGGCAGGGGCAGGGCCTATTTTTATTTGTTTTCTTATTTTGCTACAATAATGGAACAATAGCTATGTAATTAAAAAAAAATTAAGTTGGGGACTAGAGAGATGGCTCAGCGGTTAAGAGCACTGGCTGCTCTTCCAGAGGACCTGAGTTTAATTCCCAGCAACTATGTGGTGGCTCACAGCCATCTGTAATGAGATCTGGTGCCCTCTTCTGACCTGCAGGCATACAAGCAGGCAGAACACTGTACACATAATAAATAAATAAATAAATAAATAAATAAATAAATAAATAAACACAATCTTTTTAAAAAGAAAAAAAGTTAAGTTGGGCCGACAATCTGGCTCAGAGGGAAAATACGCTCACCACGCAAGCCTGGTGACCAGAGTTCGATTCCCAGCCACTGAAGGTGGAAGGAGAGAACCAGCTCCACAAAGCTGGGCTCACATACACCACAAATACAATTAACTCGGAAAAGAAATGATGGGAGAGCCCACGAGAATAATCACTGGGTGTGCTACTTTTTAAAACCCTCTGCGAATTTCGCCTTAAATTCTATTAATGCTACAGATGTCCCGAAGAGGTAGGAGCAAGGAACACAGACTAGGGGGAGGTAAGAAGCCCTCGAGCTGAGACAAGAGCAGGCAATGGAGGAATGGAAGGTAGATCACAGGGCGCCCCCTGCTGGACTGATGCAACAGACAAGAGACAGGGTGGGTGGACAGAGCAGAGGCAGTCAGGGACCCTGGTCTCCACCCAGATCACTCACCTCTCCCACCGCATTCACCACAGGCAGGTGGCGCAGGCCCATGGTTCTAAACAGGTTGAAAACTTGGGAAACATGGGTGTTGGGGGAGACAGTGAATGGTGAAGGGTTCATATATGGGGTGACATCCTGCAGAAGAGAAAGCAAGAATCACCCACAGCCTAGGATAAGCATGAGCATAGCACGTGGGACAGCCCCGAGGGACAGCCCTCCTCACCACAATCATCCGGGGATTCAGCAATGTGAGATCCAGGTCATGTATGTCCGGATACCGCGGGTAGTCCTCGGCCATCTCCGCATAAGAAAGGCGTGGCTGGCTGGCACTCTGCAATTCCAACCAAGACACACAGCAGCCTTGCAACACAACAGCCGCCAGGAGGGTCACTCTGACAGTCCCTCCCCAGTTCTGCTAGCTAGTGTCTTCCAGTAACAAGAGCCACAGCGGGTGCTAAGGACAGAGACAGCCTGATAGCAAAGCAGGTCCTAACAGATGAGAAAACTGCTAATAGGGGTTGTGGGCTGAAATGTGTCCCCACAGACAGACACAACCTGTAAACCTATCAGCTGTCTTTCTGGAAACAGTTTCTGCTGATGTGCTTACAATGAGTTCACACTGGACTAGGGCGAATTCCAGCATCAGGTGTCCCTACAGAATGGGGAGAGGAAGAGGGAGAGGGAGAGGGAGAGGGAGAGGGAGAGGGAGCCCCGCGCATGCACAGAAGTCAAACTGGAGTGGTGTTTGCAGGCAGCAAGGCCAGGAGTTGACAGCACCAGAGAAACTGGAGGAGGCTGGGAAGGCCCCTCTCCTAATGCCTTCAGAGAGCCGCGCCACACACTCTCAGTCTGGTACTTATGGTCTTGCACTAAGATAAATCCTGCTTCGAGCTACCAGGCTGACGGCAGCTGGATGCAGCGGCTACAGTGGGGTCCCATGGGGTGCTATCACCACCCCTCGATCTCACTGCTGTTGTCACAGGGCAGCAGAGGAGCCACAACACTGGCTGCCTATTGTCCTCAGTGGGCCCCGCTCCCTAACTCCACTCTGCCTTCACCTGGCTCATAGCTGGCTCCACTGCGGGGGAGTCCCAGAATCTATCTGCTCTAGTAGCCAGGCAAAGTACTTCAGGACCCAAGCTCAGTCGCCACTCCAACTTCCTTGCCTCTAAGGTCCCCATGGTTTTCTCTACCCACGCCAACCAGGCTGGTCACCCATACTCCACCCAGGCCTCTGCACCAGGGTAACAGTTCTTCTGTAGGCTTAGTGGACCATAGAGGGGCTCAGGTGGCTACATGGTAGAAACCCCAACTCCCAACATCAGCAGAGTCACTCTGGAAGCCAGGACTCTGGGGGACTTGCTCAGCCTCCTGCTAAAAAGGTGTGAGGGGTATGGACTTGGGTGCCATGGGGACACCCTAAAAACCAAATAAAAGAGAGAAGGTGGCTACAGCAGAGCTGGCGGGGGGGGGGGGGGGGGGGGGCCGGCTTCCC